>NC_092378.1:146532328-146842864 GCF_030028105.1 Mobula birostris | reverse complement strand
ATGTGGAAACTGCTGTCTAAATGGATGATAGCAGCAGAGACCATCTCTGTATTTAAGCACTGTTTGGATATGGACTTTAAGAGCTATGACCAGCAAGATTACTGACCAAACTCAGGAAACTGAGTGGCTCTCTTTTGATTGGCACACTCTCAATAAGATCATAAGACATAGGAGCAGAATTAGGCCCATTGAGTCTGCTCTTCCATTCCATCATGGCAGAGTATCCCTCTCAACTCCATTCTCCTGCCTTCTCCCCATAACCTTTTACATTCTGAACAAATCAAGAATCTAACGTCCTCTGCTTTTAATATGCCCAACAACTGGACCTCTACAGCCGTTTGTGGTAATGAATTCCATTGATTCACCACCCTCTAGCTAAAGAAATTTCTCCTTCTGTGTCCTAAGCTTGTTAAGATTCGCTTAAACAATCTAGTCTCTGCCCCACATGAGTCCCTCCCACCCAATTCATGGAATCAAGACAAATTCCGGCATGGAAGGAGGCCACTTTGGCCCATCAAGATCAGACTGGTTTAACCCAAGAGCAGTGCAGCTCATCCCATTCTCCTGCCTTTTCTTGCGAGTGTTTATGCGGCTCCCTTCTGAATGCCAAAATTGAAACTGCCTTCTCCACCACTTCTGGCAATAATTTCCAGACATTAACCGCTTGCTGCCTTTAAAACATGGAGGAGTACAACACAGGAACGAGCCCTTACGCTCCAAGCATGATGCCATCTGCCTGTACATGGTCCGTAAGGCATAGAAGTAGAATGAGGCCACTCGACCCATTCAGTCTGCTCCACCAATCTGTCATGGCTGATTTATTATCTCTCTCAACCCAATTCTCTGCCTCCTCCCCATAACCTTTGACACTCTTAATAATGAAGAACCTTTCAACTTCTGCTTTAAATATATTCAATGGCTTGGCCTTCACAGATGTCTGCAGTAGTGAATTCTACAGATTCACAACCCTCTGGATAAAGAAATTTCTTCTCATCTCCATTCTAAAAGGGGGTCCTTTTATTCTAGGCTGTGCCCTCTGGTCCTAGACTCCCCCACTATTTAGAAATATGCTGTCCAAATCCACTCTATCTAGAGCTTCCAATATTCGATAGTTTCAGTGAGATCCCACCCCCCAAACTTCTAAACTCCACCGAGTACAGGCCCAGAGCCATCAAATGCTCCTCGTACATGAATCCTTTCGTTCCTGGGATTGCTCTTTTAAACCTCCTCTGGACCTTCTCCAATTCAAAGTGTTCCACCATTTCTCACTGCAGTCAATGTTTCGGGTGGAACCCTTCATCGGGACTGAAAGATAGAATGGAGATGTTATGTATAAAGAGATGAAGGGTAGGGGCAAGTGATGGATGAATCTGGGGGAGGAGGGTGAGTGAGAATAGGGACAGAAGCTGGGAGGTGGTAGGTGGATGCAACTGTATGAAACCAATGGAGAGGAAGCTGGAGCGTGGATTCAAGTGAGGAAGGGTGGGCAGGGCAGATGGGAGCATCAGAGAGGGGAACCACTGGGAAGGGGTGCATAGCTGATAGGCAGAGGAGGGAAAAGAAATAGGTGGGGGTTGAGGAGTGTCAGAAGAGCTGGGTAGATCAGGAAGAGACCAGGACAGAGCAGGTTACTGGAAGTCGAAGAATTCAATGTTCATACTGTCAGATTGAAGACTACCCTGGTAGAATTATGATGTTCTGTTCCTCTGGTAAGTCCATCCTATCTTCAAGTACTCTCATTAGTTGAAGCATCCTCCTTGCAGTCACCTTGCTGAGCCATGTCACCAACTTGTCTTATACACTGAATGGCCACTCTATTATGTACCTCCTATACCTAATAAAGTGGCCACTGAGTGTCTGTTTGTGATCTTCTGCTGCTGCAGCCCGTCCACTTCAAAGGTCGACATGTTGTGCATTCAGAGATGCTTTCCTAAACACTGCTGTTGTAAGACGTGGTTATTTGAGGTACTGTCGTCTTCCTGTCAGTTTGAACTATTCTCCTCTGACCTCTCTCATTAACAAGGCATTTTCACCCACTGGATGCTTTTTTTTTTGTTTCTCACACCATCCTGTGTAAACTCTTGAGACTGTTGTGCGTGAAAGCCCCAGGAGATCAGCAGTTTCCGAAACACTCAAACCACACCGTTTGGCACCAATATTCATTCCAAGGTCAAAGTCACAGATCATACTTGTTCCCCCATTCTGATGTTTGGTCTGAACAATCACTTAACCATGTCAGCACGCATTTATGCATTGAGTTGCTGCCACGCGATTGGCTGATTAGATATTTGCATTAATGAGCGGGTGTACCTAATGAAATGTCCACTGAGTGTATATCACGACTCAACCTGATGGATTTTTTTTGTTTTATTTACATTTTTCCCCTTTCTCTCCACCCTGCCCCCCAACCCTTTGATCTTGTAGGTGAAAGGAGACATGGACAATGATCCATTTGTAGAGAGTGGATTGAATTTGAGTCCCACAGCAGCAGAAACCCGAGAGAAGATGCAGGCTAACCGCAAGAACAAGCGGGCACCTCAGATGGATTGGAACAAGAAGCATGAAATCTTCAGCAACTTTTAACGGACTGTCCCGTTGAACTCTTCACTGAGCCCGACCTTTGGCATCTTCAGTTAATTAATCTTCACTTATCTACTTGCTGTCATGGCAGAGTAAAAAAAAATCGCCTGTTAACGTGATTGTTAGAAGACTGTGACCAAAGCTTTCCTTTCTTTTTTCAAGCTAGCTATTTGCTTTTAGCTTAGGATATACCTTGAACAGATCTACGGTAGTGTGGTTCTAACCCTGCTCGTGATCTGACGTATGTCTTTCACTGACTGGTTTCCCATTTGTGCTTGTGACCCAAATTTTTGATGCTCCAAATGGGGCTAGAATGATTGGGGCCACAGTCATTTTGCAAAGCAGAATTAGCCTTTTATGCTATCCCCTGTGCAAGGTTCTTGTTTGATGTCATTAACCTGCAGGCGATGAAACCATTCACTAAAATCGTCTGTGACTACTTCTTCAGTGTTTTCAGAGATGTCTGGCTAGAAATGTCTCACCATACCTGGTCTTGTCTTATATTGTCACAGTTCCATTTCACCAGACAGTGGTTTAATTGCAAAGTCTTATTAAATTTAATGACAACTTAGATAACGTGAGGTGGGTGGAAGGAGAGATGAGCGTTCCTAAGCATTACAGCCTTAATGTAATACACTATTATAAAGGGACCAGATTACTGCACATAAGACATGTATTAACTCTTTTTGTATGCTAACTGCTGTTTTAAGCAGCACTGAAAATATTTTTTACGTTTTTCCCTTCAGAATATTTTCATGAGGTTTTTAATTGATAGTAATCCGTTATGAACTGTGTTATTTCAAGGGAGTGCACATTAGAGAGTCTATGGAGATGAAATAATGGCAGAGTACCATTTCAGATTTGTAACATGCATTTAATTCTTTCACTCATTATCTCATAATCAACAGACACATTTTATAATGAATCGAGATCAATAGAAAATTCAGAAATATGCTTAATTTGACCACACTTTAATTGAACGTAGTAACTCAAAGTGTAAAGTCGTTGGTACTAACTAGATATAACATTCATCAATGTGCAAGCTGTTCCCTATTGAATAGAATAGCGACATTTATTTACACTATATTCTAAGCATCCCTGTGGGTCTGTGGTCATTTAAGATGGGTAGAATGTAGAGAAAAAAACAAGTTTGTGGTCGATGATGATGGATTTGCTGCAATTGTTGAAAATTGTAAAGAGAATAGTTTTGGTAAGAGAGAGGATACTTTAGTGACTAACCTGCACCTGCTTTCTGGTAATTTCTAACGATCCATGTTCAAATTTCATTAACTTTACTCTGCGCCTGTACATTTCTGCTGAAAATGAATCTCTTTCGCTGCAGTCTGCATCATCTGGACTAACAATTCCTCCCTGTTTCAGAGCTTCATTCTTAATTTTTGTCTTTTAACCAATCCCAAGCCGATATTTTGAACCGAAGGCCAAACTTGGGTGCCACTTTAGGAATAGTCTTTACTCACTCCTGCTATTGACTACCTAGAAACATTTCACAAGAGACTTGGGTACACAAGTTTAACATGACCTTCGGTATTTTGTGCTGGAAAAAATCAGAAGCTCCTTTGACAAATTGGTGGGGATACTCAGCAGGACAGAAACAGTTAAATTCCACTGAACCTCTCTGATAAGCTAACCCTGACGTATCAACTCTATCTCTCCACGGACCATGCCGACTGATTGAGTATTCACAGCTTTTTTTGTGTGTATTTTCTATTTTGAGAATCTACTAGTTTTTTTTTTATTATTTGCTTTAGTTTTAATACTTGTTTGAAAATACTGAAAATCCACTCCTGGAAAGTACAGCAGGTTAGGGAAGGGTTGTTTAAAGGGTGGAGAATCGTGGAGGGTGGTAGTGTTGAAATGTTTAAATTGATGTCTCAGCCAACTCTGCAAAATTATCTTTGCTTCATTGCTGAATACTTTGCAGTTAATAACATGAGTCGGACATCTATTTAAATGAAGTTAGTACAAATACGCAGACTTCTGATTCCATTGATTTGTGCCCTCATTATGCCTTAGTTTGGAAAACTCAAATAAGCACATTTCAGTAACTTGTATTATAGACTGTGCTATGTGCATACTGTATATGGTTAATAAATATATTTCAGCATGACAGAGGTGACTGCTTTTGATTCGTTGAACCAAAGTCTTTATAATTGTCCATTGTCAACGGGGGACGGGGGCAAGGCATGGCAGTATACACGGAGTATAAATTCTTTAAAGCACCAGAAGTTAATTCCCAGCGCTGTCGGTGAGGAGTTTGTACACCCTTCATGTGAACGTGTGGGCTTCCCTCCACATTCCAAAGGTTAAAGAGGACTTTTTAAGAAGTCAGTGGAAGTGTTAGATGCAGGTCCAATTGCAATGTTTAAGAGAAGTTTGGATAGGTACGTGGATGAGAGAGGTATGGAGGGCTATGGTATGGATGCAGTTAGGTGGGACTAGGCGGAAGACCAGGCCAGCATGGATTAGATGAGCCGAAGGGCCTGTTTCTGTACTCTGGTGCCCTATGACTACGTACAGGTGAGTGTTAGTAAGCTGTGGGCATTCCATATTGGCGACATTTGTGAGCTGTCCCCAGCACGTCCTCGGACTGCGTTGATCGTTGACGCAAACGTTGGACTTTGTTGTGTGCTTCGATGTACATGTGTCAAATAAAGCCGATCCTTCACCCTAAACTACCCGAGTTAAAGTTGCCGATTGCTCTGATAGGCTTTGAACTCGCAGTGCGTCGGCAAGTTAGCCTCTATGGAGAAGGAGGAGACGCTGAAAGGAAAGTTTTGCGATGTAATTCCACTGCTTAGGACTGAAGGTATGACTGACAACAATCGGAGCTGTTGAGGAGGCCAGGATGTGAGTGCAGTGGGGAGCTCGGAGGGTTCCACTCAAGAACCCTACAGATCATGTCCTCAGTATTATTTTATTATTTATTTACAATTTTTAAAAATCTATTATTGGTACAATGTTCCCTCTTTTGTACATTGGATGTTTGCCAGCCTTTTTTATGTATAACTTTTCAAAAGCTCTATTATATTTCTTTCTTTTGTTCGTTTATTACTGCCTGTTATGCTGCTGGTGCTTAGGGCAGCAATGAAGGTCCTCCATCTCTATCTGTCCTTGGCCAATACCATCTCACACACACACAGAAGTCCATTGCAGTTTCCACGGCAAATTTTTTTCGACTAGTCAGGTTTGTTAGCCCTGAGCTGAAGCCCCGAAACTGGAGGACCGGCGGACCTCTTAGTCTGGCCTCTACCCTTTGACCTGTTTGGCATGGGTGACCCTACCAAGAATCAGGGCACAAGGCCCTGACTCCAGCCAACATAGCTCTCCAAGTCATGGAATCACACAAGCCTCCAAACCCTAGGACGAAGGTGTGGTCCTCCTGGAGGACTGTATCTCTTTATTTTTCTATAAATGCCTGGAAGAAAATGAATCTCGTGTGCTGACATAAACTCAGTGGCCACTTTATTAGGTATAGGACGTACCTAATAAAGTGGCCACTGAGTGTATCTTTGTGGTCTTCTGCTTCAAGTTTCAATGTTCTGTGCTTTTAGAGATGCCCTTCTGCACACCACTGTTGTAACACATGGTAATTTGAGTTACTGTCGCCTTCCTGTCAGCCTGAACCAGTCTGGCCATTGATGTCTCTCATTAACAAGGCATTTTCACCCATAGAACTGCTGCTTAAGGAATGCTTTTTTATTTTTTGCACCACTCTCTGGAAACCTGTAAGATTGTTGTGTGTGAAGATTCCAGGAGATCAGCAGTTTCTGAGAAACTTAAACCACCCTGTCTGGCACCAACAATCATTCCACGGTCAAAGTCATTTGGATCGCATTTTTTCCCCCATTCTGATGTTTAGTCTGAGCGACAAATGAACCTCTTGGCCATTTCTGCATGTGTTTATGCATTGGGTTGCTGTCACGTGATTGGCTGATTAGATATTTGCATTAACAAGCAGGTGTACCTGATAAAGTGGCCACGGAGTATATATGTACTTAAGATAATAAACTTACTTTGAACTTTGGGTTGTTGAGATGCATGTTGGAGTTTGGGAAGGAAGAATGTTGGGTGACCTTTGACCTGTGCTTTTCTTGGGTGACTGTCAGTAATTGAGTTACACTGAGCCTAGGCAAGTTAAATTACCTACCCCTGCTTCTATTTCTTGCATTCTTACGAGATGTCTACTGTAGAGAACAATGCCAGAATTCCATTGGCTGGCTGCCTGGGAATTTTATTTACCAAGCTCTTATTGAGTTCTCCTTGCGGCCTGTGAACTGTTTGCCAGCAGCCAGCATCTCTTTAAAACAGAAACAGGTTAGGTCCAAGTTGCCCTCATTCATAAACCATCAGGGACTCCGGGTGATCCTGTGATTTCAGACACCAAGACCAATGTGTGATCAGCCTTCACAAGGGCGAACCTGGCCCAGAAAGGGTATCTGGCCAAGTACCGGATCTCCTTTGCACACTGGCTGAACACCCAATTACGGTTATTGGATTTACTGAGCATGCCTGCAAGAAATCAAATCTCTTGGTAGTATATGGTGACATATATGTACTTCAATAATCAATTTACTTTGAATTCTGAATTTATCAATTCTCAATCCTTTGGGAAATCCATCATGTTGTGAAAATAAAGTACATTTTCCAAGGCACTCTTAAAAAGACTGTCAAATTATTGCATCTGCAGAGTCAAAGACAACGCACAAGTACATGTAAGATTAGATGCATTGAAAAACTTGTAACAACATCACAAACACATCAAAGTCAAAATAAATTTATTATCAAAGTACATGTATGTCATCATTTACAAACCAGGGATTCATTTTCTTGCAGGCATCTACAGGAAAATAAAGAGATACTGTAAAATTTATATTAAAAAAAGATTGACAACAGTGCAAAGGAAGACAAATCATGAAAATAATACTAATTAAAAGTAAATAATACTGAGAACATGAGTTGTAGAGTCCTTGAGAGTGAGGGTATAAGATAAGGAGTTAACTCAGTGCTGAAGTTCACCTCACTGAAGTTATCCTGATGGTGGTTAGAAGCCTGATGTTTTGAGAAGGAGAAGCTAAAGTCAGATGTATCAGCATTACACTGGCATAAAGAGAATTACAGAGCCATGAGAGAGGATCTCACCAAAATTGATTGGTAAAGAACACTGGCAGGGATGATAGCAGAGCAGCAATGGCTGGAATTTCTGGAAGCAATTCAGAAGGCACAGGATGTATACATCCCAAAGAAGGAAGACGTATTCTAAAGGAAAGATGACACAACTGTCGTTAACAAGAGAAGGCAAAGCCAACATAAAAACCAAAGAGAGGACATATAATAGAGGGAAAATTAGCAGGAAGTTAGAGGACTGGGAAGCTGTTAAAAACCAACAAAAGGCAACTAAAAAAGTCATTAGGAAGGTAAAGATGGAATACAAAAGTAAGCTAGACAATAGTATTAAAGAGGATACCAAAAGTTTCTTCAAATACATAAAGTGTAAAAGAGAGACGAGATTGGACATTGGACCACTGGAAAACAATGCTGGAGAGATAGGAAATGATTGAATCAGACTTCCCTGTGGAAGACACTAGCAGTATGGTGGAGGTTCCAAGCATCAGGGAGCATGAATTGTGTGAAGTTATCATAACTAGTGAGAAAGTTCTTGGGAAACTGAAAGGTCTGAAGGTAGATGTCACCTGGACCAGATGGTCTACATCCCAGAGTTCTGAAAGAGGTGGCTGAAGAGATTGTGGAGGCATTAGTAGCGATCTTTCAAGAATCACTAGATTCTGGAATGGTTCCAGAAGACTGGAAAATTGCAAATGTCACTCCACTCTTCAAGAAAGAAGAGATGCAGAAGAAAGGAAACTATAGGCCAGTTGAGGTCCTGCCAAAGGTTAAGGACCGAAACGTCGACTGTACTTTTTCCCATTGATGCTGCCTTGCTTGCTGAGTTCCTCCAGCATTTTGTGTGTGTTACTATAGGCCAGTTAGTCTGACCTCAGCGGTTAGGAAGGTGCTGGAGTCAATTATTAGGGATGAGCTCTCAGGGTATTTGGAGGGACATGATAAAATAGGCTGTAGTCAGCGTGGTTTCCTTAAAGGAAAATCTTGCCTGACAAATCTGTTTGAATTTTTTGAAGAAATGACAAGCAAGATAGACAAAGGAGAATCGGTTGATGTGTACTTGGATTTTCAGAAAGCCTTTGACAATGTGCCACACATGAGGCTGCTTAATAAGCCACAAGTCCATGGTATTACAGGAAAAATTCTCACATGGATAAAGCAGTAGCTGATTGGTAAAAGCCAAAGAGTGGGAATAAAGGGATCCTTTTCTGACCGGTTGCCGGTGACTAATGGTGTTCCACAGAGGTCTATGTTGGGACAAATTCAATTCAATTGAACATTATACTGTGTGATAATGATTTGGATGATGAAATTGATTGCTTTGTTGCAAAGTTTGCAGGTGATATGACAATAGGTGGAGGAGCAGATCGTTTTGAGGAAGCGGGGAGACTGCAGAAGGACAGACAGATTAGGAGAATGGGCAAAGAAATGGCAGATGGAATACAGTGTCGGGAAGTATATGGTCATGCATTTTGGTAGAAGAACTGAAAGTGTTGACTATTTTCTAAATGGAGAGAAAATACAGAAAGGTGAGGTGCAAAGGGACCTGGGAGTTCTTGTGTAGGATTCCCTAAAGTTTAATTTGCAAGTTGAGTAGGCTGTGAGGAAGGCAAATACGATATTAGCATTCATTTCAAGAGGATTGGAATATAAAAGCAAGGATGTAATGTTGAGGCTTTATAAAACACTGGTGAGGCCTCACTTGGAGTATTATAAACAGTTTTGGGCGCCTTATCCTAGAAAGGACGTCCTACTCCCGGGCAAGGTGGCGACAATGGTGAGGGATACGGGGGAAAAATGGGGCGCTTGCACATGGCCTAGGGTGATACGGAGTCCTTAATACGAGCAAAGCTTTTTTAAAGACAAAAGAAAAAAGAGAAAGGATGGGCTGAAACTGGAGAGGGTTCAAAGGACATTCAGAAAAATGATTCCAGGATTGAGAGGCTTGTCGTATGAAGAACCTTTGGCTCTGGGCCTGTATTCACTACAATTCAGAAGAATGAGGGGTGACCTCATTGAGACCTATCAAATGGTGGAAGGCCTTGATAGAGTGGATGGGGAAAGGATGTTTTCTATGGTGGGAGAGTCTGAGACTGGAGGACACAGCCTCAGAGTTAAGTAGCATTCCTTTAGAACGGAGTTGAGGCATTTCTTTAGCCAAAGATTGGTGAATCTGTTGAATTCTTTGCTGCAGGCAGCTGTGGAGGCCAATCTTTATGCATATTTAAGGCAAAAGTTGACAAGATTTTTGATTGGTCAGGGCATGAAGGTATACGGGGAGAAGGCAGGAGAGTGGGGCTGAGAGGAAAATTGGATCAGCTGTGATGAAGTGGCAGAGCAGATTCAATGGGCAAAATGGCCTAATCCTGCTCCGATATCTTATGGTTGCAGGTGAATTCATTTTTTTATTGACATACAGCGCAGAATAGATCCTTCGAACTGTGCTGCCCATCAAACCTAACCTAATCATGGGACAACTTGCAATAAGCAATTAACCTACCAACTGGTTCACCTTTGTTCTGTGGGAGGAAACGCACATGGTCACAGAGAGAATGTACAAGATTGTTGCAGATAGCATCGGGAATGTATATTCGGGCGGTTAAACACATACACACGCCCCCACCCACCCACAGAAAGTATCCTTTCTGGATACATCATGTCTTGGTGGTGACCTCTGCTCTGCCCAAAACTTGCAAGAAACTGCAAAGAATTGTGGACACAGCTCAGCACATCAAGAAAACCAGCCTTTGCCCCGCAGACTCTGTCTAGATGTCTGTCTGTCTTAGTAGAGTAGCCAGTGTAATCAAAGACCCCCATCAACCCTGGACATTCAATGTCAACAAAACCAAGGAGCTGATTACTGACTTAAGGAGAAGGAAACCAGAGGTCCATGAGCCAGTCTTCACTGGGGGATCAGATGCGGAGAATGTCAGCAACTTTAAATTCCTCGGTGTAATCATTTCAGAGGATCTGTCCTGGGCCCAGCATGTAAGTGCAATTTTTAACAAAGCATAGCAGCGCCTCTACTTCCTCAGAAGTTTGCAAAGATTTGGTATGGATATCTAAAACTTTGACAAACCTCTGTAAGTATTTGGTGGACAGTATATTGACTGGCCGCATCACAGTCTAATAAGGAAACACCAATGCCCTTGAATGGAAAATACTACAAAAGGTAGTGGATACGGCCCAGACCTTCATGGGTAAAGTCCTCCCCACCACTAAGAACATCGACACAAGGCGCTGTTGCAGGAAAGCAGCATCCATCATCAGAGAACCCCACCACCCAGGTCATGCTTTTTTTCTCATTGCTGTCATCAGGATGAGGGTTTCAGAGTCCCAGAACTCACACCGCCAGGTTCAGGAACAGTTATTACCCCTCAACCTCAATCTGGCTCTTAACTTCACTCACCTTCACTCACCCCCATCACTGAAATGTTCCCAGAACCTATGGACTCACTTTAGAGAACTCTTCATCTCGTATTCTCGATATTTATTGTGTATTTATTTATTATTATTTATTTTCCTTTTGTATTTGTACAGTTTGTTTTTTGCACACTGTCATTTCAGTCTCTGAGGCTGACGTGCGAGCAGCTTTTGGGAGGGTGAACCCATGAAAAGCTTCCAGACCGGACGGGGTACTTGGCCGAGTACTTTTTGTCTCTTGATCACTAGTTGAACACCCAAATTGGTGCGGTCTTTCATTGGTTGATTCTGTTATGGTTATTGCATTTATTGTGTATTCCTGCAAGGTTTACTTTGAATTTGAACTTGATCTTCTCCCCTTTTCCATTGGGTAGGAGAAACAAATGCCCAGGCTGAAGGGCAGTTGCTACCCCACTGTTATCAGGTTATTAAATAGTTCCCTAGTATAATAAATTGGATGTTTGACCTCACAATCTACCTCACAGGAGGAGAAGATGGTGGCGTGATGGCAGCACTTCGGTGATGATGTCTGTTCTCTGTCAAGTTGGGGAACATGCACAATTCTGATTTGATGGAGACGGACATGAGCGTACAGAGGAACATCTGGAAAACTTCTGAAATGCCCGCTTTGCTGCCGCTGCTACTGTGTGGTAACCGGAATCTCCGGAGCAGAAGGCCCCGAAATCCTCGGCTTTGCGTGTTTCAACGGCCGGGGTGAGGTCGAAGGCGCTCGGCAGAGGATGGCGCTCGGGAGGCTGTATCGGAGATGCTGGTCGGAAGCTCGGAGTTTTCGGACGGATGGACTCAGTGTCGGCTGCGGTCGGCTGCTTCCAAGGCATCGGCAAGTTGACGGTGCCTGGAGGTTTATGACAGGGAGTTTCTCCCTTTTGCTATCGGGGACTCGGGAGTCGATCGATTCGGGGACTTTGAGACTATTTTTACCGTGCCCATGGTTTGTTCTTCATCAAATTATGGTATTGCTTTGCACTGCTGTAACTATGTTATAATTATGTGGTTCTGTCAGTGTTAGTCTTTGGTTTGTCCTGTTTTCTGTGATGTCACTCCAGAAAAACATCGTATCATTTCTTAATGCATGTATGCCTTTCTAAATGACAATAAAAGAGGACTGAGTGTCCTCATAATCTAATCTGATCTAACTATGATTTTGCACCTTATTGTTTACCTGCACTGCACTTTCTCTGTGGCTGTTACACTTTATTCTTCATTCTGTTATATTTCTAACTTGTTTTACCTCAATGCACTGTGTAATGAATTGATCAATATGAACACTGTATGTAAGACAAGCTTTTCACTGCATCTCGGACCAAGTGACAATAATAAACCAATCCCAATTACCGATGAGCGGTATTCGCAAGAAAAACAAATTATAGACAATTTTTACCCATTTCCCATTGCTATGATAATATTTTTAATCTTAATTAGCTAACTTTGAATCATAGTCTCTCTATGTAACCATGACATTCAATGTTGCCAAAGTACACTTAGCAGCCACTTTTTAGGTACCTCCTGTATCAGATGATCTTCTGCTGCTGTAGCCTATCCACTTCAAAGTGTGACATGTTGTGTGTTCAGAGATGTTCTTCTGCACACCACTGTTGTAATGTGCGGTAATTTCAGTTACTGCCGTCTACCTATCAGTTTGAACCACTCTGGCCATTCTCCTCTGACCTCTCTCATTAACAAGGCCTTTTCACCCACAAAACTGCTGCTCACTGGATGTTTTTTGTTTATCGCACCATCCTCTGTGAACTCTAGAGACTGTTGTGTGCGAGGATTCCAGGAGATGAGCAGTTTCTGAGATACTCAAACCACCCCGAATGGCACCAACAACCATCCCACAGTCAAAGTCACTTAGATCACTTTTCTTCCCCGTGCTGATTTTGATCTGAACAACAACTAAAGCTCTTGACCATGTCTACATGCTTTTCATACATTTCGTTTCTGCCACATGATTTATAGGCATCCGTTAGTCTCGTGAGACCATGGATTTGCGCCTTGGAAGGTTTCCAGGGCACAGGCCTGGGCAAGGTTGTATGGAACACCGGCATTTGCCCATGCTGCAAGTCTCCCCTCTCCACCCCACCGACGTAGTCTAGGGGAAGGGCACTAGGGCCGATACAGCTTGGCACCGGTGTCGTCGCAGAGCAATGTGTGGTTAAGTGCCTTGCTCAAGGACACAACACGCTGCCTCAGCTGAGGCTCGAACTGGCGACCTTCAGATCACTAGACCGACGCCTTAACCACTTGGCCACACGTCGACACATGACTGGCTGATTAAACATTTGCATTAACAAGTAACTACTGATAAAATGGCTACTGACTGTATTTCTACATATCCAATGTCAAGAAAATACCCAATAGTTGTGCCCTTTTACTTTGTACACCCAAGCTTTTGCTGCGTAGAAGTGCTGTGAGATACATGCAGTTCAGATTTTTATTGATGTGGTGTTCGCCACCAGCTGACGCTGTTGACATCTTTTCCACATTACTATGGGTGAGGAATGCTAAGATTCTGCCAGGTTCCGTTTAACAGTCACTGCCATTCAGCTGTGAGTCCACATCATACAGTTAAACATTCTTTCACTGTGATTTGTCAGCTGTGCTCCTCACCAGTTGTACAATCTTGGTTCTTGAGTGAGCAGGCTGTGAGTTCAAATCCAAGTGCGATGATTCGAGGACAAAAAAAATTCCATTGGGACATTCAAGAGTAGCACGGAGGGAGAACTGCACCGTTGGGGGTGTCTCCTCCAAAATACGTCTCATTCTTGCACCAGAGATCGTAAGGGATAGGAGCAGAATTAGGCCATTTGACCCATCACGTCTGCTCTGCCATTCAATCATGGCTGATTTATTATCCCTCTCAATCCCGTTCTCTTGTCTTCTCCCCATAATCGTGACACCATGGCGAATAAAGAATTTATCAATCTCAGCTTTAAATATACGCAGTGACTTGGCCTCCACGAGTGTCTGTGGCAATGAATTCCACAGACCTAGCACCCTCTGGCTACGTGGGCACCATGGTAGCAAAGCAGATGGGGCAATGCTATTTAAACTCAGCATGTCGGAATTTAGAGCTCAATTCTGACACCATCTGTAAGGAGTTTGTACGTTCTCCCCGTGACCACGTGAGTTTCCTCCGGGTGTTCTGGTTTCCTCCCACAGTCCGAAGACATACTGGTTGGTATGGCTATGAAGGTTCTCAGTCATCCGGGTCATTGTATATCAAGCAGTAGTAAATCAAGGCAACTGGACTTGCTGTGTTGTCTAGAAGATGTTTCGCCACTCATTGAGAGGCTAATGACCCTCTCATTACCTCTACAGCTTTTAACGACCGTCATGTGATTGCTATACCTTTAAAAAAACTCATTTAAGCCAGGAAACTACTCTCCATGTATCAGAAAAGAAGAAGCCTCTCAGTTGAGTGGCAAAACGTCTTCTACACAACACAGCAAGTCCAGTGGCCTTGATTTACTACTGCTTGATGTACTGGTTAGTAGGTTAATTGGTCATTGTAAATTGTCCTGTGATTTAGCTTGGTGGGTTAGAAGAACGTGGGAAGAGCCTTTTGTATTATTCTGAAGCTCTAAGGGGAAGTTCTTCCCTGGAGTCCTGCACAATGTCACATCCCCCATTAACAATTTAAAACAGATTGTTTGGCTAGAGTTGTGGGAACGAGCTGTGTGGAGATAGACAAGTGGGTCTGATCAACAACTCACAATGTCGATTACCTATAAACCATTACACTGGCTGTAAAATGCTTTGGCTGCTCAGCAAAGGCTGTGAAAGGCACTGTATAACCGAACTATACATACAACCTATGGACTCACATTCAAGAACTTTTCATCTTATGTAATTGATATTTATTGTTTGTTTATTCATTATTATTTTTATGCTTTCTTTTTGTACTTGCACACTGGTTGTCCGCCCTGTTGGTGCGATCTTTCATCGATTCTGTAATGGTTATTGAGTATGCTCACAAGAAAATGAATCTCAGGGTTGTTTCAACTGAACTTGATTTTTGGAAGGAGATTTAAGTGCTGTGCCGAATTGGACAGGTCGGTTAGAGGCCGAATCAAGGCGGCGAGATCCAGGCTCCAGAGCATTCCGATTGGAATGAACTCAGTGTTTGGACAGAGGCGAATCGATGTGGTGGGGTCCAAGTCCCAGAGCGCAGCGAGGCGATTGAGCCCGATGTTTGGGTGTGGCAAGGTGAGTGACGGACGGTTCGGATCGCTGTTCCCTGGAGTTTATTTGGCTCTACGCTGAACTTACTTGGAGGGTTTTTTTCTGCGTATTGGGTGTTGGACGGTCTTTCCGTTTCATGGGTTCTTTAATTTCTGGACATGATGTGTTTTTTATTCTCTTTACATATTGCATAGTCGTCTTTTTTTATATAGGTTCTTTTTGGTTTCTTTGTTACATAGCTGCCCGATAGGAGATGAATCTCAATGTTATATAATGTATGCATACTTTGATAATCAATTAACTATGAACTACTATATGTACATTTACGGAGAACCGGAACAGTAGCACCTGCAAGGGCTCCTGCTCAGGATACGAGCGAAGGCGAGAAGGACGGATAGACAGAGATAATATTATTTTATGTTTTAATAATGTCCTGATGAAGGGTCTTGGCCAGAAGCATCGACTGTTTATCCTTTCCATGGATGCTGCCTGTCCTGCTGAGCTCCTCCACAGCTCCAATCTGCTAATTAAATTTGCTGGCGACACTACACTGATTGGCCTCATCTCAAATAATAATGAGGCAGCCTACAGAGAAGAAGTCATCACCCTGACACAGTGGTGTCAAGGAAACAACCTCTCTCTCAAAGTCGCAAAAACGAAGGAGCTGGTTGTGGACTACAGGAGGAATGGAGACAGGCTGACACCCATTGACATCAACGGATCTGGGGTTGAGAGGGTGAACAGCTTTACGTTCCTCGGCATGAAAATCACTGAGGATCTCACATGATCTGTACATACCAGCTGTGTAGTGAAAAAGACACAACAGTGTCTCTTTCACCTGATGGTTGAAGAAGTTTGGTATAGGCCCCCAAATCCTAAGAACTTTCTACAGGGGCACAATTGAGAGCATCCTGACTGGCTGCATCACTGCCTGGTATGGGAACTGTACTTCCCTCAATTGCAGGACTCTGCAGAGAGTGGTGCGGACAGCCCAGCGCATCTGTAGATTTTCACTTCCCACTATTCAGAACGTTTACAGAGACAGGTGCATAAAAAGGGCCCAAAGGATCATTGGGGACCCAAGTCAATTATCCCGTTCCAGATGCCACCCTCTGGGAAATGCTACCACAGCATAACAGCCAGGAGCAACAGGCTCCGGGACAGCTTCTTCCACCAGGCCATCAGACTGCTTAATTCACGCTGATACAACTGTATTTCTATGTTATATTGTTGTACATACTATTTATTATATATTACAATAAATTGCACATTGCAAATTTAGATGGAGACGTAAGATTTTTACTCCTCATGAAGGAGTGAAGGATGTAAGAAATAAAGTCAATTCAATTCATTTTGTGTGTCTTACTCTGGATTTCCAACATTTGCAGAACCTCTTGTGTCACTCTATAAACGTACAAAAACAGAAAAGGAACAAAAAATAGTTCCAACTAGAGAATCAGAATCAGGGTTAATAGTACTGACTCACAGTAAGTCATGAAGTTTGTTGTTTTGTCACAGTAGTATAGTGCAATAGATAAAATATACTATAAATTACAAGAATATATAACAAAATAAATTAATTAACTAGTGCAAAAATAGGGAGTAGTGTTCATGGGTTCATTGTCCATTCAGAAATCTGATGGTGGAGAGGAAGAAGCTGTTCCTAAAGTGTTGAATGTGTGTCTTCAGGCTCATGTACCTCCTCTCTGAAGATAGTCTTGGGTGATTGGGGTCCTTATAGACGGATACTGCTTTTCTGAGGCATTGACTTTTTAAATTGCCTTTTTTGATGAAGAATTTTGCATGGAAAACAGAACATTTGGCATAATTAGCTGACCTGAGCAAGTCCCATTTGACTGATTTGGGCCCATAGCCTTCTAAACCAGAGGATTCCAACCTAGATCCTTGTTTAATGATATTGGTCCATGGCAGGTAAAAAAGGTTGAGAACCCCCTACTCTAAGCCTTTCCTATCCATGTACCCATCCAAAATGTCTTTAAAATTATGTATTTGTACCCATCTCTACAGCTTCATCTGGACATAGAGCCCAACTAGTTAACTAAACGTAGACTAGGAATTAGTACCATCGGATGTTTCTGGAGTGCGAAGTTATTTCATTACCACATGCATTAATGAATAAAGGATTGGCCATCTGTGTTATAGTGGCTGAGGAGAAACGTCTGAGCATTGACTGGTTTTGCCTGGGTGTTTTTAGCTTTTATTTTATCTGGAGAAGGACAAAGAAATCATTGAATGTGATGTAAATGCAACAGCACATGGATATTTTTAGCTCTGCTTTTCCAGACAACTGCTGGACCTTGTGTAACCCTCAAACTTGTCCACCTCACACCTCACCCATTTACCACAGGGGAAGGAGCCTCTCTTCCTTCAATACCAAAAATGGCAGTTCTGGTCGCCTCATTACAGGAAGGATTTGGAAGCATTAGAGAGGGTGCAGAGGAGGTTTACCAGGATGCTTCCTGGATTAGAGAGCATGTCTTATGAGGAGAGGTGAGTTACCTCGGTCTTCAGAGTGAAGGAAGATGAGAGGGGTGGCATGGTAGCCTAGTGGTTAGCGTAACACTACCCCAGTGCCAGCCTCCCAGATTCAACTGGAGTTAGACTATGAGGAGCGATTGACCCACCTGGGGCTGTACTCGCTGGAATTCAGAAGAATGAGAGATCTTATAGAAACATATAAAACTATAAAAGGGATATTTAAGGTAGAGGCAGGAAAATTGTTTCTACTGGTGGGTGAGACTAGAAACTAGGGGACATAGCCTCAAGATTCGGGGGAGTAGATTTAGTACGGAGATGAGAAGGAACTGCTTTTCCTACACAGTGGTGAATCTGTGGAATTCTCTGCCCAATGAAGCAGTGGAAGCTACCTCAGTAAATATTTTTAAGACAAGATTGGATAGATTTTTGCATAGTAGGGGAATTAAGGGTTATGGGGAAAAGGCAGGTAGATGGAGATGAGTCCATGGCCAGATCAGCCATCACCTTATTAAATGGTGGAGCAGGCTCAATGGGCCAAATGGCCTGCTCCTGCTCCTATTTCTTATGCTCACTTCCACCACTGTCTGTAAGGAGTTTTTACGTTCTCCCCGTGACTGCAGGCCACAGGTTTCCTCCATCTACTCTGTGGTTACCTCCCACATCTCAAACACATGCAGGTTAATTGGTCTTTGGGTGTAATTGGGTGGGTTTGGCTTGTTGGGCCAGAAGGGTCTGTTACCATGCTGAATCTCTGAATAAATAGATAAACATGCTAGAGGGGTAAAAGATATAACCATATAGCAATTACAGCACAGAAACAGGCCATTTCGGCCCAACTAGTCCATGCCGAACTCCTACTCTCATTTAGTCCCACCGACCTGCACTCGGTCCATAACCCTCCATTCCCTTCCTGTCCATATATCTATCCAATTTAACTTTAAACAACAACATCGAACCTGCCTCAACCACTTCTGCTGGAAGCTCGTTCCACACAGCTACCACTCTCTGAGTAAAGAAGTTCCCCCTCATGTTACCCCTAAACTTTTGCCCTTTAACTCTCAACTCGTGATAACAGGAGGTATAATTAGAGTGGACAGCCAGCACCTTTTTCCCAAGATGGTAATGCCTCTAATATGTGAGGACTTAACTTTAAGATATGATGGATAAGAATGTGTATCAAATCATAAACACAAGAGATTCTGCAGATGCTGGAAATCCAAAGCAACACACACACACACACAAAATGCTGGAGGAACTCAGCAGGTCAGGCAGCACTTATGGAGGTGAATAAACAGTTGATGTTTTGGATCGAGACCCTTCGTCAGGACTGGAAAGGAAGGGGGAAGACGCCAGAATAAAAACGCGGTGAGGGACAGAAGGTGAACTGGAAGGCGACATGGTCAAAGAGTTGGAGTGAAGCAGAGATCACAGAGGGGGAGCAGTGAGAGAGGGCCCCATGAACTCCCCTTCAAAGAGAAGATTTAAACTTCTTCAGGTGGGCATCCCTCGAAGAGACTTTGCAGTGGAGCAGGCAAAAATCATAAAGACAAGAAAGTCTGCAGATGTTGGAAATCCAGAGCAACACACACAAAACACTGGAGGAAGTCAGCAGGCCAGGCAGCATCCATGAAAATGAATAAATGGTTTGTTGCATTGGCATTCATTATGGTGAGATAGACTTCAAGAGCCACAAAGTAACTTTGCAGCTCCATAAAACGCTGGCTTGACCTCATTTGGGAGTAATGTGTTCAGTCCTGGTTGCCTCATTATAGTGAAGGATGGAGAGGGTGCAGAGGAGATTTACTGGGACGATGTCTGGTAAACCATTTCTTATTTGGATAGGTTCGGTGAGCTTAGAGCTTGCAGAATTGGCTCTTCCAGCTCTTAGCCACACTGCCCAGCAACACCCGATTTAACCCTAGCCTAATGACGGGACAATTTACAATGACCAATTAACCTACTAACCAGTATGTCTTCGGACTGTGGGAGGAGACCAGAACACCTGGAAGAAACCCATGTATTCCATGGGAACGACATGCAGACTCCTTACAGATGACGTCGGAATTGGACTCTGAACTCCGACGCTCCAAGTGTAATAGCATCGCGGTAACCACTATGCTATCACGGCACCCCATTTAATATTTAAGGGGAACCTGAGGTGCGGGGGGGTGGAATTACTTCAACCACTGGGGGTGGTGCAAGTGTGGAATGAGCTGCCAGTGGAGGTGGTGGATGAAAATTCAATTGTAGTATTTATGAGAAATTTCGATCGGTGCATGCATAGGAGGGTTTCGAAGAGGTATTGTCTGTGAGCGGGTAGCTGGAACCGGGCCAGAAGATCCCAACCTGCGGTCCACAGGACACTCAGTTAACGGTAGGGGTCCACGAAAAGGGGCATTTAAAAAGATTGAGAACCTTGGTCGAGGCAGCATGGACAAGATGGGCTGAAGGATGTGTTTCTGTGCTGTGGTGTATTATGACTCCATCTGTAGATTTGAGGAGCTGGGAAGAGAATTCTTGGTCTTATTGTGTCACAGGGTGTTGAAACATTAGGTCATCTTTCACTTTACTAATGACATAAAGTGAGGTGGAGCTGAGGGAAGCAAAGGAAGGGAGGGTTGGGTTTGGAATTTCGGAGGCTACAAACTGAATTCTTCGTATGTTGTCGGAGTGTTGGTGGTTTAATGGATTCTTCTTGCCCAGCTGACAAACTGGAACAGAATAATGTCTTTTTTTTAGCATCTGTAGCCTATTGTATTCCCTCCTGATAATCTTATCTGTTGACCTCAATACTCCAGTGGCATCAATGGAACTGAATGCATTAGGAAGGTCGGCCAATACTATGGTGCTCATTTAAAACTAGCCAAATCCACACCTCACATTCTCCAAATACCAGTCCCCAGAGCGAACGCCATTTTCACAAATGTCTGTGCAATGATATTGTCCTGATGATGCCTTTTCAACATTCCTCTGATATTTTGTGCACGTTACTCGGGATTTCAAACATCTGCAGAACCTCTTGTGTTCATGATTTTCTCCACAAGTCAGAAATTGCACAAAAATCACTTGAGATGAAAACCATACCCACTGTATTGTAATGAATGACATTAAGTGCACAAGACTGATAAGAAAGAACAATTACTAAAAGTGGAGAGAAGAAATGAGTGCAACACACATGAAAAATGCTGGTGAACGCAGCAGGCCAGGCAGCATCTCTAGGAAGAGGTACAGTCAACGTTTTGGGCCGAGACCCTTCGTCAGGACTAACTGAAAGAAGAAATAGTAAGAGATTTGAAAGTGGGAGGGGAGGGGGAAGATCCGAAATGATAGGAGAAGACAGGAGAGGGAAGAATGGAGCCAAGAGCTGTACAGGTGATTGGCAAAAGGGATATGAGAGAATCATGGGACAGGAGGCCCAGGGAGAAGGAAAAGGGGGAGGGGGGGAAAAGCCCAGAGGATGAGCAAGGGGATTAATGTAAAATTGTCAAACACAAGGAAATCTGCAGATTCTGGAATTTCAAGCAACACACACGAAATGTTGGTGGAACGCAGCAGGCCAGGCAGCATCTATAGGAAGAAGTACAGTCGATGTTTCGGGCCGAGACCCTTTGTCAGGACTAACTGAAAGAAGAAATAGTAAGAGATTTGAAAGTGGGAGGGGAAGGGGGAGATTCGAAATGATAGGAGAAGATGGGGGAGGGGGAGGGATGGAGCTAAGAGCTGGAAAGTTGATTGGCAAAAGGGATACGAGGCTGGAGAAGGGGGAAGGTCATAGGAAGGCAGGCCTAGGGAGAAAGAAAGGGAGTGGGAAGCCCAGAGGATGGGCAAGGAGTTATAGTGAGAGGGACAGAGGGAAAAAAAAGAGAAAAAAAAGGGGGGAAAAAATAAGAATGATAAGTAAATAAATAAGGGATGGGGTACAAAGTGGAGGTGGGGCATTAACGGAAGTTAGAAAAGTCGATGTTCATGCCATCAGGTTGGAGGCTACCCAGACGGAATATAAGATGTTGTTCCTCCAACCTGAGTGTGGCTTCATCTTTACAGTAGAGGAGGCCGTGGATAGACATGTCAGAATGGGAATGGGATGTGGAATTAAAATGTGTGGCCACTGGGAGATCCTGCTTTCTCTGGTGGACAGAGCGTAGGTGTTCAGCAAAGCAGTCTCCCAGTCTGCGTCGGGTCTCGCCAATATATAGGCCACATCAGCAGCACCGGACGCAGTATATCACCCCAGCCGACTCACAGGTGAAGTGTCGCCTCACCTGGAAGGACTGTCTGGGGCCCTGAATGGTGGTAAGGGAGGAAGTGTAAGGGCATGTGCAGTGCTTGTTCCACTTACCAGGATAAGTGCCGGGAGGGAGTTCGGTGGGAAAGGATGGGGGGGAACGAATGGACAAGGAAGTCGCGTAGGGAGCGATCCCTGCGGAAGGCGGGGGGGGGAGGGAAAGATGTGCTTAGTGGTGGGATCCCGTTGGAGGTGGCGGAAATGTCGACTGTACCTCTTCCTATAGGTGCTGCCTGGCCTGCTGCGTTCACCAGCATTTTTTGTGTGAGTTGCTTGAACTTCCAGCATTTGCAGATTTCCTCGTGTTTGCGAGAAGAAATGAGTTCTGCTATTGTCGTGCATGTGGGTTTGATTTCAACATTTAAGAAAAATTTGGATAGGTACGTGGAAGGGAGGGGTATGGTGGGCTACGGTCCAGGTGCAGGTCAATGGGATTGAATTAAACTGAACTGACTTTATTACTTACATCCTTCACATACACGAGGAGTAAAAATCTTTACATTACGTCTCCATCTAGATGTGCAATGTGCAGTTTATAGTAATTTGTAATAAACAGTATGTACAACAGGACAGTCAATATATCAGCATGAATTAATCAGTCTGATGGCCTGGAGGAAGAAGCTGTCCCGGAGCCTGTTGGTCCTGGCTTTTATGCTGCGGTACCGTTTCCCGGATGGTAGCAGCTGGAACAGTTTGTGGTTGGGGTGACTCGGGTTCCCAATGATCCTTTGGGCCCTTTTTACACACCTGTCTCTGTAAAAGTCCTGAATAGTAGGAAGTTCACATCTACAGATATGCTGGGCTGTCCGCACCACTCTCTGCAGAGTCCTGTGATTGAGGGAGGTACAGTTCCCATACCAGGCAGTGATGCAGCCAGTCAGGATGCTCTCAATTGTGCTCCTGTAGAAAGTTCTTAGAATTTGGGGGCCCATACAAAACTTGGTTCAACCATCTGAGGTGAGGACTGGGCAGAATAAGAGTTAGGCACAAACTAGATGGGCCGAAGGCCATTTTTCTATGCTGTAGTTTTCTATGATTCTATGACTCCAAAGAAAAAAGTGTTGATTTCTGATCTCCGGTACATTAAGTACACTAAGTGAAACAAGAAAATCACAGCAGGTGAGCAGATGATCTCCAACAGTAAATGAAAATCACTCAGCGACTCAGAGTAACACAGAGGCTTGGCAGCAAGAAAACTGTCTTGCATTCCTCCCAGGTAGAGAACAAGAGAGCAGACAATAAGAGAGTGGTTTATGACGGGGGAAAGAGGGATGAACCAGGAAACACAAAGCAATATATTTGATTCAGAACTCAGAAAGCATCTCAATCAAACATAATTACACTCATACTTCTGCCTGCTGAAACATCCATTTATTTCATACTTTTTGATAAGTGACGTTTCAAATTCTGTTTGTAAAGTATTGGTTAACATGCTCAGGAACACCGCCACAAATCCTAGATAAGCCAACGAAGCAATATAAAAAATACAATGATTTAATCCATTAACTGTGAGTTAGAAATAAGACTCAGTATTTCACAAGTAAGGAATGCCTTTCCTAGTTTGGAATAGTGCAATGATCTTAAGTTATATATTGCACAAAAATCACTCAATATGAAACTATATCCATCGCATTGGATATTGAAAGCATGTAAGACTGATAAGAAAGAACAATTACTAAAAGTGGAGAGAGAGAGAGAGAGAGAGGGGGGGAGGAGGGGAGGGGGAGAGGGAGGGGAGGGGAGGGGGAGAGGGAGGGGAGGGGAGGGGGAGAGGGAGGGGAGGGGAGAGGGAGAGGGAGGGGAGGAGAGGAGGAGGGGAGGAGAGGAGGAGGGGAGGAGAGGGGAAGGGGGAGGGGAGGAGAGGAGGAGGGGAGGAGAGTGGAAGGGGGAGGGGAGGAGAGGGGGAGGAGAGGGGGAGAGGGGGAGGGGAGAGAGGGAGGGGGAGGGGAGAGAGGGGAGGGAGAGGGGAGTGGGAGGGGGAGAGGGAGAGGGAGGGGGAGGGGAGGGGGAGAGGGAGAGGAGGGGAGGAGGAAGAAGGAGAGGGAGGAAGGGAGAGAGAGAGAGGGAGAGGGGAGAGAGGAAACGAGTTCTGCTGTTTGTAGGAATATCAGACTTTTGAATTTAAACTGTCGTGGGAGCTCATTCTGATGCAGGGGTGTCCATCATCTGTGAACTAGAAAGAAGGTTCAGCAGTATTCCACTCATAAGGAATTCCTTTACTCGCAAGGAATAGTGCAATGGCCAATTAGTGTGAGAAACTTCCCTATACCATATCGCTGGTTACCAGGCTCTGAAACGCGACCCGTCTAAGGACACTTCTTTAAGTCCTGCACACTGCTCTCACTGGGAACGTCATTGTTCAATTGTCTTCAATGTTCCGGCGGCAACTGGGATCCATCAACAACATCAGATACGGTTTTGTTTTAGTTGATCCAGGGACAAGCATCTCCCATCCTCTGAATAATTTATACAGGGCCGAACACTTAAGCACAAGGATTTAATTATTGCTGCTGCTGGCACGGCTGTGGTGGAGAGTTGGGAGAGAGCCTGTGGTTTGTTTTCCCGAAGCTGTTCTTGGCCGCGGGACAGATGTCTCTGTTGAGGCAGCCAGAGCAGCGAGGATACACTGGCAGGCAGATCTGCTGACCAAAGCCCACCAATAGCCAGTTGGTTTCGCTCCAGAGGTCCCTGGAAGAAAAAGAGCAGGCAGAGTATGTACATCATGAATGCATTGTTAGTCCACCAAAATGTACCTGGCGATTGGGGGAAGGCGGGGACTGATTCAGAGGCATTGGGACAATGGACTGATCAAGAGACACTTACAAGAATGAACATAGAACTGCACAACACAGTAGAGGCCCTTTGGCACACAAGGTTATGCCGATCTTACCCCTGAGATAACCCTCCATTCTCCTTTCATCCATGTGCCTATCTAAGAGTCCCGTAAATGTCACTAATGCATCTGCCTCTACCACCATCTCTGGCAGTGCATTTCACACATCCACTACTAAAGGGCAAAAGTTTAGGGGTAACATGAGGGGGAACTTCTTTACTCAGAGAGTGGTAGCTGTGTGGAACGGGCTTCCAGCAGAAGTGGTCGAGGCAGGTTCGATGTTGTCGTTTAAAGTTAGATTGGATAGCTATATGGACAGGAAAGGAATGGAGGGTTATGGGCTGAGTGCAGGTCGGTGGGACTAGGTGAGAGTAAGAGTTCGGCACAGACTAGAAGGGTCGAGATGACCTGTTTCCGTGCTGTAATTGTTATATGGTTATATGTTTATCTGTGTAAGAAAAATCTACCCCTGATATCCCTGCTATACTTTCCTCCAAATATGCCTCTGTGTATTAGCCATTCCCACCCTGGGAAAAAGTCTCTGGCTATCCACTAATGAGTTTGCTTTTAACGGCCTTCAAATAATGACTGATTAAAAAGCAAGTTTTATCTACAAGAACTTGGGTCTATTCAGTCTATGCTTCTTATCATCTGCTACACCTCTATCAAGTCACTGCTATAAATGATCCCAGCAAATTCCCTTGCACTGCTATAATGGGTGGGAGGGAATCTTGTTGAAACCTGCTGGATATTGAAAGGTCAAGATAAAGTGGATGTGGTGGGAATGTTTCCTTTATTGGGACAATCTAGGATCCGAGGGCACAGCCTCAGAATAAAGGGACGTCATTTTAAAATTGAGATGAGAAAGAATTTATTCAGCGAGATTGAGGTGAATTTGTGGTATTTGTTCCCATAGACAGCCATGGAGGCCAAGTCATTGGGTGTATTTAAAGTGGAGGTTGATAGATTCTGGATTAGTAAGGGTGTCAAATGTTACGGGGAGAAGGTAGGAGAATGGGGTTGAAAGAGATAACAAATCAGCCATGGCAGGGCAAACTTGATGGGCCAAATGGTCTAATTCTGCTCCTATATCGTACGATCCATAATAGAGTCTATGCCTAACTCATTTACCCCTTGCTAACGTGCTGTCACCCCAGTTGTGTCCGTCTGCTCTATGTGTACTTTCCAGCCACCATCCTTTGATGACGGGCTCCCCAATCCACCAATTACCGTGGCATCCAATCCTCCAACGCCAGTCTGGTTTCCTCAGGAGTTCTGGTCTCCTTCTGGAGCCACTGCAACCGATTTGTGATCCTGTGCACGTGGGTGTCAACACCTGCAAGAGGAACGAGGGTGAGGATGATACTTGGATGGAGGACAAACGTGGAGGACGCAGCGAGACAAGGAGGTCCAGGCAAGTGTGCAGCCACCCCAGACAAGGACGTTCTTTGGAGAACAAAGCTTCCCTTCAAAGTTCAAAGTAAAGGGTGCCACGGCAACGTAGTGGTTCGCGCAACACTATTCTAAATCTGGACGTCATGGCTCAGAGTACAATTCCAGTGCCCAGGTTAATTGGTCATTGTAAATTGACCTGCACTGAACTGAGGGTGTGGCCTGTAATTATCTCACTTTTGTGACCTTCAGTTCTGAATGCTATCTGCTTGCTTTATTCTTTGCATGATTTCTTCTCTCTGCACATTGGGTGTTTGACAGCCTTTGTTTGTGTTGATGGGTTCTGTTGGGTTTCTTTGCCTTGTGGCTGCGTGTAAGGAGACAAATCTCAAGGATGTATAAAGTACACATACTTTGATAGTAAATATACTTTGGATTTTGTCCTTTGATTAGGCTAGTATTAAAAAGGTGGGTTGCTGGGCAGCTGGGCTCGTTGGGCCAGAAGGGCCTGCTCTGAGCAGTACATCCAAATAAATAAATAAAATTTATTATCAAAGTATGTAATACTACCACGAGATTCATCTCCTTGTGGGTTTTCACAGTAAAACAAAGAAATACAATAAAATCAATTAATTGGATTTACTGAGTAGGCCCACATGAAAATGAATCTCATGGTGACATATATGTGCTTCGATAATAAATTTACTTTTAAGAAACAAATAAAGACTGACTGTACTTTTCTCAGGCAGGTGACTGGAGCCATTTCGCATACCAAGACAAGATGGAAGCCTCGATGAGCCAAACATCCCAATTCTGCCCCTATATCTTCAGGTCTAAGGTGAGGATGTAATCGCAGGATGCAAGGCACATGCAAACTAAGGAACAATTACCTTACTAACTTCACAGTATTACTGGTTGTCAGCTTGTTGTTTCTATTGACTTTTAACACGTGTATTGTGAATAGTGATTGATCTTGCAAATAATGAACTTGAATATATACAGTTTACCAAATGCTCAATATCCGTAACTGCTGTACAAAAATGGCAATCTTCAGTTCAGACTTCACAGCAAATAACGACAGGGGCCAGGCTGTTCTTTCTCCTCGTGCACAGGGAAACACAGTGTGAACAAGCAAGAAGTTTGAGTTATCAGAGTCCAGTTCATCAGCAGTAACACAGGGGAGGGGACAGGATTAAGCACAGCACTGTGCAAACGTCTTGGGCACGTATGTATCTTGCTATGGTGCCGAAGACCTTTGCACAGTACCGCAGTAACTTCATGTATTACACTGTACTACGGCTGCAAAATAAAAACAAATTTCATGACATGTGAGTGACGATAAACCTGATTCTGATATGGGTCTCTATTGTGGACTGAGACCGGAAAGGGGGAATCATGGTTGGAAAAAGTGGAATGGAGAGGTGAGGGAGTGGGAAGCACTAGAGAGACGTTCTGTACTGATCAACAAGCTAATTATTTGGAAACAAATGACCTTGCCTGGTAATTCAGGGCTGGGTGTGTCTGTACCTGTGCCATCCCTCGCCCCTGGCACTCCTTCTCTGCCACCTGCCCCACACCCCTCCCGCGGCGCTCCTCCCTCACCATTCCCCACATCCTTTGCTCCCGCCAGATTTACAAACTCTCTCTCTGTTCCACATTGACAAGTACGTACTGTGCAAAAGTCTTGTGCACCCTACTGATACATATGTGCCTAAGACTTTTGCACAGTACTCTACTAGTCAGAGGTGTTCACCAACCCAACGCAAACAACAATGACCTGTTACAAATTTGCATGGCAAGTGTACTCATGGTCATAACAATGGCAAATGGTGTGGATATGTTTTATGGTCTTATATTGTGGGATCATTTATCGCATTAAAGGTGTCAATGAATTAATACCCTAAGGGGTGCAAAAATGGGAGTTTATACCATCTCTTCTTACAGTTTTATCCTCTAAGCCACAGTATTGTAACTGGAAATTTGTACTGCCACTCAATAAATGATGCAGAGTCCAGTAATGATACCCTTCTGCAGACAGAGGCTCACCACGGTAAAAAAAAATGTCCTTTGATTGTCTCCCCATCCCTTGGAGACAAAGGCATACAATTCATTAACCCTCATTTACCTCAAGATATTTCCCAATTCTCAGTCTTGTTCTCTAGAATCCAAAGTGAATAATCTCACCCACTCCAAAACCAAATTTCACCTGCTGTGATATCAACCATCTGCTTAATCTGTCAACGTCTATTCTTAATGCTGCCCTTGCCACACTATTTATTTTCTCTCTTAATGCAGACAAAATAGGCATCCATTAGTCTCATGAGACCATGGATTTGCGCCTTGGAAGGTTTCCAGGGCGCAGGCCTGGGCGAAGTTGTATGGAAGGCCAGCAGTTGCCCATGCTGCAAGTCTCCCCTCTCCACACCACCGATGTTGTCCAAGGGAAGGGCATTAGGACCCATACAGCTTGGCACGAGTGTCGTCGGAGAGCAAAGTGTGATTAAGTGCCTTGCTCAAGGACACACCACGCTGCCTCAGCCAAGGCTTGAACTAGCGACCTTCAAATCACTAGACGAACGCCTTAACCAGTTGGCCAAGCGCCAACACAGACAGATGCAGACAGATGTACAAGCTAATCATAGAAGAAAATGTTCCCTTTACCTTTTATCTACAGATATTACCGCACAGCCATCAGGTTCCTGAACCAGTGTCTATAAGTTCACTCACCCCAATACAGATCTGATTCCACAACCTAAGGACTAACTTTCAAGGACACTACAATTCATGTTCTCGTATTAATTATTTATTACTTTTTTTTTGTAATTGGATCATGGCCCTTTTCCCTTGTTGGTTGTTTGTCAGTCTTTGTTTGTAGTTTTTCATTGATTCTATTTTATTCCTTTGTTCTACTGTGAATGCCTGCAAGAAAATGAATCTCAGGGTAGTATATTGTGAGACATACAGTACTGTGCAAAAGTCTGAGGCACATATATATATAGCTAGGGTGCACAAGACTTTTGCACAGGACTATACACCGGTTAAAATAGGAAGGTGGTTGGGAAACAGAAATAAGAATTCTTAGCTTTATGTTAGCTCAGTAGTATTAGGTGTTATTTGGTAACTGAAAAGACAATACTGTGCACAAGTATTAGGCACCCTAGCTATATATATATATGTGCCTAAGACTTTTGTATAGTACAGTACATACTTTAATAATAAATCTTCTTGAACTTCAATTTGTCTTTTTGGCTTCCAAGCTGTTTTGCTGACCTTCTGGTTCCCTCTCTTCCCATTTTCTGACTCAAATTACATTTTTTCCTCTAACTCTTTCCGTTAAAGCAATAAATATGCCAATAAGCCAAAACAACACAGAACCAACTCTTGCGGTTACAATTTGCTGGTGACGAATTCATGTTTGAGCACCAATTCTGCTGTTTCATAGATAGAAACATAGAAAACCTACAGCACAACACAGGCCCTTCGGCCCACAATGCTGTGCTGAACATGTACTTACTTTAGAAAACAACAAGTAATAGATCAGCCGTTTAGGATGGAGATGAGAAAATAATTCTTCTCGGGGATAGGGAAGTCCGTCATGGACGGCCCCAATCCTGGCTGTGGAAGGAGGAAGGTTGGGCAGGGGCTAGCAAACTCATCCTGTAAAACCCTAGTGCTACAGAAACGGCAAGAGTAGTTCCGAAGACCTCATCCTCTGGGGAGGAAGGATCTTCATCTAGAAGACATATGAAGTTGTATGGTGCAATTCCCAAGTCTGAGGGACTCAGGGGGCCGATCATCCTTCTCTCATCCAGGACCACCGCCACTGGAACGTGGAATGTAAAGAGCATGTATAAAATTGGACAGACAGCGCAAGCTGTGGCTCAAATGAAGAACAACAATCTGAGCCTGCTCGGCATCAGTGAGACAAGATGGACAGAGTCTGGGCAGAGGCGGCTCATGACAGAGAAACCACTGCTTTACTCAGTGCATGAGGAAGATGACACCCTATGTAGACAAGGAGTGGCATTCATGCTATCAAAAGTAGCACAAAAGGCATTGATCTCGTCAATCTTTAGAACAGAGAAGAAAAAGATCAAGATGAATGTCATATACTGTTATTCGCCAGCTAACGACAGTGATGAAGAAACAAAGGACTCTTTCTACAAGACTCCAGAGCATCCTAGAAGCATATCCTGAGAGAGATATTAACATTCTCATGGGAGACTTCAATGCAGGAATAGGATCGGATAATATGGGCTCCGAAGAACGTGAACTGGGTGTGATGACCGAGAATGGGGAGTGCTTTGCCGACATGTGTGCATTTGATGACATGGTCATTTAAGGCAGCATCTTCCCCCACAAAAAGAATTCACAAGGATACCTGGGTGTTACCTAACCACATAACAGAGAACCAAGTAGACCTCATCAGTATATCCAAGAAATTCAGGAGGTTACTTCAAGATGCAGAGTGAGGACGGGAGAAGATGTCACATCTGACCATCGCCTCTTGGTTGCAAAGCTAAAATTCAAATGGAGGAAGAATCGGATGGAATCAGCATCAACTAAGCAGAGATTCAACTTCAATCTTTTGAGAGACATGCAGACCCAAGAAATATTCAAATTGGTCCACAGCAACACCCTCCCTGTGATACAAGAACTGGATCAGGAAGAGGATCTGCACTGCGAATGGAAGGAAGTTAAAGAGAAGCTGATCTCAACATGTCACGAGGTACTAGATGCCAAAAAGAATCAGCAGGAAGAATGGATCTCAGCTGAAACATTACTCAAATTGAACTTTTTGCACACTGTTTGTCTGTCACAAGTAGGGCCCTGCAATGCAGTCCTAACATCTCCTCCCTGGCATCTCCACAAAAGTTCACACCTCCATTCATGCAAAGATAAGACCAACGACCCTCTCATTACCTCTACAGCTCTTAACATGTCAAGATGTGGGTCACATGTGATTGTTATACTTTTAAACAACTCACAGAGTTTATAAACTGGAAAACTACCCACCATGGATCAGAGCTGAAGAAGCCTCTCGGATGAGTGGCGAAATATCTTCTAGACAACACAGCAAGTCCAGTTGCATTGATTTACTACTGTTTGATATACAATGAGCTGGATGACTGAGAACTTTCATAAACAATACCTGGATCAATCTGTTTTGTTCCGGTGAACAAAATCAACACCACCCCACCCCCCTCCCATTTCCTGTTCTGCACTCTGACCTTTTACTTCTCTCACCTGCCCTTTACTTCATCCTGGGTCTCTCATTCCCTTTCTCCTATTGTCTACTCTCCTTTCCTATGAGATTCTTTCTTCTCCAGCCCTTGACCTTACCCACCCACCTGGCTTCACCCACCACCTTCCAGCTAGCCTCTTTCCCCTCCCTCAAACCTTTAATTCAGCTATCTCCCCCCAGCCCTCCTCCCTCTCAGTCCTGAAGAAGGGTCTCGGCCCGAAATGTCGACTGTTTATTCATTTCCTAGATGCTACCTGACCTGCTGAGGTCCTCCAGCATTTTGTGTGGGTTACTCTGGATCTCCAGCATCTGCAGAATCTCTTGAGTTTCTCATTTTGTTCTATGTTCTTTTTCTGTGAAATTGCATATAATTTACGTTAAAACATATGCTTAACTTGCGAATGTGATGTGCTTGTGATGCTGCTGCAGGTAGGTTTTTCATTGCATCTGTGCACACATGGACTTGGTTTTTGATTTTCTTTCCAGCGTGCGCAGTCTCCTGTCTCTCTTAGGGGCAATTAACAATGGGTAATAAGTTCCAGCATTATCAGCGAAGGAGTATCAGAATCTTAAGGCGAAACAAAAAATGCTGTGACAGACAGCATAACCCAACCACTTGCACAGCCTTCCAAATAGAATAGAAGGCTTCCTAGTGGTGGACGTGACCTGGAATTTCTCCATGGAGGACAATAGGCTCGTCGTGTTGATAACCATTCATTTCCTGCTGGCAAAACAATTAGTTCCGAGCCCTTTGATTCCGTGCAGATACACAATGCTCATTGTTCTGCTGTGATCAGAAAGCTTGGATACAGTGGTGACACCTCACCCAAAGTCACTGCAAAGCCCAGTGAAGCTTCAGGAAGGTCTGAAAGGAGCTACATAAATGCACCTTTCCCCGTGTCCACTTTAAACTGAGTTCACTAGTATCTAGTTTATCAAACACCCAACCACCTGGTTGACAATCTGACACAAGAAAAGCACCAATTCATAATGTTGGAAATACCTTTACTATGAACATCCCAGACAATTAGTCTTCAAACCCTGATTTTATCGCACTTGTATAAACAACACTATGCAGAAACAGTCTGATAGTAATCACTGAGCCTCTGTGTTCCGGTGCAGAAACCATGTACTAATGAGAATTAAATTGTAGTTTACATCATTCTTATAATGTCGCTTACAAGTTTAAGGTGACGTGGCAGGGTAGTCAGAGAGACGCAGAACATTACAGCACAGTACAGGCCTTTCAGCCCACAAAGTTGTGCTGACCTCTTAACCTACTCTAAGATCAATCTAACCCTTCCCTCACATGAAGCCCTCCATTTTCCCCCCCTGTCCTCCACGTGCCTCTCAAAGAGTTTCTTAAATGCCTCTAATGTATCTGCCTCTAATCCGGTGAAGGTGTATACAACTTTTCAATAAATGCTCATTAGCTGTGACAAGGCACAGCAGAAGGTTCCAGAACTGGAAGATTCATCGTCACCAGGACTGCAGTGGACAATTGGAACAGCAGTACTGAGGGATCACTGCACGACATTTGTTATAAGACATTGAACCTCTTGGGTAAATGTACAGAATTATTGCAGAGATGTGGGTTATCATTGTGATTGGCTCTTCCCAATTCCCCTGAGTAATAGAACATAGAACACTACAGCACAGTACAGGCCCGTTGGCCCACAATGATGTGTCGACATCTTACCCTTCCCTACTAAATAGACCTCCATTTTTCTATCACCCATGTGCCTATCTAGGAGTTTCTTAAATGCCCTTGATGTATCTGCCTCCAGCATCACCCCTGGCAAGGCGTTTCATGCAATCGCCACTCTCTGTGTAAAAAAAAAATCACCACTGCCAACCCCCTATACTTTCTTCCAATCATCTTAAAATTATGCCCCTTCAGATTAGCCATTCCTGCCCTGGGGAAAAGTCTCTGGATGCACACTCTATCTACGCATGTCTCTTATCATCTTGTACAGCTCTCCCACACAACCTCTTGTCCTCCTTCCCTCCAGAGAGAAAAGTCCTATCACACTCAATCTTTCCTTATAAGGCATGCACTCTAATTCAGGAAGCATACTCGTAAATCCCCTCTGCACCCTCTCTAAAGCTTCCACATCCTTCCTGTAATGAGGTGACCGGAACTGAACACAATATATGAAGACTTTAACTACGTTCTTGGGAAAAGCTTAAGAGTACAGGCAGAGTCTGAAAACTGTAGCCAATGTTCCAAGAGTGAAACTTGAACTTATTTCTCTATAAAGATAATAGCAGGAGTTTGGATCCTCCTGCAGACTGAGGGTCACTTATTAATTACCCACCTCTATATTGAACTGAGGCTGTGGCCTGCAACCAACGGGCTCCTCAATCAGCTGCAACTGGTTTCGTGGCTGTGGACTCACTTTGTGAACTTTAGTTATTTTTATTTGTATGCTTATTTTTATTGTGTGGTGTGTGGCGAAGTGGTTAAGGTGTTGGTCTAGTGATCTGAAGGTCGCTATTTCGAGCCTCAGCTGAGGCAGCGTGTTGTGTCCTTGAGCAAGGTACTTAACCACACATTGCTCTGCAAGAACACCGGTGCCAAGCTGTATCAGCCCTAGTGCCCTTCCCTTGGACAACGTTGGTGGCGTGGAGGGGAGACTTGCAGCATGGACAACTGCCTGCCTTCCATACAACCTTGCCCAGGCCTGCGCCCTGGAAACCTTCCAAGGCGCAAATCCATGGTCTCATGAGACTTAACGGATGCCTATATGCCTATATATTTTTATTGTTTGCACAATTTGTTTCTTTTTGCACATTGAGTGTTTGTTGGTCTTCTTTTAAATGGGTTCTATTGGGTTTCTTTGTTTTGTGGCTGACTATAAGGAGACGATTTTCAAGGTTGTGTATATATATCTTGATAATAACTGTACTTTGAACTTTTTAAGACTGAGATAGAAATTTCTTTTTCTTCATAACCAGAGAACATAAGAAATAGGAGCAGGAGTCGGCCATCTGGCCCGTCAAGCCTGCCCCGCCATTCAATAAGATCATGGCTGTTCTGGCCGTGGACTCAATTTCACCTACCTGCGCCTTCTCCCCAGAACCCTTAATTCCCCCATGATGCAAGAATCTATCCAGCCATGTCCTAAATATTTTAATGAGGTATTTATTATGGTGTAATTTTATTCTCTCTTCTCCCCACTCCCATCAGGCAGAAGATACAAAAACCTGAAAGCATGTATCACCAGTCTTAAGGACAGCTTCAGCCCACCTTTTATCAGACTCTTGAATGGACCTTTTGCATGATAAGGTGGACTCTTGGCCTCACAATCTACCTCGTTATGATCTTGCACCTTATCGTTTACCCTACACTGCAAATTCTTTGGTAGCTTTCACATTTCGTTCTGCATTATTGCTTTACCTTATTCCAGCTCAATGCACTGTGTAGTGATTTGATCTGTATGAGCAGTAGGCAAGTTTTTCACTGTACATGTGACAACAATAAACCAATACCAATTAGCTGTCAATTAAGATATAAATATCAGTGAGCAGTTTCCTTCAGCCTCCCTGTGGGCTTCTTGAAGGAAATGACTCTGGGTGACAGGACAAGTTGGTGAGCATTGCCCTTGCTCACAGCTGTTTTGGAGGGAGCTCAATGACTGACTCCTGCCACACCGTCCCATGAAGTCACCAGTCCTCTGGGCCAAAGCTCTGATGAACATCACTACACCTTGAGTCTGCCACCAAATTTCTATCTTCCTTCCAAAAGACTTTTGATCTTACACTGGGGTACGGTGCCCATAACCAACCCGCACCCTCACAACAGCCTGAAATCTAATCACAAGTTGACAGAAGACCATAGGGTCAGAATTAGGCCATTCGTCCCATCGAGTCTGCTTCGCAATTCTGTCAAGGCTGATTTATTAACACCCCCCCCCAAACCCATTCTCCTGCCTTCTCCTTGTCACCTCTGATGCCTTGACTAATCAAGAACCTATCAACCTCTGCTTTAGATATGCCCAATGACTCGACCTCCACAGCTGTCTGTGAAAATGAATTTCTCAGATTCACCATCCTCTGGCTAAAGAAATTCCTCCTCGTCTTTGTTCTAAAGCGGGGTTCCCACCCTTTTTTATGTCATGAACCCCTGCTGTTAACCAAGGGGTCCATGGAGCCAGGTTGGGAACCCTTGTTTTAAAGGGACGTCCTTCTATTCTGAGGCTGTGCCCTCTGGTCCCAGACCCTTCCCACTAAAGGAAACATCTTCTCCATGTCTGCTGTATGTCGGACTTCCAATATTCAAAAGGTTTCAATGAGATTCCCTCCCGATTCTTCTAAACTCCAGCAAGAACAGGCCCAGAACCATCATATGTTAACCCTTTCATTGCTGGGATCATTCTCGTGAACCTCCTCTGGGCCCTCTCCAATGCCAGCACATCTTTTCTTAGATAAGTGGTCCAAAACAGCTCACAATACTCCAGTGACCTATGGAGACATTGTAAGCTTCAGCAGGATATTACCAATGACTTACACTAACCATGTTGGGGCTTCTACAAGGCCACAAGAAATGAGGGGTTAAATTGATGAGGAAAGAATGAGCAGACATTTTCTTGAAAATAAAAGGGTGAGGACTGACCAGGCATAAATCTTTAATGAACCAGAATCAGATTTATTACACCTGACTTACACAATGTGAAATTTTTGGCAGCAGTACAGTGTAAAGACATTAAAAATATGTCAGGGAACATGGTAGCAGTAGCGTAATGGTTAACACAATGCTTTACAGTGCCAGCAACCTGGGTTCATTTTCCGCCACTACCTGTAAGGAGTTTGTACGTTCTCCCTGTAACCGTGTGGGTTTCCTCCAGGTGCTCCGGTTTCTTCCCACAGTCCAAAGACGTACTGGTTTGTAGGTTAATTGGTCATTGTAAATTGTCCCATGATTAGACTAGAATTAAATTGAGGGATTGCTGGGTGGTGTGGCTCAAAGAGCCAGAAGGGCTTATCCCACTCTGTAGCTCAATTAAAAAAATCCACCCAAGAAGTTCTAAGAGGACGTCTGCAAATGAAATTGGTTTTTATCACATGTACCAAGATACAGTGAAAAGCTTGTTTTGCATACTGATCAAACAGATCAAATCATTACACAGTGCATTGAGATAAAACAAGGCAAAATAATAACAAAGTGCAGAATAAAAACCATTAAGATATCAGAACATAATTAGGCCTTTCTCCCATCGAGTCTGCTCCACCATTTCATCATGGCTGATCCATTTTTCCCCTTAGCCTCAATCTCTTGCCTTCTCCCTGAGTCTCTTCATGCCCTGATCAATCAAGGATCTATCAAACTCTACCTTAATTATACCCAATGACTTGGCGTCCAGAGCTGCCTGTGGCAATGGCTTCCACAGATTCACCACTCTCTGGCTAAAGAAATTACTCCTCATCTCTGGTCTAAAAGGACGCCCCTCTATTTGGAGACTGTGTCCTCTGGACTTAGACTCCCCCACTGTAGGAACCATCCTTTCCACATCCAGTCTATCGAGGCCTTTCAACAGTTGATAGGTTTCAATGAGGTCATCCCTCAATCTTCTGAATTCCAGTGTGCGGAGGCCCAGAGCCATCAAACCCTCCTCTCAATCACACCTTTCAATCCCAGAATCATTTTCATCAGTCTCCTTTGAACTCTTTCCAATGTCAACACGTCCCCTCCAGGACAAGGGGCCCAAAAGTGCTCCAAGTGATACCTCATCAGTAAAGCCTCAGCATTTCATTCTTGCTTTTATATTCTAGTCCTCTTGAAATGAATGTTCACATTGCATTTGCCTTCCTCGCCACTGACTCAACTTGCAAATTAATCTTAAAGCGTAACAGCTACAGAGAAAGTGCAGTGCAGGTAAACAGCAAGATCCCAGACCATAATGATTAGATTAGATTATGAGGACACACAGTCCTCTTTTATTGTCATTTAGTAATGCATGCATTAAGAAATGATACAATATTCCTCCGGTGTGATATCACAGAAACACAGGACAGACCAAGACTGAAAAACTAACAAAACCACATAATTATAACGTATAGTTACAACAGTGCAACAATACCATAACTTGATGAAGAACAGACCATGGCACAGTAAAAAAAGTTCAAAGTCTCTCGAAAGTCCCATATCTCACGCAGACGGGAGAAAGAAGAAAACTCTCCCTGCCATGCCCGACCACAGTCTGACTCTGAGTCGTCCGAAAACTTCAAGCTCTGATCAGCCCTCTGACATCGAGTACCGAGCACCATCTCTATCCGAACACTTCGACCTCAGCCGCGGTCGCCAGCAGCAGGCAAAGCCAGGGATTTTGGGGCCTTCCCTCCGGAGATTCTCGATCGCACAGAAACAGCGGCAGCGAACCGGGCATTTCAGAAATTTCTCCAGAAATGAGGTAGATTTTGAGATCAAGAGTCCATTTTATCATATCAGGGAACCATGCAATAGTCTCAGAACTGCAGGACTGAAGCTGTTCTTGAACCTGGTGGTACGTGCTTTCAGGCTTTTTTGTCCTCTACCCAATGGAAGAGGGGAGACGAGAGAATGTCCACGGTGGGTGGGGTCTTTGATTACGCTAGCTGCTTTACTGAGGCAGCGAAAAGTGCAGACATGGAGGGGGAGGCTGATGTCTCTGATGTGCTGAGCTATATCCACAACACTGCAGTGCCTCAAAGTCATTAAGAATTGAGATAGAATGCATTCTGTACTACACTGATAAAAATTGGTAAGGGTCAACAGGGACATTTGTAAAAGAACACAACTGGGCACTGTCAATACAGGACTTCAACAAAAAAGTCCAATCGAAATTCCACAGGCTTTTCTTTATCCAGACTTAGCTGGTGGAAGTTACTCTAAATAGAGTGAACGAGCATTGTATCAAAACTAGACAAGTACAAGAGGGAGGAAGGAGCAGAAAGGAATGTAAATTATGTTAAATAAAGCGGGTTGGAAAGCTGTTTATTACTCATTCACTGATTTTCAGAAAACTTTACTGGCTGTAATTGGACAGCATGAAGTTCGAAACGATGTGATCTAAATAATGGACTCAGAATAAAAAGGTTGAGTGAGCTAGTGTAAACACGAGGAATTCTGCAGATGCTGGAAATTCAAGCAACACACATCAAAGTTGCTGGTGAACACAGCAGGCCAGGCAGCATCTCTAGGAAGAGGTACAGTCAATGTTTCGGGCCGAGACCCTTCGTCAGGACTAACTGAAGGAAGAGCTAGTAATAGATTTGAAAGTGGGAGTTTTTGCAGGGTGGGATGTTTGATTACCTCCCTCAACTTCCCTGTACACGCCACCAACTGACTTATGGGAGTGAACAAACTACCAGTGTAGGAGAAAACTGGGGGGAAATTTTCATTCTAAAGATGGTCCAGTGTGGCAATTTTTGAAGAGCAGGTGTGAGATGATAGAGGATTCTAGGCCTAGGCCTACGGACAATTCCGATAAGGTTAATGAAGAAAAATTACAAGCTTCTGAGTCATTTCACTGCACCAGTGCAACAACAGACACAAAAAAGACTGACTTTACACTGAAAGTTACTTATTAATATGTTTTACATGGACTGGTTAACCAAGTTGTCCTATTCCATGTTGCCTAGTCTGTGCCAAACAACTTACAAATGTTGCAATGGCTCCAGCAAAAATGAAAAGACACTTAACAGCCATATGACATGTGAAAGTGTTGATTATTTTAAACAACTATTGGAATCTCAAAACAACCAATTAAAGCTTTTGAAAATAAAGTCACAGTTAGCAAAAAGACTCAGGAAACAAGTTATTAAGTAGCTTTAAGACCAGTTCACTCAAGAATGTTTTAAAAACTGTGTGAAAGCCTGGACAAAGAGCACACCAATCTCTGGCTACCTACAAAACTCCAGTGGCTTAATAGAGGAAGAGTTCTCAACAGTGTATTTGAGCTGAAAGGTGAATTGCAGGAGTACTTTCAAGAAAACAGTAGGGCCGATTTTGATGAGCATTTTGAAGATGAAGTTTGACTGCTGAAACTAGCCTACTTAGCAGATATTTTTCATCATATAAATCAGTTGAACAAGTCTCTACAAGGCCCTGGAGAAAATGCTTTAACTTCAAGTGACAAGCTTTTTGGATTTAAAAGAAAATAGAACCTTTGGAAAAATCATGTTGCAAAAGGAAATCTTCAAATGTTTCCACTGCTGCTTGGGCTTGACAGTGTGGAAGGATATCTCAGTCAGTCTCAAATCCTATTGAAAAGCACCTGGAAGAACTGCAGAACAAATTTAAACAGTATTTTTCGTCCCTTTCAATACAAGTGTATGACTGGGTGAGGGACCCTTTCTCTGAATCTTCTGCTCAGCCTAAGAACTTGACTTTGAGAGAAGAGGAAGAACTTTGTGAGCTGCACTTTGATCATGCACTGAAGATGAGATTTACTGACCCGCCCCTGGACATGTTCTGGATTTCTTTGAAAGAAGAGTATCCTGCCATTCATAGGAAAGCAATGAATATTTTGCTGCGGCTTTCAACTTCTTACATGGGTGAGCAAGCTTTTTCTTGTTTAACAAGCATCAAGAGCAAGGCTGCAATTGTCTCATTTCAGTTGAGGGTGAAATCCATGTGCGCTTATCTCAAATTCGACCCAGAATTGAGAAATTTAATGTGTTTGCCTTATGAGTTTTGAAAGGGAAAGAAAGAGATTAATTTTAAGAAAGGTAAGCTAAGCTTAACTATCTTTTTTTTTCAAGAAAGGTTGACTAAAAGTCATTCTTTACTCAAAAGAGCATTGACAATTACTTTTGGATTATTATATCTACAACTTACTGATTACGCTAACGTAGATATAATAATTTTTATGCACGGGTTCCCTGAGACCTGAGAATTACTTCAGGGTTCCTCCAGGGCAAAATGGTCGAGTAAGGCTGCCTTAAATCATGTTATCAAAGTCAAAGTCAAAGTCAAAATAAGTTTATTATCGAAGTGTGTATATGTTGCCATCTACTACCAAGCGATTCATTTTCTTCAGGTCACTCACAGCAGAACAAAAGAAATACAACAGAGTTTATGAGAAGCTATACATAAATTACGACTGATAAAAAAACAACTAATGTGCAAAACACGACAAATTGTGCAAATAAAAAATAATACTGAGAACATGAGTTGTAGAGTCCTTGAAAGTAAATCTGTTGGTTGCGGAATCAGTTGGGATCCTAGTGCTGAGGAGACTGAAGTTATCCACACTGGTTCAGGAACCTGGTGATTGTAGGGTAATAATTGTTCCTGAAGCTGGTGGTGTGGGAGCTAAACGCTGATTTATACTTGTGCGTCAACTTGACGCCCTAACCTACGCAAGTGACCTATGCACGTTTTGAGCATTTATACTTGTGCGATCGTGTGTCTGCGTCACTCTGCAATTCGGGCACGTTGCGCATGCATACACACCCGCCCATGCAAGGCTTCATGGTCATGGTAGTCTTTCAGGGGTAAACATGTCTAAAGCAAGCGTCTTTTTTCGTTAAAGCGAAATGTGTCCTCCATAATTTTGGAGGTCTGTAAAGCTTTATGGAAAGCATTGCAGCCAGAGTTCCTTCCCTGCCCTTCAGTCACCCAATGGGAAGCTATTGCAGCGTAGGAGGAAATGCGATGCTACCAAGCGGACCAATCACTGTTGTTGCGGTCTGCGTTGCTGCGACACATAGTTACATTTTGGGAAAGGTGTGCGTCGGGCTATGGCGTAGGGATCCGCGTAGGCTCTGCGTAGGGTTCGCGGCGACGCTGTGCCTACGGCGTCCAGTTGACGCAGAAGTATAAATCAGCATTTAGGCTCCTGTACCTCCTGCCTGATGTTAGTAACAAGAAGAGAGCATTCTCTGGATGGTGGGAGTTCTTAATGATGGATGCTGCTTTCTGGAGGCAGCACTCAAGTTCACATTCAAATTCAAGTTTATTGTCATTCAACCATACACGAATATACAGCTGAACAATACAACATTCCTCTGGGGTCAAGGTGAAAAACACAGTCCGTACATCACATACGACAGACAAAATAATATTAATAAATAAAATTATTATGCAGATGCACAAGTTGACATAAAGTGCATATCAAAGGTTCAAAGGGTCATTTTAATTATCAAAGCATGTACGCAGAATACAACTCCGAGGTTCGTTTTCTCCAGATAACTATGAAATACAAAAGAGCCATGGCAGTTGTTGAAAGACATCAATCCCCCCCCCCCACCCTAACCTCGCATGGAAAAGAAAAAGAAACAGAACTTCGCGAATCCTAAACCACCAACCTCTCCCTCGCACAAAACCTAACAGATCACCCATCCAGACATGGCAGCCAGAACATCAAACCCCTGACCCTCAAGCCCCTCCCACGCAAAAAAACACAGCAATAATACCAGTAACATATAACATAGTTAAATACTGTATACAACAGTACAATGCTACTGGCCATGTTATAATAATGCGTACTGGGTGGCAGCAGGGTGTTAGAAGTCTCACAGCCTGGGGGAAGATGTTGTTACCTAGCCTAACAGTCTTTTTCTTAAACTGCAGTACCTTCTACCTAATGGTAGAGCGCACAGCCCTGGGAGGGGGGCGGGGGCGGTGCTCAGCGTGACAGAGCTAGAGATGTTGCTGCCAACACACACTGTCTAAGCTCTTTCTGTCACGGAGCCCAAGATAAAGTAATGGAGGCTCCTTGTAAATGCGCGCAGTGGTGTGGAGTGTTTTGCCTGTGATGGACTGAGCTGTATCCACCGCCTCCTGTAGACTTTTCCTTCCCTGGGCCTTGGTGTCTCCAATTCTGTGCAGTGAGATTTGAATCATGATAGACATCTTTTCCAGACTGGCTTTAAAACTAACCAACCTTCTAATTTAACAAAGGCTAAACACAATAGCCAGTCAGGGTGGAGCTGATTAAGCATATCAATCACTCTGCTGTAAACTACATTGATTTTATGCTCATTTATAACCTCTGCAATTTTCTTGAAAAAATACTTTTATAGGTGAATGAAACAGAGATTACAGCAATGTCTCTCAATAAAGTTCGAAGTTCAACCTTTGTAATTTATTAGGAGACATTGCTGTAGTTTCTGTTATGTTCACCTTGACTTACACTCCGTGGCCACTTATGTTAGGTACACTTGCTCGTTAATGCAAACAATAATCAGCCAGTCATGTGGCAGCAGCTCAGTGCATGCAGATACAGTCAAGAGGTTCGGCTGTTGTTGAGAGCAAACATCAGAATGGGGAAGAAATGTGATCTAAGTGACGACTGACTGTGGAATTGTTGGTGCCAGATGGGCTGGTTTGAGTATCCCAGAAATTGCTGATCCCCTGAGATTTCCATGCACAAGAGTCTCTAGAGCTTACAGAAAGTGGTGTGAAAAACAAAAATCATCCGCTGAACAGCAGTTCTGTGGGTGATAAGTCCTTGTTAATGAAGGAGATCAGAGGAGAATGGCCAGACTGGTTCAAGCTGACAGGAAGGCGACAGTAACTCAAATAACCACATATTACAACAGTGGTGTGCAGAACAGATTCTCTGAATGCACAACATATCAGACTGGGAAGTGGATTGTCTACAGCAGCAGAAGACCACACCGGGTTCCTAAACTGCACCTGATAAAGTGGCTACTCAGTATAGTTTACCACAAGTCACAAGCTGCTAGGTTGTGCCAATGCAAAACTTATCAAAAGACAACATTTAATAGGAAAGATTTGCCATATCTTTTTATTAAAGATGTAATTTTTAAAATTCCAATTATTGATGACTTCAACTAATTAATTGCAAATTTTATTTTTTATTTTATTGAGATATGTTGTGGAATAGACCCTTCTGGCCCTTTGAGCTATACCGCCCAGCAACTCCCCAATTTAACCCTAGCCTAATCATGGGGCAAGTTACAATGACCAATTAACCTACCAACTGGTATGACTGTGGGAGGAAACCGGGGCACCTGGAGGAAACCCACGCGGCCACAGGGAGAACGTACAAACTCTTTATGGGCAGTGGCGGGAATTGAACCCAGGTTGCCTCTGCTACCATGCCACCCCAAATTTAATTGCTAAAAAATTTTGAATATCTTGAATGCTTCCATTATGCTTTTTGCACCTGTGTGAAATATCCTGGGACTCACCTATAGACAACAGACAATAGGTGCAGGAGTAGGCCACTCGGCCCTTCGAGCCAGCACCACCATTCAGTATGATCATGGCTGATCATCCACAATCAGTACCCCGTTCCTCCCTTCTCCCCATATCCCTTGACTCCACTATCTTTAAAAACTCTATCTAACTCTTTCTTGAAAGCATCCAGAGAATTGGTCTCCACTGCCTTCTGAGCCAGAGCACTCCAGAGATTACATAACTCTCTGGTGAAAAAGTTTTTCCTCAACTCCATTCTAAATAGTCTACCCCTTACTCTTAAACTGTGGCCTCTGGTTCTGGACTCCCCCAACATCAGGAACATGTTTCCTGCCTCTAGCTTGTCCAATCCCTTAATGCCTAATTTCCAACTGGTTATAAAGTCACAGAACACTACAGCACAAAAGCACACCCTCTGGCCCATCTAGTCCATCCCAAACTATTACACTACCTACTCTCATTGACCTGCACCCAGACCAGAGCCCACAACACCCTCCCACCCATGTACTTATCCAAACTTTTCTTACACGTTGAAATCAAATGCGCATTTACTACTTACGCTGGCCGCTCTTTCTACACACTCACCGCCATCTGAGTGAAGAAGATTCCCTCATGTTCCCCTTGAACATTTCACCTTTCACCACTGACCCATGACCTCTAGTTCTAGTCTCACCCAACCTCAGTGGAAAAAGCCTGCTTGCATTTACCCTCTCTATACCTCTCATAACTTTGTATTTCTTCATAATTTAAATATCCAGAGAAAAGCCAGTCCAAGAATTCAAAATGGTGCATTATCATTTTAAATCACATTGTTTTAACCGTGATAGAACTACTCAACTGTAAGACAGATTGGAGAAAAATGTTCGGAGCTTTTGATTTCAGGCAGCAAAGGAACTTCCTGGAAGCTACACCCGCTTTTTCCTTCAATTAAACACTGTAGGCAGTTTGTTTACTGATGTCTTTCTGCATTTCACTGGGTTAGCAGAAGTTCACCAGAGCAATGCCTGATCTTAGTCGCCAGTCAGCACTGCAGCGCCACTCAATGGCGTGGATGGCATACACCATATGATGTTTGACACCAAAGACATGGAGTGCATCTCTCCCCTAACTAGGGGTAAAATTCTTATAATAAGGGTCACCACTCAAAAGAAGAGGAGCAGCTTTAAGTTCCTGGGCGTCAACATGTCAGAGGATCTATTCTTGGCCCGATCACAAAGAAAGCACACCAGCAGCTCTACTTCATTAGGAGTTTAAGGAAATTTGTTATGTCACCAAAGACTCTAGTAAATTTCTACAGATGTACTGTGGAGAACATCCTAAGTGGCTGCATCATCGCCTAGTATGGAGGCTCCAATGCACAGGATCGAAGGAGGTAACAGTGGGCTGTGGACTCGCCCAGCTCCATCAGGAGCACAACCCTTCCCACCATCAAACACATACTTTTATTTATTTATTGAGATACAATGCAGAGTAGGCCTTCTGGCCCTTCAAGCCGCACCACCCAGTAATCCCCTGATTTAGTCTTAGCCTAACCGTGGAACAATATACGACCAGTATATTGCCAACCGGTCCGTCTTTGGTCTGTGGGACAAAACCGGAGCACCTGAATGAAACCCACACAGTTATGGGAAGAACATACAAACTCCTTAAAGGCAGCGACGGGAATTGAACCCAGGTCACTCGTACTGTAAAGCGTTGTGCTAACCACTACACCACCGTCTTGGTCCTTGAAAATTGCATCTTAAAAATGAGGTGACTCAAGAAGGCAGCATCCATTATCAAGGACTCTCACCATCCAGGACTTGCCTCTTTCGCATTAGTAATATCAGGGATCAGATACAGGAGCCTGAAGATACACACTCATTGTTTTAGGAACATCAATTTCTGAATTGGTCCATGAACAATACTTTACTAATCCTCTTTTGCACCAATGATTTATTTTATTTTTTATATTGCAACTTACAGAATCTTTTTGTCTTGCACTGTCCTGCTGCCACAAAACAACAAATTTAAAGGTATACAGCATGTCAATAATGAACCTGATTCTGATTTTAAGATAAGGGTAAATTGTAAGTCAAAGTAAATTTTATTATCAGAATATGTATATGTCACCATATACAACCCTGAGATTCATTTTCCTGTGGGCATACTCAGCAAATAAATAGAATGAGGTACTAGGATATTTGCGTCCTGGACGATTGTGTCCCGGCCATTAGCATTCCTGGACACTTGCGTCTGTTTTTTTTGCGCCCCGGTCATTTGCGTCCCACTATATGTAACTATTACTAGGTAACAAACCTTGTGTTATATATGCTAAGCCTCTTATCTCAGCTCAACAAGCAACCATCTAATCAATTAGGTTAATTGTAGGCAAATGAGGGGTGCCTCGTTTGCAACTGAGCTACTTATAAACAAACCCCCACATGTTTCCTATTACAATTTGGCTTTAAGTTTACTTTTTTTTCAGAAACTAAGCTATGTCACAGTCCTTGAAATCAAGCAAAGTAAATTATGTCTATCACTATCATAAGAAAAATGCTGCGGGCACGAAAACTTACTGGAGATGTGTGGTACGATCCTGCAAAGCAAGAGTTCATACCGAGAGCGATGCAATAACAAAACTAATTAATGAGCATAACCATGGTTCCTCTGCTGCTGCAATTAGAGCAAAAGAATGGATTTTAGAGTTGAAAGAAACTGCGATATCCTCACAAGAACCAACAAGACATCTCATTGGAACAACTTTGTCAAAACATGATGAATTTTCAATGGCAGAAATGCCCTCTGTCTCAGCAATGGGGAGAAATGTTCGTCGTTGGAGACAGAAAGCACAAAATGCTCCATCTATACCAAACCAAAGATGTAATTACGAAATACCAGAAGAATATTGTATTCTCCCCACTGGGCAAACGTTTCTTTCAACTGATACTGGCATAAATGATGAAAATAGAATGCTTATCTTTGCTTCTGAAGAGGGTTTGGATGACTTGACATGATTTCAGAATTGGGCAGCAGATGGCACTTTTAAAATTTGCCCACAAATCTACTATCAATTGCACTGCATCCATGTCCAAGATGGTACATTCAGTATTCCCGGTGTTTTTGCTCCTCTACCCAATAACACTAAAGAAGCATATGACTACCTATTCACTCTTTTGTTGCAGACTCGCCCTCAACTGAATCCCAAATTAGCGCTGACGGATTTTGAACTAGGAGCAAGAAAGAGTATAGCAGAAACATATCCTAATGCAACAATAAGCTCGTGTATTTTCCATTTGTCAAAATCCATCTTTAAGAAAATATGCGACCTTGATTTGAGACAATGGTATAACGAAGACCAAGAATTCAATTTAAAAATTAGATGTTTCTCTGCATTAGCTTTCCTTCCAGTAAATGATGTGGTAGCAGGCTTTTTGGATCTGAGTGAAGATCACGACTTACCTCCTGAATTCATTGCATACTTTGAAGTTACATACATTGGCCAAGTAAGGGGTAGAAGTGGGCACGGGATTGCAGCAGCCTTTTCCATTGCATCTTGGAATGTTCATGATCAATGAATGACTTGCCTAGATCTAACAACAGTTTAGAGGGGTGGCATAATGCAATCCAAAATTCAATTACTTGTCAACACCCCTCTGTTTGGAAATTAATCGATACGTTGAAGAAAGAGGACGCTATGGCCACAAAGAAGAAAATTGACTACCAACCGGGGATTATTGTCCAACCAAGAAATAAGAATATCAATAAGCGCCTTCAATCATTAATTGCACGTTATAATCCTGAGGACAAATTAAGTTTCTTACGAGGGGTTGCCCACAACATGCATACTTTTTAAGTTTGAACTTATAAATTAAATTTTTTAATCAATAAAATGCATGCTACAATCCCTTCTTTAATTAATAAAACTGTTTTTGATTTTTAAAAAAATACATGAATATCTAAAATTATTAAGGGCCGGCTGGTGGCGCAACAACTTCGGCGCCGGACCGGGGAGCGGAGGTTCCCGGGTTCGAAACCAGTCGGGTACGCTCCCGAGTACCCTTTCCATCCATGCCGGGTTGAGTGCCGAGATCGCAAGTCGACCTCATAAAATAAAGGGGAAGTGCTGCGAGTGTGTCTGTGTGGGGGGGGGGGGGTGGCGTGCCACACAGTCTCTCTCTCTCTCTCTCGTTACGCGCCTTGTAAAAAGCCATGAAAAAGACATCATCATGGACACACGCAGACGCACAGACGCGCACGCATGCACATGCCAAAGAAAAAGAACATGTAAAATTATATCTTTTATGAATTATACATATATTGGGACACAAATCTAATATGAGATTTACATATATTGGGACACAAATGTCCGGGCCGCAAAAAAAAGGGACACAAATGTCCAGGGATGCATTTGACCGGGACACAGTTGTCCAGGGCACAATTGTCCTGTCACCATAGAATAATAACTATAACAGGATCAATGAAAGCTCAACCAGAGTGCAGAAGACAGCAAACTATGCAAATGTAAATATAAATAAATAGCAATAATTAATGAGAACATGAAATACAGTAACAAGAGTCCTTAAAGTGAGATCATTGGTTGTGGGAACATCTCAGTGGATGGGCAAGAGAGTGTAGTTATCCCATTTTATTCAAGAGCCTGATGGTTGAGGGGTAGTAACTGCAGAGTGGTGTGAGTCATGAGGTTCCTGTACCTTCTACATGATGGTAAGAAAAGAACATCACCCAGATTATAATGAACCTTTGGAATTCTCCACCCTAGAGGACTGAGAAGATTCATTCGCTGAATATGTTTGGTGGCAAGTTTGTGTAGCAGTTAGCACAATGGCTTTACAGTTCCAGTGATCACTGACCAGGAATCCTTTGATGCCAATGTCTATAAGGAGTTTCTATGTTCATCGCAAACTTCTCTTAAAATTGAAATTAAACCCGCATCACTATTTCTGCTGGTAGTTAGATGGGACAAGGCAGAAAAACAGGTCAGCACAGATTAAATGGACCGAAGGACCTGTATCTGTGTTGCAGTGCTTTATACATCTCCGTTAGTCTCGTGAGACCATAGATTTGCGCCTTGGAAGGTTTCCAGGGTGCAGGCCTGGGCAAGTTTGTATGGAAGACCGCAGTTGCCCGTGCTGCAAGTCTCCCCTCTCCATGACACCAATGTTGTCCAACAGAAGGGCAACACACTAGGGCCGATACAGCTTGGCACTGGTGTCATCACTTGCTTTATACACCTAAGTAGTTTAATGGCCGAAATTCTACTACCATCAGGAAAGAGGTACAGGAGCCTTTGGTCCCCCAGCACCAGGTTCAGGAACAGTTGTTACCCTTCAACTATCAGGCTCCTGAACCAGAGTGGATAACTTCACTCTCTGAACTGATTCCAAAACCTATGGACTCACTTTCACAGGCTCTACAACTCATGTTCTCAGTATTACTGATCTTTTTATTTTCACAATTTGTCTTCTTTTGCACAGTCTTTGTTTATATAGTTTTCTAAATTCTGTTGTATTTCTTATTTGCCTGTAAGAAAATGAATCTCAAGGTAGTGATATGGTGACATACTATATTTCCCTCTTCCTTCCTCACATATTGACTCTGAATAGATCACTCTTTTTATTTACCGTGGTGTGATCTCTCTGTGCAGAGCAAAGTGAGGCACATATATATAGCTGGAGCACCGAAGACTTTTGTACACTACTGTAGTAATTTTATGTATTGCACTGTACTGCTGTTGCAAAAAAAAAACAAATTTCATGACATACGTGAGTGATGATAAACCTGATTCTGATATGGGTCTCTACTGTGGACTGAGAGTGGGAAGGGGGCAGGGAGAGGCGAATCGTGGTCGGGAAAAGGGGAAGGGAGAGGGGAGGGTGTGGGAAGCACCAGAGAGGCATTCTGTAATGATCAATAAACCAATTGTTTGGAACCAAATGCCCTTGCCCAGTGTCTCAACCCGTGCCACCTCCGCCCCTGACCCACACTCCTCCAGTGGCACTCCACCCTCATCATTCCCAACATCCTTTGCTCCCGCCAAATTTACAAACTCGCTCTCCGCTCCGCATTGACAAATTCAGTACTGTGCAAAAGCCTTAGCTATAGAAATGTGCCTAAGATTTTTGAACAGGACTGTATATGTATATTGATAATAAATTTACTTCACTGCATTTCTACTTGTTTTCTTGTAAGCAGAAGAACTTCCTACAATTCCTACAGCATTGAACCCCTCAACTGTCTTTTTTCAGAAACACTACTGTTGTGCCAGTGTAGTTGGCAGCCCAACCACCTGTCTTCCCATTGTTACTGTTGTCCCAGGTACTTACAGATGCCAGACACAACGTTCCAGGCTAACTTCATGGCAAGGTGGGCCATCTTCGGACCCACTCCTGGAAGTCGAAGCAGCTCGCTGACAGTATTGGGAATATCACCACCATACTGTTCCTTCAGGATCGCTGTGGTCTGTTTGATGTACCTCACTTTGTTCTGCACAGACAGATCACATCAAGGCATTAGATTTTTATTTTAAATGGTGAGTGATCTATTCAGGGGCAATATGTGGGAAAGGAAGAGGGAAATGCCCTTGGGGAGGTGAGTGGAGGCTTTACTGTTGTAATGAATTTATCTGTGTGAAGAGTGTGCAAGACAAGTTTTTCACTGAAACTCAATAGAAGATTGGCTGACAGGCAGGAGGCAATGAGGAAGCAGAGAGTCTGCAGAAGGACTTAGGCAGATTAGGAGAAAGGCATCCAATGGCCTCTGAGCATATATTTTTAATAAGGACATTTTTAAGTGAGAAGGGGCGGCAGGCAGACAATCTCTGAAGAGTATCGGTAATGGCTGGTGTCACCCATCTTGTAAAGGACACTGCCCATAAGAAAGCGGTGGCAATTCACTTCCGTAGAAAAATTTGCCAGGAACAATCATGGTCAAGACAATGATCGCCCACGTCATAAGACACGACACATAACGATAATGATGATCGCCCAGGACATGTCCTTTTCTCATTACTACCATCAGGGAGGAGGTACAGGAGCCTGAAGACCCACACTCAACATTTTAGGAACAGCTCATCAGATTTCTGAACAGTCCTTGAACCCATGGAACTACCTCACCATTCCTCTTTTGCAGTATTTATTTTTTAAGTTCTAATTATAGTATTTTTTTAAATCTTGCACTGTACTACTGTCAGAATAACAACAAATTTTATGACATAAATGCAAGAGATTCTGCAAATGCTGGAAATCGAATGTCACGCCCAGATAAAAAATGCTGGAGGGACTCAGCAGATCAGGCAGCATCTCCACAAAGGAATAACCAGTCGATGTTTCAAGTCAAGACTCTTCAAACGGACTGGAAAGGAAGGCGAAGGAAGGTGATAAGTGAAGCCAGCTGAGTGGAAAGATAGGTGAAGTTGGGGGGGGGGGAATGAATTGAGAAGCAGAGAGGTGATAGGTGGAAAAGGTAAAAGGCTGAAGAAGAAGGAAATTGATAGGAGAGTGGACCATGGGAGAAAAGAGGAGGAGGGGCACTAGTGGGGAGGTGAGAGGCAGGTGTGGAGAAGAGGTAAGAGGGGAGCCACAATAAGGAATAGAAACAGAGAGTAGGGGGAGGGGGGAACTACAGGAAGTTGGTGAACCTTCATGATATACGTCAGTAACAATATACCTGATTCAGAGCTTCTGAACGGAGAAGAAGTAGAGTAGAGAGGGTAATCCCGAGCAGAGGAGCCTGGTCACTGAAGGCACAGGAACCTAATGGAGTAAAAGTGTGCTCCTTAACCAGTTTCATTTCTAATTCTGTAATTAAGCTGCTGGTGTTGGTGAACTCACCCTCCAGAACCCAACTGGGTGGATGAGCTGCCCCAGTGTCTTGTCATCCGTCCTGAGAATATTCTCCACCGTCAGGCCGTGTTCCCGCAATTGCTTCATAGCGGCAAATGTCACGTGATCTTTGGTCTGACTGGACAGCATGAGTGAGAGGAGGACCTGGTATCTCATCACCTGCACCATAATGACAGATCAATGATCTATTCAAAGATCAACTTTATTCTACGTATACATAGATAAATTAGTAATTTGCTGTGGTGTGCCGCACAAAAACAATAACATTCAACAATTATACACATAAAGAATTATATAGAAAATAAACTTAAGAGGTTTAACTACAGATATGGAATAAAATGTCCATTAATATATAAACATCAGCATGCATTTATAATGTAAATAACATTATATAAAGTGGTTTAAAGTGTTTACAGTGGGGTGATGGGGGTAATAGATAAAGGGGAGGGTGCAGGGGCTAACTAGAATAGTTGATCATATTAACAGCCTGGCAAAGAAACTTTTCAGATTGCGTGAAGTTTTTTTGTTTTAATAGCCCTATAGTGCTTTCCAGAGGGACTCATTTTCAAGGGCTTTACAACTCATGTGCTCGATATTTATTACTCATTTATTATTTTAGTTTTCTTGCTTTTTTGTATTTATGCAATTTGTTGTCTTTAGCCTCAGTTGTTTGTGTGCAGTTTTTCATTGATTCTTTTGTATTTCTTTGTATTTAATGTGAATGCCTGCAAGAGAATGAATCTCATACTAGTATTTGATAATAAATTTACTTTGATCTTTGAAATATGCCCAATAACTTGGCCTCCACAGCCATTTGTAGCAATGAATTCCACAGATTCACGACCCTCTGGCTAAAAAAAATCTCATCTCTGGTCTAAAGGGACATTCTTCCACTCTGAGGATGTGACCTTTTGTCTTAGACTCCTCCGCTGTAGCAAACATCCTCTCCACGTCCACTCTATCTAGGCCGTTCAATATTTGATAGTTTCAATGAGATCCCTCATTTGCTATAGTTAGGAAGATTGCTGTGTAGAAGTTGGACGCTATTCCAGCAGAGATTGCAGTTCAAAACTTAAGTTATATTAAGGAACTGATGAAAGTAGCCGTATAAATCGTTTTGAAACCGCATTTCTGGGTTTGCATTTTACCTCTGGGGCTGCAGTTTGGTCAAAACACTGTTCAGCTCCCATGTGATCTACGGGAGCGCTCCTGTCTTTCCTCATTTCCCTGATGTTATCCAGCTGTTCCCGCCAGTGTTCCGGTTCCCATTCGCCCTTTGCCTCTCCGTCAACTTGCTTGGAACTGCCCACAATCTGCGCTCTCTTTCCCCTCTGCCTCGGTGCATGCTTGCGGACGGTACCCGCAACTTGGTTCTCTCCGGCGGTACCGTCAGGCTCCTGGTCTCGGCAGTTGCCTTGTCTAGTCAGGGCCAACCTTCCCAACCTGGAGCTGGGACTCTCTCCTTTGCCAAGGCCGCTCGTCCCGCGGCTCATATTGCGAGTCAGTACCCCCGATGTGAAGTAAGGAGACACCGCCATAGTGCTTTCCCGCCAGGTTACTTGATGTAAATGAGGCAAAGACCCGGGGTCACGGCCCCTTTAATTCCCGCGCTGGTGAAATGTATCAACTCGATGAAGTGTTGGAAGGGGATTCCCTCGGGCGCAGTTACGTCTCCTGAGCATTTCACCGCAAGAGGTCCGAAAGGTAAAGCACACAGGGGAACCAGATCCCCCGTACTGTCCAGGAACGCAATCTGATATCCCCCGTCTTCAGCCGGTGCAGAGACTCTTTGCTCCCCCTGCTGCGTTGTTCCTGTACACACAGTCCAGTCTTTAGTCAATTTGACTTATTGTTATATACTTGTACCTCAGGGTGCAATGAAATTCTTTGCTTGCGTGAAATAAACAGTTTAAAGGCATCCCTTAGTCTTGCGAGACCACGGATCTGTGCCTGGAAAGTCTTCACTCTAACAGTATACATAGAAATAACAAAAACAACAATAACTACAGCAATCAGCCCGAAACAGATTGCTGCGCTGCATCTTAGTCCATCTGCAGCTTCGCTTCAATAACATCCCAGGGAAAGTTTAGTGAAATATCTGAACTCCTTTATAAATTAAATTCCTCTCTAACTCGCATCTTCAACGTACACAAAGAATATTGAGAATTGATATACCTGAGCAAATTAAAATCTACAAACACAAGGTCAATATATTGAACATACAATCTATGTATATAAGCTATCTTATATATTTATACATTGTGTATTTTTATTTTTATAGTTTGTCTTGCACATTGGTTGTTTGTCAGTCTTTGTGTGTAGTTTTTCATTGATTCTGTTGTATCAATGTATAAAGGACTGAGGTCCTTTAACATCTGCCGGACGATGCTGAGGATGTTCTACGAGTCTGTGATGGCCAGTGTGATCATGTTTGCTGTTGTGTGCTGGGGCAGCAGGCTGAGGGGAGCAGACACCAACAGAATCAACAAACTCATTCGTAAGGCCAGTGATGTTGTGGGGATGGAACTGGACTCTCTGACGGTGGTGTCTGAAAAGAGGATGCTGTCCAAGTTGCATGCCATCTTGGACAATGTCTCCCGTCCACTGCATAACGTACTGGTTGGGCACAGGAGTACATTCAGCCAGAGACCCATTCCACCGAGATGCAACACAGAGCGTCATAGGAAGTCATTCCTGCCTGTGGCCATCAAACTTCACAACTCCTCCCCTGGAGGGTCAGACACCCTGAGCCAATAGGCTGGTCCTGGACTTATTTCTTGGCATAATTTACATATTACTATTTAACTACTTATGGTTTTATTACTATCTAATTATTTATGGTGCAACTGTAGTGAAAACCAATATCCCCCGGGATCAATAAAGTATGACTATGACTATGTGAATGCCCGCAATAAAATGAACCTCAGGATGGTATGTGGTGACATAGACATACTCTGATATTGAATTTACTTTTAATGTTGAACACTGGTGAGTCTCCTCTGCAATTACTAAGTGAATCTAGGGATGGCAAGAAATCTGAGCTTATCTTTGTCATCAGCATCTTCAGAAGTCAAAACATTTGCACCAGTCTTTTCAACAAGGGTAAAGAATCAGAATCAGGTTTATTATCACAGGCATGTGTCGTTAAATTTGTTAACTTACTGCACCAGTTCAATGCAATACATAATCAGAACAAAAGTAAATACATAAATAACAATATCTATAATATATATTTTGTTTTTTTATATATATATTAGATTTAAAATAGTGAAAAAACAGAAGTTATATGTATGAGGGGTGATTGATAAGTGCGTGGCCTAAGGTAGAAGGAGTCAATTTTAGAAAACCTAGCACATTTATTTTTCAACACAGTCCCCTCCTACATTTACACACTTAGTCCAGCGGTCGTGGAACATACGGATCCCTTCTTTGTAGAAGTCAGCGTCTTGGACCTCCAGAGAATTGTCCACAGCAGGGGTGATTGATAAGTTCGTGACCTAAGGTAGAAGGAGATGAGTTATTTACTTCAAACTTTCTGCATAATCACTCAAAGACTTGAACTGCACGTGCATGTAATGAGAGCTGTGTAACATCTCCTTCTACCTTAGGCCACTAACTTATCAATCACCCCTGCTGTGGACCACTTTCTGGAGGTCCAAGACACTGACTTTTACAAAGAAGGGATCCGTATGCTCCACGACCACTGGACTAAGTGTGTAAATGTAGGAGGGGACTGTGTTGAAGAATAAATGTGCTAGGTTTTCTAAAACTGACTCCTTCTACTGTAGGCCACAAACCTATCAATCACCCCTCGTATATATCTTAAAGTAACATAGAGTTCATGGGTTCAATGTCCATTTAGGAATCCGATGGGAGAGGGGAAGAAATTGTTCCTGAATCATTGAGTGTGTGCCTTCAGGCTCCTGTACCCGCTTCCTGACGGTAACAATGAGAAGAGGGCATGCCCGGATGATGGGAGTCCTTAATAATAGACACCGCCTCTCTGAGGCACTGCTCCTTGAAGATGTCTTGGATACTACAGACGCTAGTACCCAAAATGGAGCTGACTAATTTTACAACTTTCCGCAGCTTTTTACAGTCCTGTACAGTAGCACCTCCCCCCTCCCCACTCCCCCACCCCACCATACCAGACAGTGATGCAGCCTGTCAGAAAGCTCTCCACGGTACATCAATAGAAGTTTCCGAGTGTTTTAGGTGTCAAACCAAATCTCTTCAAATGAAATATAGCAGGTAAATGGGACAGGTTTAGGTGGGAATGTTGGTTAGCATGGACCAATAGGGCTGGAGAGCCTGTTTCCATACAGTGTAACTCCATGAATCTGTCAACATTCCAATCCAGATGTAAGGTCCCAACCGGAGTCATCAGCTTCCCATTTCATCTACAAATGCTGTCTGACCCACTGAGTCCCTCCAACACTTAGTTTTTCTCTCCAGATTCTAGCATCTGCGGTCTCTTCTAACTTCTTCAACATTAGATTAGATTAGATTATGAGGTCACGCAGTCCTCTTTTATTGTCATTTAGTAATGCATGCATTAAGAAATGATACAATATTCCTCTGGTGTGATATCACAGAAACACAAGACAGACCAAGACTGAAAAACTGACAAAAACCACATAATTATAACATATAGTTACAACAGTGCAAGCAATACTGTAATTTGATGGAAGAACAGACCATGGGCATGGTAAAAAAAGGTCTCAAGTTCCCTCGAAAGTCCCAACATCTCACGCAGATGGTAGAAGGAAGAAAACTCTCCCTGCCATGAGCTTCCAGTGCCGCAAACTTGCCGATGCAGCATCCTGGAAGCACCCAACCACAGTCCAACTCTCAGTTTGTCCGAAAAATTTGAACCTCCGACACCGAGCACCGAACACCATCTCTGCCGAGCGCTTCAACCCTAGCCCTGGCCGCCAGCAACAGGCAAAGCCAAGAATTTGGGGCCTTCCCTCCAGAGATTCTCGATCGCACAGTAGCAGGGTCAGCGAACCGGGCATTTCAGAAGTTTCTTCAGATGTTCCTCTGTGCTTCTCACGGCTGTCTCCATCAAATCAGGATTGTGCACAGCCCCTATTTAACAAATACGATATCATTTCACCAGAGAAGTCGCGCGTGCTGCGTCGCGCTACCATCTTCTCCTCCCTCCTGTGACTGTTACGGCCAAGTACAGACCATGGAACACAACGACCCAAGGTGTGATTTTTAAACATGAAGGAGGTATTAATGTGGCACTCTTAGCCACACCCAGCTGCAATTATTTGGCCTCAACGTCTGAGCGTAAAATGATAATTATACCAGATGGCCTTGTAAAATAGAGGCAAAATGCCAGCTGTTCACACTGCAAACATGATAAAGTCTGCAGATGTTGGAAATCCAAAGCAACCCACGCAAAATGTTGGGGGGGCTCAGCAGGTCAGGGGCAGCTTCTATGGAAATGAATAAGCAGTCGACATTTCAGGCTGAGGTCCTTCATAAGGACCGGAAATGAAGGGGGAAGATGCCAGAATGAAAAGGTGAGGGGAGGAGCAGCATGATAGCTGGAAGGTGATAGGTGAAGCCAGGTGGGTAGGAAAGATAAAGGGCTGGAGAGGAAGGAATCTGATAGGAGTGGACCATAGGAGAAAGTGAAGGAAGAGGGTGTAAAGTATGGATCTATTTGTTATAGTGCAGCGACTCCCCTTAGCACTAATTATTGACTGATAACTTGCACATGCGCATTGGTTTGTTGCTGTCTCTCTCCCTCTGCAACGTGATTAGAAATATTAACCGCTTCTCTGAGTGTGTGCTTTTATTTATTTGATAATGTCATCATACAGTCACCACAGAGGAGAGCCAGGGAGAGGAGAGGCAGGGGAGAAGAGATAAGGGGCCAGAGTGGGGAATAGAAGAAGAAGGGAAGGGGAGGGAATTTTTTTTTTAACCAGAGGGAGAAATCAACCTTCATGCCGTCTGGGTAGAGGCTATTCCGACAGAATATAAGGTATTGCTCTTTCATCCTGAGGATAGCGGGGTCCTCATCTTGGCAGGAGATGGGGCCACCCTCATACAATAGCTTAAAGAGCTTTTCAAAGAAGGAACTTGTACTTCTGCTGTGCTTTTCTAGGTGTCTCAACATGCTTCACTGGTTGTAGAACAAGCACTGTAAGGCTTCATCACTGTTACACATAGTAACTGTGTGGATGGTTTATGTACAGAAAACTCCCAGAAGAACAATATGATACTGACAATGTAATAGTGAGTAACCTCCTCAGGAGGCTAAAAGAATTTGGCACGTTCCCGTCAACCCTTACCAATTTTTATCGGTGCGACATAGAAAGCATCTTATCTGGATGTAAAACTCTTTGGAATGGCAACAGCTCTAGCTCTTGCTCTCGCAACAGCTTGGGGCAGCAGGCTGAGGGTAGCAGACACCAATAGAATCAACAAACTCATTCATAAGGCCAGTGATGTTGTGGGGATGGAACTGGACTCTCTGACGGTTGTGTCTGAAAAGAGGATGCTGTCTAAGTTGCATGCCATCTTGGTCAATGTCTCCCATCCACTACATAATGTACTGGTTGGGCACAGGGGTACATTCAGCCAGAGACTCATTCCACCGAGATGCAACACAGAGCGTCATAGGAAGTCATTCCTGCCTGTGGCCATCAAACTTTACAACTCCTCCCCTGGAGGGTCAGACACCCTGAGCCAATAGGCTGGTCCTGAATTTATTTCCTGGCATAATTTACATATTACTATTTAACTATTTATGGTTTTATTACTATTTATTATTTATGGTGCAACTGTAACGAAAACCAGTTTCCCCCAGGATCAATAAAGTATGACTATGACTATGACTCTACTCAAGACTGCAAGACATCGCAGAGAGTTGTGGACACAAGTCGACGCATCACGAAACCTCCCTCCCATCCATGGATTGCGTCTGCACTTCTCGCTAGCTCAGTAAAGGAGACAACATAATCAAAGACCCCACCTATCCCGGACATTCTGTTAGAAGAAGAAGGTGGAACATGGACTCACAGGAATGAACTGGGAAGGGAAGACGGAAACAATTGGCGGGGGGGGGGTCAGTAATTAGTGGAGGGGATGTGTGAGTGATAGACACATGGACTAAACCAGACCTGCCTCTCGGTTTTTTTGCAATACCTTACTTCCCATTTTTCTATTTTCTATTTATGATTTATAATTTAAATTTTTAATATTTACTAATTTTAACTATTTTTAATATTTATTATTTGTAATCCAGGGAGTGTGAAGTGCAGAATCAAATATCACTGTGATGATTGTACGTTCTAGTACCAATTGTTTGGCGACAATAAAGTATAAAGTATACAGAGGAGTTATTGGAGCTTGTCTTTATGATGCAGAACTCTATCGATCAGAAGGTTGCAGTGGGTATTCTGGAGTTATGTAAATATAACAGATGTTAATTTAAGCAAAGTTTAAAGTAAATTTATTATCAAAGTACATATGTGTCACCATACAACCCTGGGATTCATTTTCTTGTGGGCAGCGTGGTAACGTAGTGGTTAGCACAACGCTTTACAGCACAGGCAACCCGGGTTCAATTCCAGCTGCTGCCTGTAAGGAGTTTGTACATTTCTCCACATGTCAGCATGGGTTTCCTCCGGATGCTCTGGTTTCCTCCAACAATGCAAAGTTGTACTGTTTAGTAGGTTAATTGGTCATTGTAAACTGTCCCATGATTAGACTAGCATTAAGTCAGTGGGTTGCTGGGTCATGAGGCTTGAAAGGCTGGAAGGGTCTGTATCTCAATAAATAAATAAATAAATACATACATACATATATACATTCATAATAGAATCACAGCCATAATAGAATCAATGAAAGAGCTCATCAATTTGGGTGTTCAACCAGTCTGCAAAAGTCAAACTCGAAACAAAGGAAATAATAATAAATAAATAAGCAATAATAACAAAAACAAGAGATGAAGAGACCTTGAAAGCTAGTCTGTAGGTTGTGGGATTATTTCAATGATGGGGCAAGTGAGGTTGAGTGAAGTTATTCTCCCCCACCTTCTAAATATACGTCTTTTGAATTAAAATAAGAATCAGGCTTCAGCTGTCATTGTAAATGTAAATAAGTTCAGGGCACTTGCAATTAGCCTTCAATTCCAATTGTAAATTGCAAACAGTACATTTAAGTTAAACTGACCCACAGACTAAGAGATTGCATGTGCAGCAGCCAAACATTAAAGCAATGGGGTTATGTTAATTGGCTTGCACCAAACCAGCCAACATGACTAAATTATTTACACGATTGAGAATTGGATTCAATCTGGCAGACGGAGGTTGTCACTTAGCATATCAAACAGTCACAGACCATAAATAGGCAGACCTGACAACATTAATTTGTGTGTCTGGCTCCCTGTTATCAAAAGGTCTTAGAATATTTTTATTAATTAGATTCTGCCAAAGACATTTGGACTTCAGAGATGTCTGATCAATTACAATGTGCTTCTTGCTTTCACGATGTACAGTACTGTGCAAAAGTCTTGGTCACATATAGATGACTAGGATGCCTAAGACTTTTGCACAGTACTGTCGTAATTTTATGTGTTGCACTGTACTCTTGCCTCAGAAAAAAACAAAATTCATAACATATATGAGTGATGATAAACCTGATTCTGATATGGGTGTCTATTGTGGACTGAGTGGGAAGGGGGCAAGGAGAGGGGAATCATGGTTGGGAAAAGGGAAGGGAGGGGGATGGGGAGGGAGTGGGAATCACCAGAGAGACATTCTGTAATGATCAATAAACCAATTATTTGGAATTAAATGACCTTGCCTGGTGCTCAGGGCTGGTTGTGTCTGCAACCTTCTCTGCCACCTGTCCCACCCCCTCCCATGACACACCACCCTCACCATTCCCAACATCCTTTGCTCTGCCAGCTTTACAAACTCACTCTCTGCTCCATGTTGACAAATATAGTACTGTGCAAAAGTCTCAGGCACCCTAACTATATAAATGCGCCCGTGACCTTTGCACTGTCCTGTATGTAGAACTGCATTACCAGAGACTGCTAATATAATGCATTCATCAAGAAAATCAACAGGGAATCCACCTGAGCACTTTTGAACAGTACTGTATCTTAAAGGAACCATTTGTCAACCCAAAGTATTGAAGTAAACAATGTCATTGTAACTATTGATATTGTATTGAATCACCTACTGTTACCTTTGATCTTAGGGTATTAAAATATGATGTACCTTTTGGTTTGTGGGCCTCTACTAAGAATGTCTCCCGAGTGATGCTTGCTTGTTGTGATGCATAAAGATTGATATATCATCAGCTTCAGTGTTTCGACCCAAACAAGATAAAATCTGCAGAGGCTCGAAATCAAAGTAATACACACAAAATGCTAGAGGAACTCAGCAGACCAGGCAGCGTATATGGAGAAGAGCAAACAGTTGACGTTTTGGGCCGAGACCCTCAATCGGGACTGGAAAAAAAAGCCATTAGAGGTCAGAGTAAGAAGGTGGAAGGAGGAGAGGAAGACGTACAGTACCAGGTAGCGGGTGATGGGTGAAACCAGGAGAGGGGGAGGGGTGAGACAGAGAGCTGGGAGGTCGATTGCTGAAAGAGATAAAGGGCTGGAGAAGGGGGAATCTGATAGGAGAGGACAGAAGGCCATGGAAGAAAGGGAAGGGGTTTTCTTCAGTGTCTCTCTGGTGACTTCATTCACAGGCACAACAGCTACATCTGGAAATTGTACATATTCAGCCTTCTAACTTAAGTGGATTGAAATTACGTGAGGCATGATAGGACTTATAATTATATACTGTCTTTCATGACCTCGAGATGACCTAAACTCCTTCGCCACAGATGAAGTACTTCGAAGGCATTATCGGTGTTATGTGATAGGAGAGCATGATTTACCCACACACATTAAGTAGGAACCCATTTTCCTAACATTTATTGCTGTGTGTTTAAAACAAGATTAAAGCTGTTAATGAAATATAAACAGAAAATGCTTTCCTTTCGGTGTGGCAGTATGTGGAGTTTTGTTCTGATTTTCAATTACTTTAGGATCATTATGCCTTTGCTTCTCACATATTTGCCTCTTGTATCTTTCTCAGACCGCCGACATCTTATTAAAGCGCCTTTTTTATCATTTCAAAGACTAAAAGGCAGAAGTTAAGCATGACTTACACGGAAACACTGGACGTTTGATCAACAGAGACGGCTTATACACTAGGATTCACCGCATGGGCTATTGTTGAAAAATCATTTCTATAATTTAATTTTAACCAACCCAGCTGTTTTTGATGAATCAATATTGCGTTCCATTTGAATTGGATTGAAGCTTTCTTCTTCACCTTATGTCCATTGGCCCTACTGGGGCATAGGCTGCTGAAAGCAGCTCACCAGCGTCCTCTGTCTCGGGCATCCACTTTCACAAACACCTTCATACATCTTCTTGCTGAAGTTCCTTACTCTCTCAGGGATCAGAGCTTTGGAGTTTCTGTTGGCCTTTCTGTAGCTGTGGGTTTTTACAGGATGTTGCTAGTCCTATGCTCAGCCCTCCTCTTTTCAAAGTTCTAAGTAAAATTTATTACCGGAGTGCATACATGTCACCACATACAATTCCGAGATTCTTTTTCCTGTGGGCATACTCAGCAAATCTGTAGAAAAGTAACTGTAAACTGGATCAATGAACGAGCAAGAGCACAGAAGACAACAAAATGTGCAAATGCAAATATAAATAAATAACAGGAGCACGAAATAACAAGATAAAGAGTCCTTAAAGTGAGATCATTGGTTGCAGGAACATCTCAACAGATGAGTGTAGTTATCATCTTTTGTTCAGACACCTGATGATTGAGGGGTGGTAACTGTTCTTGAACCTGATGGTGTGAGTCCTGAGATTCTTGTACCTTCTATCTGAAGGCAGCAGCCTGAAAAGAGCATGACCTGGATGGTGAAGATTTGTGTTGATAGATGCTGCTTTCCTAAGTCGGCGTTTGATGAAGATGAGCTCAATGCTTGGAAGGGTTATACCCATGATATCCTGGGCCGAATACACTACCTTTTGTAGGATTTTCCATTCAAAGGCATTGGTGTTTCCATACCAGGCCATAATGCAGCCAGTCAATACACTCTCCACGATGCATCGGTAGAAGTTTGCCAAGGTTTTTGATGACATGCTGAATCTCTGCAGACTCCTGAGGAAGTAGAGGTGCTGCCGTGCTTTTTTTGCAATTAAATTTATATGATGGATCCAGTTCAGGTCCTTTGAGATAGTGACACTCAGGAATTTAAAGTTGCTGACCCTTTCCACCTCCAATCCTCCAATAAGGACTAGATCATGGACCTCTGGTTTTGCTCTCCTGAAGCCTACAATTAGCTCCTTGGTTTTGCTGACATTGAGTGAGAGGTTGTTGTTATGACACCACACAGACAAACTTTCAATCCCAGCTGGACTTGGGGACCGTCACGGCGGAGTTATTGAAGCATTGTTTGTATGCTCTTAAAAGCATTTTATGTAAATTGAAATTTCAGTGTTCTGATTCCAGCATAATAATACCACTTTATGATGAAATTTATAAAATTTAATTGGATGAAACTCTGATTCAGAGTAGTTCATTGTTATATGGTAAAATTCCTCGCTGAGAGGAAGCAGTACACACAGTAATATAAATACAAAAATATTATAAATTTATAGCTAATATAATAGAGCATAATTTTAAGGTGATTGGAGGAAAGTGTAGGGGGATTGTCAGAGATAAGCTTTTTTTTACACAGAGGGTCGTGGGCTGCCAGAGGTGATACTAGAGGCAGATACAATAGAGACATTTAAGAGACTCTCAGATAAGCAAGTGGATGATTGGAAAATGGAGGGTTTTGTGGGAGAGAAGGGTTAGATTGATCTTAGAGTAGATTAAAAGGTCAACACAACCTCATGGGCCAAAGAGTCCGTATTGTCCTATAACGTTCTAGGTTCTAATTTCTATGTAAATTCAACAAGAAGCACAAAATAGAATGGGTTCAAACTGATTGCAAATTCATATTTTCTCAGGGATAGTTAAAGATGACAATGACTTCAACTGTTGTCTTGTGGTAAGGGTACAGTGCAGATTTAGCAAGTTGCGTCGTTTGTTCTTTATGAGCCATCTCATATGACGTGGGCAATCATTGTCTTTCCATGACTGTTGTTGGCAAAGTTTTGTACAAAACTGGTTTGCCATTGCCTTCTTCTGGGCAGCGTCTTTACAAGATGGGTGACCCCAGCCATTATCAATACTCTTCAGAGATTGTCTGCCTGGAGTCACTGGTCGCACAACCAGGACTTGTGATATGTATCAGCTGCTCATATGACCATCCACCATCTGCTCTCGTCATTGCACACTGGTGCGTCAAGCGTTGGCACCACTACTAAGAACTCTCACCATCCACAACGTGGTCTCTCCCTTCTTGTTATCATCACCAGGGAGCAGGTATAGGAGTTTGAAGACCCACACTCAATGATTTAAGAATAACTTTCTCCCTTCTGGCATTAGGTTTCTGAACAGTCCATGAAGCAACAATCTTTACTCATTGTTCTGTTGTTGCATTATTTATTTATATTGTAATGTTATATCTTCGTACTATACCGTTGCTGCAAAACAACAAATTTCATGTCATATGTCAATGATAATGTATCTGATCTGATTTTGATGTCAGTCTGAGCTGGACCCAGGATGGGTCTGTACTCGGTGGACTTGGTGAGAGGTAATGTTGTTGATGCATATATAATTCTTAGCTGGTGACGGGGTAAATGCTGGGAAGATGTTTCCCCTTGCAGAAGAGTTCAGAACAAGAGGGTATGTTCTCAGAATAAGGGGCACTCATTTAGTAGAGAGTTGAGGAAAAATTTCTTCTCTCAAAGGGCTGGAGGTCTTTGGAATTCATTGTCTTGGGAAGATGTGGAGAATGAACATTTGAAACTATTCAAAGTTGAAATTAAAGATTTTCAGTCAGGAGACAGGAAAGAAAGTAAACTTGGAATTGGAATTGGTTTATTATTTTCTCATGTACTGGGATACAGTGAAAAGCTTGTCTTGCGTTCTATGAATACAGATCAAATCATTACACAGTGTATTGAGCCAGAATAAGGTAAAACAATAACAACACATATTAAAGTATAAAAGCAACCGAAACATTGATAAAAGACTGCAAGACCGTAACTATGTAGATTAGAAACATAGAAAATAGTTTCAGGAGTAGCCTATTTGCCCCTTCGAGCCTGCACCGCCATTCAGTATGATCATGGCTGATCATCCAACTTAGAACCCTGTACCTGCCTTCTCTCCATACCCCCTGATCCCTTTAGCCACAAGGGCCATATCTAACTCCCTCTTAAATATAGCCAATGAACTGGCCTCAACTGTTTGTGAGGTGAAGAGTCCATATTATCATACGAGTATGTGAAAGCAGTGGATGATATGTGCTTTCAGGTGCTTTATCTTCTGCCTGATGGGACAGGGGAGAGGAGTCTTTGATTCTATCTTTGAAAGGCGTGGAGAGTCTTTGATTATGTTGGCTGCTTTACTGAGGCAGGGAGAAGTATGACAGAGTCCATGGAGGGAGCTTGGTACCTGTCACATGCTGAGCTGAACCCAAAACTCTGCAATTTATTGTGGTCATGTGCAGAACAGTTGCCAAGATACATGTACAGTATTGAGATACAGTGAAGAGCTTATCATAAGACCATAAGATATAGGAGCAGAAGTAGGCCATTTGGCCCATCGAGTCTGCTCCACCATTCAATCATGGGCTGATCCAATTCTTTCAGTCATCCATACTCCCCTGCCTTCTCCGCATAACCTTTGATGCCCTGGCTAATCAAGAACCTATCTATCTCTGCCTTAAATACACCCGATGACTTGGCCTCCACAGCCACTCATGGTGACAAATTCCACAGATTCACCACCCTCTGACCCTCTGAAAAGTAATTTCTCCGCATTTCTGTTCTAAATGGACATCCTTCAATCCTGAAGTCATGCCCTCTTGTCCTAGACTCCCCTACCATGGGAAATAATTTTGCCATATCTAATCTGTTCAGGCCTTTTAACATTCGGAATGTTTCTATGAGATACCCCCTCGTTCTCCTGAACTCCAGGGAATACAGCCCAAGAGCTGCCAGACGTTCCCAGACATCCCACCTCTCCCGGAAGTTCCGGGAGTCTCCCACATATTAATAGCATCTCCCTGACGCCCGCAAATTATATATAGTATCCCGGAAATGAGAGGGGAAGGGACAGGGAGCGAGCATCCTGATTGGTCTCTCTTTGTGATAAGTAGACCGATCAGTTTTCTCTGTGGGCGGGCTTTACAGTCAACCTCTGTCTCTCCATCAGTTCAGTTTAGTGTCCTGCACCGCCATGGCAGAGTGTTTCAGAAAAAGACAATTTAAAGTGCACTTCACCCCATACTACACTAAAGTGTACCCCTGCCTAATAAGGGTCAAAAATAATGACAGTGTTGCTCGCTGCACTGTTTGCAACAGTGACTTTTCTATTGCCCATGGTGGGTTAAGGCTGTAAAAGACATGTTGAGGTGAGTTTAACAGGTGTTGTTCGTTCATTAGCATAGCTAACGTTATTTAAACTAGCTGGCTAGCTGCTAAGGAACTACTCTATTGACATCCTACGTGATGAGGCCAAACTCCCTGTAGACGTGCTTAAAGTTGTAATAGAATTAAAAACGACTCCATGATAATATATAAGTACATATTTTAATGTCACATTTTCTGCATATACCCCGTTTACAGATTACAGATTGGTTTACAGATTAGACAAAATCACTAAACAAAGTATTACATAAGACGATATAATAAGGTTACACCTTATGCTTTTATTTCCTTTAGAGACCACAACATATTAAGAAGGCTAATCGCAGGGAAGGCTGCTCAAGTATTTCACAGTTCTTTTCAGCAGAGCCACATCACAGTACAAGGAAAGTTTTCAAAAGAAATAGAAAAGCTATTTGCATTAGCATTGAGATTGCCAACAAAAAACTCAACAAAATATATGTATGTGTGTGTGTGTGTGTGTAAATACTTTCAATATGTGTCAAATAAATGTGTTCTTTCATAATCAAATGTCCCGTATACATGCGCCCTTGGAGGTCAACCAGGGGGAGGTGCTACCTCCCTGAAATGAGTTTTTGCAGGGTGGGATGTCTGTGTTCCTCATACGGTCACCCTCTCATTCCTGGAATCATTCTCGTGAATCTTCTCTGAACCCTCTCCAATGTCAGTGGATCCTTTCTAAAATCTTGTATGCCGTTCATACAGATCAATTCATTGCACAGTGCATTGACTAAGTGCAAGGCAAAACCATGACAAAATGCAGAATGAAGTGTGACAGCCACAGAGAAAGTGCAGTGCAGATAAACAAGGTGCAAGATCATTAGATTGTGAACATTAGGAAAATTGATCAGCTATGATTTTACTGAATGGGAATTGACTTGAGGATCTGAAAGTACATATAATCTTATGGTTTTAAATGTTGACACATACAGATTTGGACCTGTGGCTGTGGCTGTGACCAAGCTGTAGCTTTGCTTTAAACTACAACTCCCAGGAGGTCGCGCGCCCGCTCCAGCGATAAAAGACGGAAGGAGCTCTGCGCATTTAGGTCACTTCCTGGAGGTTGGACTGGGCCTGTAGCCGGTCCCATGGCAGAGTGAAGCGACCGGGCTCGGAACGAGCGGTGGGGGTAGGTGACAGATGCTTACCGGGGGCAGGGAGGTGCAGGTTGCTGGGGCCGAGACCAGGCGGGTGGGCGGCCGCGGGGGAGGCGCTGGCTGCAGGGAAGGTTCCGAGGGGGGCGGGGCAGGGGCAGGTGGTGTGATCCCTCCCCATCGTGGGCCGTGGGATAGCGGCGGGTGGTTGGGACCCTCGGCAGGGCCGGGCAGGTTGTGGCCCGGGACTGGGTCTACAGACACTGAACTCTCGTAATGCCAGAGTGGGAGTTCTTTGAGCCCCCTTTCCATGGCTGAGATGGAAAGAGGCTTTCAACCCCTTTCCCAGGGCCAGGCTGGTGCGGGATAGCACTCTTTTCCCTTCCCAGAACCAGGGCTTTGGGTTGGTATTTAACCTCGGGTGTAGGGTCAGATTCTGGGTCTGAGCTATGGCTGGGAGCATTGAACCCTTATCTATTGCTAGTGAGGGCATTAAACCCAAGGGGAAAGGGTGTTGGGGGCATTGATTTCTATGGGCACTGGATCATGGTGTAGTGGCTGTTTGGCTCCCTCCCCTGCCCACGGGGGCAAACTGGGATGAGGCATTTGTCTCTGCAAGATCATTTCGGCCCACTCTCCCTGGGTATGTATGAAAATTAAATATGGGGTGTGGTTGTTCCTCCTTGCCCAGGTACAGAGCCATGGGAGGAGGGAGTGATTATCTTCACTCTATTCCCACTGCATCTTTGGCCCATCTGCCTCCCTCCACGGGTCCACCAGTTTCTCTCCTCTTCTCCCCCCCCCCCCCATTTCCCTTTCACCCCTCCCCACCTTGCACCCTTCTCAGGGCCAAAGGTTATTTAACCTTGCTCATTGTGGTTTGGCAGGATTCAGACAGTGGCCTATGCTGGTGTGAGGAACCTTGTTTGGATTCTGTACTGAGTTGTTTGATATGTCTGCTCTCACCCAACATCTCTCTAGCAGAAGTTCCCAACCTTTTTAATGCCATGAACCCTTACCATTAATGAGGGGTCTGTGGAACCCCAGGCTGGGAGCCCCTGCTCTACAGTGAAGAGAGCTGGGGTCCCCCTAGTCTCCTGGTTTTACTCTTCTAGCCTCTGCATCCAGCACATCTGGTCATGTCTGCCAAATGAACAACCCACGGACTCACTTTCAAGGACTCTACAACCCATGTTCCCTGTATTTTTTAAAAAAAATTCCACTTTTTGGTTATCAATCTTTGTATATGTGTGTGTATATGTATATATATGTATATATATATTTTCATAAATTCTATTGTATTTATTTGCAAGAAAATGAATCTCAAGGTAGTGTATTGTGTTTGTACTTTGATAATAAATTTACTTTGACTTGGAAATGAAATGAAATCCCACCACTAGCCATGTCTTCTCTTCCCCATTCCTTTCTGCCTTCATAGGGTTCACTCCCTCTAAGATTTCCTGGTCCACTCATCCTTCTTCACCTACTCTTCCCTGACTCCAACTTCGGAATTCACCTCAGAAACCGCTGATCACTGCTTTGACCTTTGGGCCTTGGCTTCCAGACTTGCATGAAAATCCAACACTTGTTCATGCAGCTTCTCCCTCGCCATCCAAGGATTGCAGCAGCTCTTCCAGGTCAGGCAGAGATTCAGACCCACCTCCAGCCTCATCTACTGCGTTCAGTGCCTGCAGTGTGGCCCCCTCTGTGCTGGCGAGACTGAGCACAGGCTGGGGAACCAGGTGACAAAGTTGTGGGGTTGGATTTTCATGCGAGTCTGGAAGCCAAGGCCCAAAGGTCAAACCAGTGATCGGCGGTTTCCGAGGTGAAGTCCGAAGTTGGAGTGCCAGTGTCTGAGAGTCTGAGGCCAAGGACTTTCTTGGGGTTGGAGGCTTGTCTGTGTGTGTGAGTAGGAGGGTGGGAAAGGGGCTTGTTCTGCTGAACAACGCAAGCAACAACGTGGCGTACTATGTTGGCGCTGGAATGTACGGCGACACTTGCGAGCTGTTCCCAGCAAGTCCCTGGGTGTGTTGGTTGTTTACGCCAGTGACACATTTGACTGTATGTTTTGATGTACCTGTGACAAATAAATGTGAATCTGATTTGCAGAGCACCAGCTTTTGTACACATGGCTGCTCTGAGTTCCCTGTTGTCTGCCATGTCATCTCCTTCCCACTCTTGGCCTTCTCCACTGACAGGGTGAGCTCCAATCAAAACTAGAACAATAGCACCTCATATTGTGCCTGCATAGCCTACAACCCGATGTCTGAGCAATGAATTTTCCAGACGCGGTTAACCTTTCCCTCCCATGTTTTCTATACACCGTCCTCTCCTAATCCACCTCTGGTCATGAATTTTTTTTTCCCTCTTTCTTGTACCTCCCCAACAGTTCCCGTCAACCCATTTTCATCCTGGTTTCTTTCACCTCCCTCTCACCACTGGATCCTCACCTCCCCTGTCTCGTTTCATTTACTGATCGTTTACTAGAATATATATTTACAATGGTTAAATTAAATAGTGCAAAAATAGAAATAATAAAGTAGAGGGGTAGTGTTCATGGGTTCATAGTCCATTCAGAGAAAGGATGGCAGAGGAGAAGCTGCTGTTCCTGAATTGTGTGTGTCTTTGGGTTCCTGAACCACCTCCCTGATGATAACAGTGAGAGCAAAGCATGACCTGGGTGATGGGGGTCCTTAGCAATTGACACCCCCTTCTTGAGGCATTGCTTCTTGAAGATGTCCTGGATGCGACAGAGGCTGGTGTCCATGATGAAACCGACTGAGTTTGCAACTCTCTGCAGTGTACTTCAATCCTGTGCAGTACTAGGCGTCCTGTCTCACGGCACCGCCTCTTCTCTTTATACTGGCCCTCTCCCCTGTCAGTCCTCATGCAGGTTTTGACAATTCCTTTCCTCCCACGGCTTCTGCTCTCCCTGCTACACACACAAAATGCTGAAAGAACGTGAGCCGGCCGCACAGCATTTATGGAAAGTCTTGTCTCATCTTTGTGCTGCTCTCCTTGCTGAATTCCCCAGGTAGATTGTATATGGCTGCATATCCCTGCAACTGGAATCTTTCGTCTCTAATTTTTAAACTGCTTCTGTCAAAGTAACAACAAATGCCACAGATAAAACATGAAATAATTGCTACCTCTTTATAAACGTGCATGATGTATTTTGACTGTGATAAGCTTGAGCTCTTATCAGTGGAGTAAAAATGTGTAAGTACCACTAGGAATTCTTCTACAGTGACAGATTGAAAGTTTAATACCACATGCATTTCATACCCTTCAATCATAAATGCAGATGGAATAATGGACTATATTGATGAGTCATTCTTGAATGGTTCCTGAAGACGAGAAAATTGAAAATGTCACACCACTCTTCAAGAAGGGTGGAAGGCAGATTTTAGGAAGTTATAGGCCGATTAGCCTGACCTCAGTGGTTGGGAAGATATTGGAGCCGATTGTTAAGGATGTGGTTTCAGGATACTTAGAGGAACATGGTAAAATAGGCTAAAATCATCTTGGGCTCCTTAAGGGAAAATCTTGCCTAACAAATCTGCTGGAATTCTTTGAAGAAATAACAAACGGGATAGGCAAAGGAGAATCTGTTGATGTTGTGTACGTGGATATTCAGAAGGCCTTTGACAAGCTGCCATATCCCTGCTGCTTAACAAGCTATGAGCCCATGGTTTTACAGGAAAGATTCTAGCATGGATAAAGCAGTGGCTGATTGGCAGGAGGCAAAGAGTGGGACTAAAGGGGGCCTATCTGGATGTCTTCCAGTGACTGGTGGTGTTCCACAGGGGTCTATTCTTTTTACATTTTATGTCAATGATTTGGGCGATTGCATTGATAGCTTTGTTGCAAAGTCTGTAGACCATGTGAAGATCAGTGGAGGAGGGGCAGGTAGTTTTCAGGAAGTAGAGGCTACAGAAGGACTTGGACAGATTAGGAGAGTGGGCAAAGAAACGGCAGATGGAATACAGTATCAGGAAGTGGATCATCATACCCTTTGGTAGAAGAAATGGAAGGGTTGACTATTTTCTAAGTGGAGAGAAAATTAAAAAAAAAACGAGGTGCAAAGGGACTTGGAACCCTCGTGCAGGATTCCCTTAAGGTTAATTTGGAGACGAGAGAAAATCTACTGATGCTGGAAATTCAAGCAACACACAATGCTGGAGGAAATTAGCAGGTCAGACCGCATCTGTGTAAAAGGGTACAGTAGAAGTTTCAGGCCCAGATCCTCCTCCAGCACTGGAGAAAGAAAAGTCTAGGAGTCAGAGTAAGATGATGGCGGGGGGGGGGAGGGGATGAAGAAACACAAGGTGACAGATGAAACCAGGAGAGGTGAAGTAAAGAGCTGGGAAGTTGCTGAAAAATATACAGGGCTGGAGAAGGGGGAATCTGATGGGAGAGGACAGAAGGCCATTGAAGAATGTAAAGGAGGTGGAGTGCCAGAGGGAGTTGATGGAGAGTGAAATGGGAATGGTGAAGTGGTGGGGGGGGGGGGGACATTACCAGAAGTTCAAGAAATTGATGTTCACACCATCGGGTTGGAGGCTACCCAGATGGAATATAAGGTGTTTCTCCTCCAGCTTGAATGTGGCCTTATCATGACAGTAGAAGAGGCCCTGGACTGGCATGTTGGAATAGGAATGAGAAGTGGAATTAAAACCGATGGCCACTGGGAGATCCTGCTTTTTGTTTGGTGGATGGTGAAGGTGCTTGGTGAAGAAGTCTCCCAAGCTACACCAGGTCTTGCCAATATCCCGTGGCCACACTGGAAGCAACGGATACAGTAGCTGACCCCAACAGACTCACAGGTGAAGCGTTGTCTCACCTGAAGGGACTGTTTAGGGCCCTGAATGGTAGTGAGGGAGGAGGTGTAGGGGCAGGAGTAGCACCTGTTCTGCTTGCAAGGGTAAGTGTCAGGAGGGAGATCAGTGGGAGGGACGAATGGACAAGGGAGTCGCGTAGGGAGTGATCCCTGTGGAAATCTGAAAGTGGTGGGGTGGGGAGGGAAAGATGTGCCTGGTGGTGGGATCCTGTTGGAAATTGGAAGTTACAGAAGTGCTGGATATGGAGGCTGGTGGCATGGTCGTTGAGGAGGGGTGGCGGGAGGATGGGGTGAGGGCAGATGTGTGTAAAATGGTTGAGGGCAGTATTGATGGTGGTGGAAGGGAAGCCCTTTCTTTGAAGGAGGACATCTATGTTTTGGAATGAGAAGGCTCATCCTCAGAGATGGAGGAATTGAGAGAAGGGAATGGTGTTTTTACAAGTAACAGGGTGGGAAGAGATATTGTCCATGTAGCTGTGAGAGTCAGTGGGTTGTAATAGACATCAGAAAAATAAGCTGTCTCCAGAGTTCAAGAAAGATGGACAGTCTGACAGACAGATCAAGAAAGGGGAGGGAGGTGTCAGAAATAAAACAGTCGATGAGCTCGGCATGGGTGAAGGAAGCAACACCAATGCAGTTGTCAATGTAGCGTTGGAAAAGTTTGGGAGTGATACCAGTGTAGGCTTGGAACATCAACTTTTTCATGTAGCCAACAAGAAGCTTGGCATAGTTGGGACCCATGCAAGTGCCAATGGCTACACCTTTTGAAGAAAGTGAGAGGAACCAAAGGGGAAATTATTGAGCGTGAGGACAGGTTCCGCCAAATGGAGGAGAGTGGTGCTAAAGGAGAACAGGTTGGGTCTAGTGTCTAGAAAGAAATGGAGAGATTTGAGGCCTTCCTGGTGAGGAATGGAGGTGTATCGAGACTGGACATCCATAGTGAAAATAAGATGATCGGAGCCAGGGAACTTGAAATCATTGAAAAGATCAAGAGCATGTGAAGTGTCATAGATGTGGGTAGGAAAGGAGTGAACAAAGGGAGATAAAACAGTCGAGGTATGCAGATATAAGTTCAGTGGGGCAGGAACAAGCAGAAATAATAGATCTACCTGGAAAAGCAGGTTTGTGGATCTTGGGTAAGAGGTAGAAATGGGAGGTGTCGGCTGATGGAATTGAGGTTGGTGGCAGTGGATGCGAGATCCCCAGAGTTAATAAAGCTGGTGATGGTGTGGGAGACAATGGCCTGGTGCTCCTGTTTGAGGGGTAAATAAGAAGAGGTGTCTGACTGTTGCCAGGCCTTAGCAAGGTAGAGATCAATGCTCTAGACTGCTGCAGCACCCCCCCCCCCCACCCCTTATCTGCGGCTTTGATGGTGAGGTTAGCATTTCTGCGGAGAGAGTGGAGAGTAGTGGGTTTGGAAGGAGTGGGGTTGGAATTGGAGAGGGGAGTAGTAAAGTTGAGATGGTTGGGGTCCCACTGGCAGTTAGCAACGAAAAAATCAAGAGCAGGCAAAAGACCATAGCGGATTGTCCAGGAAGAGGAGGAGGAGGGTTGCATACGGGAGAAGAGGTTACTGGAGCAGGTGGAGAGTCATGTGGTGAGGAAGGCAAATGCATTGTTAGCATTCATTTCAAGAGGACTAGAAGATAAAAGCAAGGATGTAATGTTGAGACTTTACAAAGTGCTGGTGAGGCCTCACTTGGAGTATTGTGAGCAGGTTTGGGCCTCTTAAAAGGATGTGCTGAAACTGGAGAGGATTCAAAATAGGTTCACGAAAATGTTTCCCAGATTGAATGGCTTGTCATAAGAAGAGCATTTGATGGCTCTGGGCCTTTATTCTGTAGAATTCAGAAGAATGAGGGGTGGCCTCATTGAAACCCATCGAGTGATGAAAGGCCTTGATAGTGGATGTGGAAGAGGGTGTTTCCTATGGTGGGAGTCTCTAAGGCCAGACGACACGGCCTCAGAATAGAGGGGTGTCCTTTTATAACTGAGATAAGGAATTTCCTTAGCCAGGTTGTGGTGAATCTGTGGAATTCTTTGCCACAGATAGCTTTATGTATATTTAAGGCAGAGGGTGATAGATTCTCCATTGGTCAGGGCATGAAGGGATACAAGGAGAAGGCAAGAGATTGGGGTTGAAAGAAAAATTGGATCAGCTATGATGAAATGGTAGAACAGACTCAATGGGCCAAATAGCCTAATTCTGCTCTGAAATCTTGTGGTATTTTGGTCTAATGGTCAGAAATGAATACAATTATATTGCAGTATGTTGTCTAATTCTAAAGAATGATGTTCAAAAAGAGAAGCTTGCTCTTTCATGGTTCCTTTCAGATTACAGATTACTTTGAGAACATCCCAAAGTGCTAGGTTTCAAAAGTGAAGAACTGGAATCACTCGTGTGATTTATTCCAGTTACTACATTGTTGTCCAACTTTTGATGACGGTCTTGTGGTGAAACTCGTCTTGGTTCACTTTGTGATCGCGAGTGCTGAAGAAATCCAGAAGCTGGAAGAAAAATCGACTCATTACTGGAGATGAATGTTGCCAGTTTCACTTAACTGCCAGGGTGGCATGGTAGCATAGTGGTTAGCACAACACTTTACAGTACCAGCGACCTGGGTTCAACTCCTGCTGCTGTTGTAAGGAGTTTGTATGTTTTCCCTGTGTCCATGTGGGTTTCCTTTTGATTCTCTGGTGTCCTCCCATAGTCCAAAGACCTACTGGTTGGTAGGTTAATTGGTCATTGTAAATTGTCCGGTGATTATTTTAAATTGGGGGATTGCTGGGTGGCATGGTTCAAAGAGCCGTACCATGCTGTATCTCAATATTTAAACTTAAGTACTTTGCTGTGTCTTTACAACCAAGGACATTGTGGAGGCAGTGGCTAAAGCCTCTCAAATCCGAGAGATTACAGGAGAGCCTAATGCTGTGTCTTTCTGAAGCTTGTGGTTGCAAGCTAGTGACAGAACCTCTTGACATAATTCACTCCTTTGGGAGATATAATTCTAAACGGCATGCAATGGAATTCTGGAAGTGGGAGCAGTTCCTCACCCAAATTTGGAAAGTTTGGTTCCCTTTTCAATTGAGCTGTTGTGTGCAAACAGGGCATAGTCATTTTGTTCTTTTCTCATCCAGTTCACAGCCCTTTGCCGTTTCAAAATTCAAAATAAATTTATTATCAAAGTGTGTGCATATCACCATATACTACCCTGGGATTCATTTTCTTGCAGGCATTCTCAGAACAGTAAAATACAGTGGATTCAATGAAAAACTGCGCACAGACTGACAAGCAAATAGTGTGCAAAAGGCAAACTGCCAATACAAAAATAAAACAAATGACAAATTGTTTGTTCATTATATGACGTAGGCGATCATGGTCTTTCCACGACCGTGATTGTTCTTGGAAAATGTTTCGACAGAAGTTATGTTGCATCTTTGTATATTTAAAAAAACAACTCTGGTTAGGCCATGGCTCGAATATTGCATAGTCTTATAGGAAGTACGTTGAGGCTTTGGAGAGGGTGCAGGAAAGGTTTACCAGGATGCTGCTTATTTAGCGGGCATGTGCTATTGCGAGAGTGGGCAAACTTGGGTTGCTTTCTCTGGAGCGGCAGAGGCTGAGGGGAGATCTGATAGAGGCTTAGAAGATTGAGTGGCATAGATAGAGTAGATGGGGTATCTTTTTTACCCCAGGATAGAAATGCCTAGTACCAGAGGGCATGCATTGAAGGTGAGAGGGGGTAGGTTCAAAGGAGATGAGGGGTAAGTTATTTTACTCTGAGTCATGGATGCCTGGAATGCGCTGCCTGGTATGGTTGTAGAGGCAAACACATTAGAGACTTTTAAGTGACCTGTAGATAGGCACATGAATATTAGGAAGATGGAGGAATTAATTTCTTTGGAGCATCTTGATTTACTTTTTAGCTGGTTTGGCACTACATTGTGGGTTGAAAGCCCTGTGAGTGAGCTGGTTCAAGAGCCTAATGGATGAAAGGTAATAACTGTTCCTGAACCTGGTGGTGTGGGACCCAAGGCCACCCTTCAGCTCCCAGCTTCTCAATTCATCATGCACTCTCCCCCACCTACCCTCCTTCCCTTTCACCTAGCTTCACTTATCATCTGCCTGCTTATATACCTTCCTCTCCTCCACCTTGTTCTGGCTTCTTCCCTCTTCCTTTCCAGTCCTGATGAAGGGTCTCAGCCTGAATCATCAACTGTTTATTCCTCTCCATAGATGCTGTCTGACCTGTTGAGTTCCTCCAGCATTTTGAATGCTGCTTTCCACTTCCCTGCTGTTGGCTCCACATCTCTACTGTACCAAAAATTTGAGAGCAAGCTGTGAAAGATTCAGTTGTACAGCTATTCAGTAGTTTGGATTAACATTTTCAGATGTCTTTTAATTGACTTGCTCCTTGATTTAATTTCTAATTGCCACACACTTAATTGATACTGATTCTATTTTACTAGAAGAAATAATTTCGCTGCATTTGCCTATAAATTATTGAATTGTTGATCGTAAGTTTGTCCATTTTGACATCTGTAAAGTAACATCCCAGCATGAAGTTCTGTTTTTCTCAATAAACCCAGAAGAGATTGAGCTATGAAAGATAAGTTCTAAAAAGTTTAAAGTTAAAAGTAAAATTTATTATTGGTTACCACATACAAACCCTGAAATTCTTTTTAGCATATTTAGTAAATCTATAGAACTGTAACTATAAACAGGATCAATGGACAACAAATTCGAAATGTAGAGACATAACAATAAGTAACAAGAATGAGATAACAAAGGAGTCTTTAATTGTTTGTAGTTATCCTCTTTTATTGAAGAACCTGATGGTTGAGGGGTATTAACTGCTCTTGAACCTTGTGGTGAGAGTCCTGAGGCATTTATATTTTCTACTTGTTGGCAGCAGCATGAAAAGGGAATTGCCGGGACGGTGAGGATCTTTGATGATGGATGCTGCTTTTCAACAGCAACGTTTCATGTAGATGTGCTCAATGGTTGTGAGGACTTTACCTGTGATGTACTGGGCCAAATCCACGACCTTTTTGTCGGATTTTCGGCTCACAGGCATTGGTGTTCCCATACCAGGCTGTAATGCAGCCAGTCAAAAAAAGATTAAGGGAAAGATTAGCTTCATTTATCACATACAGTGGCATTCAAAAGTTTGGCCACACTGGTCAAAATTTCTGTTACTGTGAATAGCTAAGCGAGTAAAAGATGAACTGATTTCCAAAAGGCATAAAGTTAAAGATGACACATTTCTTTAATATTTTAAGCAAGATTACTTTTTTATTTCCATCTTTTACAGTTTCAAAATAACAAAAAAGGAAAAGGGCCTGAAGCAAAAGTTTGGGCACCCTGCATGGTCAGTACTTAGTAACACCCCCTTTGGCAAGTATCACAGCTTGCAAGCGCTTTCTGTAGCCAGCTAAGAGTCTTTCAATTCTTGTTTAGGGGATTTTCGCCCATTCTTCCTTGCAAAAGGCTTCTAGTTCTGTGAGATTCTTGGGCCATCTTGCATGCACTGCTTTTTTGAGGTCTATCCACAGATTCTCGATGATGTTTAGGTCAGGGGACTGTGAGGGCCATGGCAGAGCCTTCAGCTTGTGCCTCTTGAGGTAGTCCATTGTGGATTTTGAGGTGTATTTAGGATCATTATCCTGTTGTAGAAGCCATCCTCTTTTCATCTTCAGCTTTTTTACAGACGGTGTGATGTTTGCTTCCAGAATTTGCTGGTATTTAATTGAATTTATTCTTCCCTCTACCAGTGAAATGTTCCCCGTGCTACTGGCTGCAACACAAGCCCAAAGCATGATCGATCCACCCCTGTGCTTAGCAGTTGGAGACGTGTTCTTTTCATGAAGTTCTGCACCTTTTTCTCCAAACATACCTTTGCACATTGCTGCCAAAAAGTTCTATTTTAACTTCATCAGTCCACAGGACTTGTTTCCAAAATGCATCAGGCTTGTTTAAATGCTCCTTTGCAAACATCTGATGCTGAATTTTGTGGGAGGACGCAGGAGAGGTTTTCTGATGACTCTTCCATGAAGGTCATATTTGTGCAGGTGTCATTGCAATGTAGAACAGTGCACCACCACTCCAGAGTCTGCTAAATCTTCCTGAACGTCTTTTGCAGTCAAACGGTGGATTTGATTTGCCTTTCTAGCAATCTTACGAGCAGTTCTCTCTGAAAGTTTTCTTGGTCTTCCAGACCTCAACTTGACCTCCACCATTCCTGTTAACTGCCATTTCTTAATTACATTACCAACTGAGGAAACAGCTACCTGAAAACGCTTTGCTATCTTCTTTGCAAACATGAGGAAATCTGCAGATGCTGGAATTTCAAACAACACACATAACAGTTGCTGGTGAACGCAGCAGGCCAGGCAACATCTCTAGGAAGAGGTACAGTCGACTTTTTGGGCCGAGACCCTTCGTCAGGACTAACTGAAAGAAGAGCTAGTAAGAGATTTGAAAATGGGAGGGGGACGGGGAGATCCAAAATGATAGGAGAAGACAGGAGGGGGAGGGATGGAGCCAAGAGCTGGACAGTTGGGCTTCCTCCCCCCCCCCCCCCCAATTCTTTCTCCCTAGGCCTCCTGTCCCATGATCCCCTCATATCCTTTTTGCCAATCACCTGTCCAGCTCTTGGCTCCATCCCTCCCCCTCCTGTCTTCTCCTATCATTTTGGATCTCCCCCTCCCCCTCCCACTTTAAAATCTCTTACTAGCTCTTCTTTCAGTTAGTCCTGATGAAGGGTCTCAGCCCAAAACGTCAACTGTACCTCTTCCTAGAGATGCTGCCTGGCCTGCTGCATTCACCAGCAACTTTTATGTGTGTTGCTATCTTCTTATAGCCTTCTCCTGCTTTGTGGGAATCATTTATTTTAATTTTCAGAGTGCTAGGCAGCTGCTTAGAGGAGCCTGTGGCTGCTGATTGTTGGGACAAGGTTTGAGGAGTCAGGGTAATTATAAAGCTTTGAAATTTGCATCACCTGGCCTTTTCTAATGATGACTGTGAACAAGCCATAGCCCTAACAAGCTAATTAAGGTCTGAGACCTTGGTAGAAGTTATCTGACAGCTCAAATCTCTTGGGGTGCCCAAACTTTTGTATGGTGTTCCTTTCCCTTTTTTTCACTCTAAAATTGTACAAAACAAAAATAATACACTAATCTTGCTTAAAATATTGAAAAGAGTGTTTCATCTTTACCTTTATGACTTTTGGAGATCAGTTCATCTTCTACTCACTTAACTATTCACAGTAACAGAAATTTTGATCGGGGTGCCCAAACTTTTGCATGCCACTGTTAGCATCAAAACATGCAGTACTGAACCTTGTGGATGTGCTATGTTGGCACCAGAATGTGTGGCGGCACCTTCAGGCTGCCCCCACCACATCCCTTGGGTGTGTTGGTTGTTAACACAAATGACACATTTCACTGTATGTTTCAATATACACGTGACAAACATGAATCTTGAACCTTAAAATGTCATTTGCACTGATGACCAACATAGTCCAATGCCACAGATCTTTTGGACAGTATTAATAATACTAATGATTTGGTTATAGAGCACCTTTCATACAAATATGATATAGGAGCAGAAGTAGGCCATTTGGCCCATTGAGTCTGCTCCGCATGGTTCAAAGTAGTTCCGATGAAGTTCAAAGTACTTCATGATGGGATAAAGTGTAGATGTGAAAATAAAAGGCAGCAAGTTATTAATTAAAAGCAAGGTTAAATAAGTTTAGAGCTAGTGTTTAAGTGTCAAGTAAGTCTGCATCCCTGATAGTTTTTAGTATTGATTCCACAGTTTAGTTCAAAACAAAAGCTGACCTGTTTTTTTTTTCCTTTGAGGGAGATTGTTTAAATTTAAGAAACTGGTGGAAGAAGACCTGAGAGCTTGAGCAGGATTATAAAACTAATGTGATTCTGTGATGTACTCTGGTCCCAGACTATAGAGAGATTTAAAAACAAGTAAAATAATTTTAAAATTGTTTCTTAGAAAAATACAGGAAGCTAATGCAGAGTCACTAGGATGTGAGCGATATGCTGTTTCGTCCTGGTTTTAATTAAGTCCAGCAGCAACATTCTGAATGAATTGAATTGTGTCAATGGATTATTTTGGAAGGCCAGTATAAATACATTGCAATAATCTAGTCTATTACTAATCCAGTGCTTTTCGCTTTAGGGTAATTTAGGTGAACATGTCCAAGCTTCCAAGCAAAGACTCTTCATTCCGTGAGCGATTCAAAAGCATTCTGGGTATTGGCACCCGTATTAGCACCAAACAAACTGAATGCAAGCCAACGGAGTTCATAATCACTTTGGAAATACTAAAGGTATCGTAATTAATTTTCAAAAGATGTGATACCACTTTTGTTTGCAGAGTATTTCTGGTTAGTTCTGCATGGAATGTTTTCATGAAGAATGTTTTGTTTTCCCCCCTGAATTGCTTCCTCAGGATCTGAGTATAGAGAGTGGACTTTACAATAGAATAAAAACTATTGGACATGTTTGTGAACTTGCTAGGACCAGGAAATTTGAAGAGGTAAGAACTGTTCTTGATGTTTTCATCCATGTAACTATCTTAGTTTTTACAGTTTGTTGAGTGCTGCTGAGTTGTTATCAACACATGACAACTCTGTGGATAGTGTAGTTGTCCATTTGTGTTTTTTTTTGGGACAAGATATGGAAGTAAGTTTCCAGGCCTTTTTCCCACACAGATACTGCAGGTTGGGACCCGGCCAGATTCGAACTCTGGGCCATCCGCCTCTAAGTCCAGTTCTGATGCCACTCCATGACTGGCCAGCACAATGCAGTTCAGCAATGTGTTTAACTTCAAAGGTGTTCTAGTTTCAGTGTTTAGATCAGGGATTCCCAACCTGGGATCCACAGACTGCTCGGTTAATGGTAGGGGTCCAGGGCATAAAAAAAGGTTGGGAACCTCTGATTTAGATGATCAAATTATTTTTTCTCAAAGAATTTTCTCCCAGGGCGAGATATGCTTGGAGACTCTTTCTAAAAATTATAATCTGGAATGCATTGTCTTTGGATGGTGTTAGATAATACTGTTGTAACTTTCCAGAGGGAACTTGAATCTTAGCTTTTAAGGGGGCATACAATGTAGAAATGAGGTTATAGCAGGGTGCAGGGAGCTAGTTGGATTGTTTTGACACTGATTTGATGGACTGAATAGTTGCCTGTGTATGATTTTTTTGTTTCCATTTATGTCTTTTGTATTAGAACTGTCGTATTCAGTCTTCTCATTCAAGGATTTTTGCTGATCTGTTTCTTGCTGTGCAGGAATACACTGTCATGTCAAAGGTGCCAGTAATCTCTTTGTGTTGATTGTTTGATATTTAGCATGCAGTGGAGGCTGTGTGGCAGGCTGTCTTTGACTTGATGTCTGATGAACAGCCCTCAGAAGCCAGGCATGCAGTACTACACTTAATGAAAGCTATTATTCAGGGACAGGTAAGTTACAGTTGTTGTGCTTGTGTGCTGAATCATTGGCAACAGTTGGAGTTGCTCTTTCCCCTTGAGGCTGCTTCCATTTGCTAAATCAATATCCATTTGTTAATAAGGCTTGTTCTATTTGTTGAAGAAATGGTCTATTGCTGAAAACTAAAGTTTTTAGGAACAACTCTTGTCGCCGATGAACTGAACTCAAGAGTATGCGAACACTTATTCCTCAAAGATACTTTATTTGTGCACAGGCGGAACAGCCCTGTTATCACACTGCTCTGAAACCGGGAGAGATGGCTTTGCTGTTTTTAATGCAGAATTACCCTATCAGTTATGGATATTGACTGTTTGGTAAATTGAATTGTTACTGGCAAGATCAATTGTTGCCATTCACAATAGAAGCATTAAAAGTCAATAGAAACTACAAACTGACACAGATACTTTGAAGTTAGTAAAGCAATTGCCCCTCAGTTGTTGAGTGGGTTTTGCATCTTTCCATTTGATTCTTGTGTCTCTGGCACCCCCTGCTGTGTAAAGGGGACCTTTGATCTTCAAAGAACTTTTTAAAGAAAAAGTCTTGTTTCAGAGGCCCCACTTGTCTGAGTTGACCACACACTGCTCCTGGTTATGCTTGCCTGGATGTTGTCTTTAACCCTTGCCTTGCTGCAGCTCCCACACAGCAATGTGCTAGCACTGTCAGTTCACACTTAACGAAGCTACATTTTGTTTGTTTAGACTAGTGTTGCTGTTGTCATTTTCTACTTGAATTTGGAAAATTGAAGGGCTCCACTTTTCCTGTCTGTAATTTGGTAGATTTTGCTTGTATAATGCATATGCTGCTCATGTTCTTACTGTTAGCTTTATTCCAACATGTGACCAGCTGGTGATTAGGTTTTGTGCTGTCAAGCTATTTTTTTTTAAACAGTAAATTACAAGTTATTAGTAATAAAATGAAAATGGCTTATTGAAACTGCCCACGTATGTATTCAGTATTCTGGCATTCTAGATTGACTAGGATCTTTATTCTGCCTTTTGCATGTTTTGGTATGTAACTATACAAAATTTATGTGGTGATTTTTTAAAAATATATTATTATTAAATGATATATTCAGTACTGTGCTTGTTTAACCAGGGGGAAAGGCTTGGACCAATGAGGGCACACTTTTTCCGTGTTATCAAGGATTACCCTATGAACGGTGATCTACAGGAGAGACTAGAAGTCTTCAAAGCACTAACAGAAAATGGAAAAGACATCACCTATTTTGAAGAAGACTTGTGTATGCATTTTATTTATTGTGATATAGTGCGGAATCGGCCCTTCGAGTGGCATCGCCCAGCGTTCCCCCAATTTCATGCTATAGCCTAATCATGGGTCAAGTTACAATGACCAGTTAACCTACCAACCAGTACATGTTTAGACTGTGGGAGGAAACTGACCAACTGGAGGAAAACAACGGGGAGAAAGTACAAACTCCTTACAGGCAGCGGTGGGAATCGAACCTGGGTTGTCAGTGCAGTAAAGCGTTGTGCTAGCCGCTGTGCTACTGTGCCACCCCATGTATGGTTTGCATTGAGAGAGATCTTTAGAAATGACTAGGGTGATGCTGAAAAAATTAGGTATAAGATCCCTTGGCATCAATGTTGTTTAGAGAGCAAAATACTAATGATATTAGATAGGCAAAAATACACATTCAATTAGTTTTCCTGACTGCATTAATAGTTTAAAATAACAATCCCCAACATTTGTATTGTGCTCCCATTAAGTGTAGTATCATGTCTCTTGATGCAAATGCCATCATCTGTTTAGGAAAATATTACTAAAGAGAAGGAATAATTTTTTTTAACCAAACAAAAACAATGTATATATAGACCTTTTTTAAATATTGTTCTGACTTGCTGTGTATGTTGAAATTGTGTAAAAGCAGTTATGGAGAAATTATAGACATAGTTTGCAATTATTTTATTTAACAATACAGGGCAGAGTAGGTCCTTCCAGTCCTTACAGCCACGCTGCCACAACAGCCCCACAACCCCTATTAACCCTAACCTAATCATGGGATCATTTACAAAATTCCATTTGCCTGCCTGGTATGTGTTTGGACTGTGGGAGGAAGCCAGAGCACCTGGGAGAAAATGCATGCAACCCACAGGGAGGACATGGAGAGACTGCTTGCAGAATGGGGCTGCAATTAAACCCTGAACTTTGGAAATCTCCGAGCTGCAATAGTGTTATACTAGCTGCTAATTACATGAGCCTGTTTTGCAGCAACATTGCCATAGTCTTGTTATCTGACCTGATCTCAGTGGTTGCTGGCTATGTATGAATACTGGGCATCAAAAAAAAAATTCATCCTCAGTGGTCGGCAAGCTGGGTTGGCAATTTGTCGAGTTATCCACTGTTGTAGTGGGATTGGTATCTGATGTATAAAGCCTGTGTGATTACCCCACCCACACACTCCACCTTTAAGAGGCTGTTGACAGTGATTATATGATCATAGAGATTGCAAATCTAGCCTGGGGCTCAGTAGCAGCAGCTACTGCAGATCCACATCTGATGGGGGCGGGGGGGGGGGCATTGGTGATGGGTAATCACAAGCCGGTGGATGGAGGTGCGGCCTATTCCCCAGGGTGACTGAGCCTCTACTTCAGGTGAGGGAGCCCAGTCTCCTTACCAACGAGGAGGAGATTTGGTGGGAATGCAGTTGTCACTGATAATCCCTTTTCTATTGAACTTCATTTCAGCTCTTGGGACTGGATACACCTTGCTGGGGATTTGTGATCCAGTTGCATTCTCTCTCCAACAGCTGTTCATTCCCTCTAAAGCAGGGGTTCCCAACCTGGAGTCCATGAACCCCTCACTTAATGGTAAGGCTCCATGGCATTTAAAACAAAAAGTTGGAAACCCCTGCTCTAAAGGCTGACTGTACAGCAATGCATGGATATATATCACGTTCAGTCGCTGGTATAGTAAATTTCCTGGCTTAGGATGGATTTAAAATCTGTACTGAAGTGGACCCTTACACCACATGGATGCATTTGGCTTTGTTCTCTGGTATAAGTGACTGCAATTGGTTTTATGCGCTGGATTTGTATAAAGCAAACTTCCACTAACTGCACTGAACATGCCTGCTTTTATTGGGATGAGGTGCTATAATTTTTGATTGAGACACTTTGCTCTGATTTAATGTTGTGACTTCAATATAATCTGTAGCCAAATTATCCCAACTGCTCCCCCAGTCACAACAGGACTCAATTCTTGAGAACTGTTTGTAATCGATAATTAATTTGTCACGTGCTGAAGTGCAATGAAAAACTTTTTGTATGCCATCCACAGGATCACTTCATCATATCATTACATTGAGGTGGTACCAAGGGGAAGGTATTAACAGAATGCAAATATAGTGTTACATTTACAGAGTACAGGCAAACAATAAGGTGCAAGACCATGACTAGATGATTAAATGGTGGAGTTGATTTAATGGGTCATATGGTCTAACTCTGCTCTTGTGTCTTCTGATGTTGTGATAAATTATCCACCAACAAACCTGTTCAACAGTGTTAAAACAATGGGTAGATAACAAGTCAGAAATGCAGCCGTGAGTGAAGTTCCTGCACCTCACAGTTGTCAGCAAATCCATCTTACGGATCTCCCAAATGCTCAGTCGTGTATACGGGCACATCACTGGGATGTTTATAAACTGGAACAGACCTGTGGTTGCTTAGATTAGAGGGTCTTCCCCCAGCTGATGCAGCAGTGTTAATAATCACTCATATGAAGTGGGCCTAAGATTTATTTTTTCTTTTCTGCATTCTTAAATCTACTTTAAAAGCTGTGCTACCTCTATTTATTGTTTATTTCCCCACTAGCTGCCACAGCAGTGAGAACATATGATGACTCAAGATCCTTGATCATAGTTTATATATCGATCTACAGAATGGTTATTAATAGAGTAGTAAACTGCAGAATAGTAGAGTAGAATACTTTTCAATCTGTTGAGTTCTTAATGGCTCTGCATTGTGAGCAATCCAACACACAAAATGCTGGAGGTACTCAGCATGTCAGCCAGTCAATGTTTTGGGTCAAGACCTTTCTCAGGACTGAATAAGAGTCTGACTGAAACATTGACTGTTCATTTCCATGGATGCTGCCTGGCCTGCTGAGTTCCTCCAGCATTTTGTGTGTTGCTTTGGATTTCTATCATCTACAGAAACTCTCTTTATAGTGAGCAATCCATCTATTCTGCTACCATCTCTTTGCTCCAAAGTCATCCATGCATTTTCTTTCCTTCAATGTAGCCCGAAATTGGTTCCTGCTGCTGAGGTTAGATTGGTTTAATGATGAATTTGCCAGTCTAGAGACCTCCATTATGATCTAGAGGTGCCTGTTCAGCCTCCTCTGCTGACAGTGAATTTTAAAACACTGAAAATCACTGGCTTGTTATGTTTATTATTTAAAAATAGTTTAGTTCACTAATCTCTCTTCCTTACCTAGCTTGGCTAATGCTTAGTTGTCCTTTGAACCAGCCCAGTAAGAAATAAGAATTCTGAATATGGATTAATTAATTGTGTCATGTATTGGTAATATGGAAGAGTTTTCACCATAACCAGGTGAATCAGTTGTGGTTTTATACCCACGTTGTCTAAATGAGAATTTGTTTTAAAGTTCGAAAGCAGTCTAATTTTGTCTTTGTATTTGTTAAAGCCTTATTTGTTCTCAAGTGGTTAGAAATTGGTCTGACGGTGGAGTTTCTGGAAGTTCTGGTCAATCTCGTCAAATTCAACAGTTGCTACTTGGATCAGATTGTGGACCAGATTGTGCAGTAAGTGAGAAAGTTACTTTGGAACACTTCCCTTTGCAAAGTTCTAGTGAACAGTTAAAACTGCAGGAATTCTCTATTAGTGCCTAAATCTGCTTTATCCATGTATTGGCTACAGTTCCTGGTTTTAAAATGAAATGCTTGTGGCCGAATGTGCAAGTTGTGTGTGGGAATTTGGCACTTTCTTGGCCACTAAATGGCCGTGGTTTTGGATTCCTGGACTGAAATCAAGAACATGACATCTATCTTTTCTTTCCTCCCCAAGGCAAGGTTCCCTGTCCCTTCCCAATATCCCACATTACTCCTTGGAGAGCTGAATGCTGAAGCCATCTACCTACTTTGTTATTCTGAAGAGCTTAGAGTCATAGAGCCATACCATGTTGGGGGGGGGTGGGGGTGGGAAAGGTCCATTGGCCCAACTCTTCTACACAGACCTAGTTGCTAAACTAAATGAGTCCCAATTATCTGTCCCATATCCCTCTAAATCAGAGGTTCCCATCCTGGGGTCCGTGTCCCCTTGCTTAATGGCATAGGTCCATGGCATTAAAAAAACCTAAACCTCTCCTACCTATTCTATAAAGAAGTAAGCATTAATAAAAAATGCATTAAGGACTGTAACTGGAGACATGATTCTTAGAATCTCGGAAATTTACAACACATGACATTTGAATTGCTGTGCATGAATTTGCCAAAAACAGCTGCTTATCTTCTACTTGGAAGATAATCTTTAATCTGTGTAGGTTACACCAAAATATTTGTCCAATTATCATTTGAATATGGTGATGCTTTCTACCTTCACTGTACCTTCAGGAAATGAGTTCCAGGCAACTTCTGCTATGCGTGAAAATACGTTTTTCCTCTACACCCCTATGATTTTGGTGCTAGTTAGCAAATCTGAGCTTAGTTACCAATATCTTTGCTTAGAGAAACACTCATAACAAGATGGAGGAACTCAGCAGATTGGGCAGCATCCCTCTTTGCTTAGAGAAATGGTTCAAAATTGTTCAATGTCATTTTGAGTGCATACGTGTAAAAGAATGAAATAATTGTTCTGGATCTGATGCAGTAATTTAAAAAAAAACCCAATGCAACCAAAAACACTTACAAAATACACTAAATTTACATACATAGCTTGTATACTGCACATTGTATGTACGTAGTGATGCTAGGAATAGGAGTGTCTGTACATATGGTGACTCTGACAAGAAATGATAAGTAGTCATTTTGGGGGGTGGGTTAGCGGGTGGAGGTGATAAGAAGCCTTACTGCTTGGGGAAAGTAACTGTTTTTGACGCTGGTCCTGGCATGAATGCTACACTGCCACCTCCCTGATGGGATTGGGACAGGCAGTCCATGAACAGGGTGGGTGTTGCTTCCTTGGTCTCATTTTTTTCCAATGAAGAAAACCCCAGACTAGTTGATCACATCTCACAACTAAACAGTTTTGGTCACATCCTTGTATGGTTACTCTGCATCCTCCCTAGTGTTACCACATTTCTCATTGAACTTGATCTAGTCAAAGTTGTACACTTCCAGCAAAACTTCTCCAGTCATGCTTTGTTATTGCGTGCAAACCCTTGATATTAACAACCTCTTAGTCATAGAGTACTACAGCACAAAAACTGTCCCTTCGGCCCATCTAGTCTGTGTTGACCTATTATTTTGCCTAGTGCCATCTTACTTATTGAGAGATGTTCGAGTTTGTTGCATTGATCACATTGCTGCATGAATTTGATTGCTCCAGTGATTTTTTTTGCCTCTGAAAATAGGATTATGTTGCCCTAAGTAGCTGAACCTTCAACAAAATGCTGAATGGATTCAGTACGTCAGGCAGTGTCTATGGAGGGGAATAAAGAGGCGATGTTTCAGGCTGAGACCCTTCATCAGGATTGGGCCTGAAATGTTGGCTCTTTATTCCCCTCTATAGATGATGCCTGAACTGAGTCCCTCCAGCATTTTGTGTATGTTCTAGGTATCCAGCAGAATCTCTTGTGTTTGTCATCCTAAACCACTTTAAATATCTTTAGAATTTCTGAAAGGTGCAATGGAATAAATTTACATTACCTCGTAATTTTAATTTACTTTTCTGTGATTATCCTAGTTATGCAGTATAATTTGTTTCTCTGCACGTTTTCCTCTGTGGTGATGCATATTCATTTTACTTGCAGTAAGATCTGTGTCCTCTGTAATCTGACTACAGTGCCAACAGATATAGAGGTTAGTGTCTACTGTGTGGTGCACAATCAGCTTGCGTAGTATCATAACATTTTCTGTGCTGTAAATTTATTTAATTCGCCTCATACACTGAAAATCCCCTCAAGTCTTTGTGATGTGCTGTTTTTTGCATGGATGATTATAGTTTGTTTTCATGTGAAATGTGGGTAGATGAAGCCTTTTTATTGAAGTAATTGAAACAGATTTATGAACCAAGCTTGTAATGGAGTTCACTTGTGTTACTGTAGCGTCAGCAAACTTGGGGATAAAATTAATACTCGCATGTTTATTTTGGCATTCAGTCTGAAGGACAGTGTGTCTTGTGTATATGCTTGGTGGAGTAGACTCAGTGAGCTGAAAGGCCTAGTTCTGCTCCTATTTCTTATGATCTCAGTTTTTTATAACTTACTTCTAGAATGCTGAAACACAGAATAATTCATAGCTAACACAATTGCAGGTTTGAGTGGAAGTTTCGTTGTATCATTTGCTCTAAATGTGGATTGCAATTTCTGAGTTGATTTGGGTGGAAACAGTTTATTTGCGAATTAATCCTGATCTATTCCACAGTCCGTCTGATAATTATAATTCAAAAGCAATCTGAGTCATGCTCTTTTCTCATTACTATCATCGGGGAGGTGATACAGGAGCCCAAAGACGCACAGTAGATGATTTAGGAACAGCTTATTATCTTATTATTCCTTTTTTTTGCACTCCAGGTATTGGGTAATTTATAGCATCTTTTATATCTTTGCACTATACTGCTGCAAAGCAAATTTTACGATATACAATTCAATGATAATCTGATTCTGATTGTGAAAGCAGAGCGGATTCGTTTAAATTTGCATCATGATTAGTTTAGACTGTTGGCCAAAGGGCCTGTATCTGTACTGTAAGCTATGTTCTCTAATTCAGTAGCTGGTCAGCTGTAGGAGGTATTATAATGGTGTTGATTCTTACCTTGGTCATCTAACTTTAGTGAATGACCATACAATTCTTAATTAACTCAAGCTACCCACAACTTTATTAGATTGGATTATGAGGACACGCAGTCCTCTCTTATTGTCATTTAGTAATGCATGCATTAAGAAATGATACAATATCAAGTGCAAATATCTGTACTTTTTAAATATTGCCTTTTTTTTTTTTTTTTTTTTTTTTGGAGCAATGTTCAACCAAACTACTCTCCTCGCTTGCATTGAAATGGGGGATCTTCTGTTAGCTAAACAGCCAAACCTTCCCCCTGCCCCAGGTGTTGGAGTCTTCATTGTAATAGTTGGTCTGCCCCAGAGTTCTGGCTGCTCTCTGAAAACCGTTATTATTCCCTTAGCAGTTCAGTACAGTTATACTTTGATTCTGTTGGCTCTGATTCATCGGGGCCTTCCTGTGGCTCTGGCCCAAAGCTACAGGTGGCACCCCCTCACTGCATTCCTCCAATATCATTCCTTTGCTTTTTGTTTGGTGAATCAAGCTATTTCACATTAATTGTAGCCAGACACTGGCTCGGGCCACTCCAGTTGAGTCATAGCTACTCTAATAAACTGGTGTTAATTGTTTTGCTTATCGAAGAGCATCCCTTATTTGAAAATTGTGTCTGATTAGCAGAGGTAGGATATTTGTTGTGTACACTTTCCCGTACTTCAAACCAGAGAGTTAATTCAGGAAACTTCAAGCATCTGGCAAGAATGCAGACATCTGTTTTGTCTACTCCTCCACAGCCCTTGTTCAGTGAGCTCTTCCATGGAATTTAAATTTCTTCAGTAAATAGTCTCAGCTGTCAAGATTACTGTAGTAGGGTGTGACTGAAAGAGGATGAATCAGGTTTAATATCACTGATATGCCATGAAATTTGTTGCTTTGCAACAGTACAGTGCAGAACATAAAGAATTGCTAATAAGTTGTAAAAAGAAAAATATGGAAGTGCAAAAGGAGTACAGAACAGTGAGGTAGTTTTCATGGGCTCATGTATTGTTCAGAAATCTGAGGGGGAGAAGAAGTTTGGAGGAAGGGAAGGAAGGAACTGGATGGTGAGGCTGCTTAATGGCGGACCCTGCTTTCTATAGTCACGTCTCTTGAAGACGTCCTTGGTGGGAATGTTCATGCCCATGATGGAACTGGTTGTTCTGCAGCCTTTTCTGATCCTATGCATTGGTGTCTCCATACCAGATGGTATGGTCAGAATGCTGTCTATGGTTCAACTGTTAAAATTTGCTAGAGTTTTTGGTGACATTTCAAATCTTCTCAAACTCCTCCATGATTGCATTGGTATTGTTGGGCCCAGAATAAGATTTTTCTGAGATATTGACACCTAGGAATGTGAAACTGGACACCCTTCCAGCACTGACTCCTCAATGAGACCAAGTGTATGTTCTCTCAGCTTTCCCTTCTTGAAGTCTGCCGTCAGTCTGGTCTCACTGATATGGCGTGCAAGGTTTTTTGTTATGACATCACTCAACCAACCATTCTATCTCACTCCTGTACACCACCTCGTCACCATCTGAGAATCTGCCAACAACACTGGAGTTGTGAATTTCCAATCATATGAAGTCTGGTCAGTTCATGTGTGTTTTTCATAGACAAAAACAATTGTTCATATTGCCTAGGATTTTAAGATTTGATTTGTTTTTGGGAACATATGAATGTATTGGGACATGTAAGCTGAGCATGAATAATTAGACAGCCCTTTTATCCGTCAAGAAATAGTTTTGGTTTTTTTTGTATTCATTGATAGTGAATATAATCTGAAATTGCTTACTTGGGTAATTGATTTACATCAGTGCCTCAAACTCACATGGTAGTCTTGTAGTGCACTGCTCTTTTTTTAGATGTGATTTTGAAATTGAAATTTAATAATTGTTTTAACATAGAGATTCCTTTCTCTCAGGTCTCCTTGCAAGTCCTTGATGCCGTTGTCTGCTACAACTCTTTGCCCTCAGAGTCCCTCCCAGGATTTATCATAACACTTTGTCATACAGTGAATGTCAAGGAGTTCTGTGAATCTTGCTGGAAGGTAGGACCTGCAACAACCAAAAATGTTTGACTGTGAATGTTATGTATTTAATATTTCAATAATATGAGTTATCTTGTAAATGTATTGGTTGATTAAGCATTCTTGTTCATTCAAATAATTCATTATAGGTAATATGTAAAAATATGTGAACTGCATACTTTCCATCATGTTACCACGTGATTCATGTGTGCTTTGCCTGGAGGAAACTCTAAGCTGGACCTGCATTTCGGACTGCCATGTTTTCCTTTGAATTAGTTTATCTAGATAATGTGTTTGTCTAGACTTGCTCTTTCTTAGTTGTTATAAGGAGAATTCCTTTGCTTTGCATGAAGGTTTTGTCCTGGTAAATATCTGAAGAGAAATTCACTCTTCAAGTAGTGATGTTCAAAGTAAATTTATCATCAACGTACTTGTATGTCACCATATACAACATTTTCTCGGGAGCATTCGCAATAAATACGAAGAAGCACAATAGAATCAATGGAGAACTGCACACAAAGATGGAAGATGTACAAAAGACAGCGAATTGTGCAAATACAAAAAGAAAAAGTAATAAATATTGAAAACATGATTTGTGGAGTCATGATTTGTAGAATCAGTTCTGTATTGTGGTGAGTGAAGTTATCCATGCCAGTTCAGGAGCCTGATGGTTGAAGGGTAATAACTCTTCCTGAACATGGTGCTCTGGGACCTAAGGCTCCTGTATCCCCTTCCTGATGGTATTGAATTTGGTGTCAGAAGCATGTTTCAATTCAAGGACAGTGACCCAAGCTAAGATTTAAGAGAATTCTTGGTGAGGGCCACTGAGGATCCTCCCCATCTTGGATGTTACTACCACTGGGGAGGAAGTACAGGAGCCTGAAGTCCCAGTAATTGAAGAACAGGATCTTCCCCCTCCACATTTGGGTTTTAGAATGGTCCACGAATGCTACCATAATTTAGAGTAATTTTGTCTCTGCAGTGCACTGCAGTCATTAAAAAAATGAAGGTTATGTCAAATAAGTTAGTGATAATAAATCTGATTGTGATTTTTTGTTTCTCTCTCTCTCTTTTTTAGCTGATGCGAAAAGTCCTGGGAACTCACTTGGGACACAGTGCAATTTATACAATGTGTCGCATTATGGAAGATAAGTATGAATACATTTTAATTCAGATTTTTATGTATAAACATCTTATTTATGTTTGTACAGTATATGCTTCAAGCATCAGTCAGTAATTTGATTTAACTTTGTTTTGTTGTTAGAAGGCACATGGATGATGCGGCCTTGTTGAGAGGTGCAGTATTTTTTGTTGGAATGGCTCTCTGGGGTGCACATCGTCTCACTACCCTGAAGAGTACCCCAACATCTGTTTTACCCTCTTTTTATAAGGTAAAATTGGGTGACTTTTCTACAACAAGAAGTACCTTTGGATTCTAAGTTGGTTCCTTAATTGCAGTTTGGTTTCAGCAGAGGATTATGTGGAATTTTTCACCAAGTTTTTAAAGTTTACTGTATTGACCATTCTGATAAATGTTGGGAAAGGAAAAGTCAATACAGGGCTGCATAAACCATAAGACATAGGATCAGAACTCTGCCATATGACCCGTCGAGTCTTTTCTGCCATTCCATCACGGCTGATTTATTATCCTTCTCAACCCCTTTTCCTGCCTTCTCCTCATAACCCTTGACACCCATACTAACCAAAAACCTGTTACCCTCTATTTTAAATGTACCCAATGATTTGGCCTCCACAGCCATCTGTAGCATGAATTCCACTGATTCACTACCCTCTAGCTAAATAAATTCCTCCTTATCTGTTCTAAAGGGAAGTCGTTCTTTTCTGAGGTTGTACCTTTTGTTAGTTTCAGTACTAAGGGTATAAAGAACATTGGGTGCTCAGGTTTCCTCCCACATTCCAAAGGTGTACAGGTTAGGAGGGTGATCGGCCCCGGGTGTAATTGGGTGGCATGGGCTCATTGGGCTGAAGAGCCTATTACCATGCTACATCTCTAAGTAAAATAAACAAATAAAACAAATTAAGTTAAAAAGAAATACTCAATTGCTTCATTATGCTTGAAGTGTTTCCAAAACTATTGAGTTGGTCAGATGGGATCTTTGGAGGTAAATGGAGTTAAATTTTCAGGTTGACCTTCTCATCAGAAGTAGTAAAAGGTGTGAGAGACAGTTAAGATGCAGATAATGTGAGCGTGAGGTAGTTCTGTCTCCTGATCATCTTTTTATAGCCAGTTCTTTCAGCTTAACCAGCACTTTTTTTTTTGTTTCAGTATGATTGAACATGCTAAGTTGGCCAATGTTCTCTCAAAGTGGAACATTCAGTAAGTTGCATAAATAATACAACACCGGACCAGGATTAGGTCATTTGGCCCATTGAGTCTGCTCCTCTGATCATTATTGATCCACTTAACTGGCATTTGAGTTTTATACTGCTCAGTAATCAGAATCAGATTTCATTATCACTGATTAGTTTTTTTTCCAGTTACATGGTTTTGCAGCAGCAGTATAGTGCAATACATGAAATATACTGCAAATGATCATAAATGTATGTATATTTAAAAGAAGATAAAATAGAGCAAAATAGTGAGGTAGCATTTAAGGGTTCATTGTCAATTCAGAAATCTGACGGTAGAGGGGAAGGAACTGATCCTAAGATGTTAAGTGTGTCTATTCAGGCTCCTGTACCTGCTCTCTGGTAGCAATGAGAAGTGATCATCATCTGGGTGGTGGGTGTCTTCAATTTTGAACGCTGCCTTTTTGAGGCACCAGCTTTTGAAGTCCTTGATGATGGGGAAGCTAGTGCCCATGATGGAGTTGGCCGATTTTGCAACACACTGCTGCTTTTTCTGATCTTGTGCAGTGGCCCCTCCATATCAGACTGTGAAGCAATCAGTCAGAATGCTCTCCATGGTACATCTGTAGAAATTTGCTGAAGTTTTGGTAACATCAAAAAAAAGTAAATGATACTGGATAAATCAGTCCCCTTCAATGTGGTAACTAAGTGTTAATGTAGGGACTGTAAATTTGATTAGCATTACAATTAAGAGTGATGTATAAAAACCACATATGAGTTCAGACTTTATTATGCATACTTGCCTACCACAGAATAATTCAGATCTGTATTTCCGGCATTCAGTAAATTGTTTAATGTTAGAGATGTTAGTATATAATAAATAGTTGCTCTAACTCAGGCAGTATTAGATGCTCTTGCAGTTAATGTTAGTGTCATTATCTTGCGGGCATAAAGTTAATGTTAACTGATTAGTTTACAACTGAATTTTTATGCTGTATATGAAATTTAGAGATACTATGCAACTTTTTTTTTTCTTTCAGGCTATGACAAGTGCTAATGCTGTAGTGTCCTATGAAATAGTTCTGTCCATCACTCGATTAATTAAAAAGTATGGAAAAGAATTGCAGGTAGTTACCTGGGAACAACTTCTGGATATTATTGAGCGATTACTTCAGCAAATTGAGGTAGGTTTGAACTTTAACGTTTGTTGCCTTAATCTAAAATCCAAGTTGTTTCCCTGAATACAAATAAAGTCTGAATGGGTAACAGACGAAGTGCTGGAGGAATTCAGCAGATCAGGCAGCATCAATGGAAAGGATGAAAGGGGCTATTTGCCCCTTCAGACAGCTGAAATTGTTTTCAGTTATTGACTGCTGTTTGTAATGTCTAATTTTATTCTGGTGGAAAGTTGTGTAATCTTATCAATCGTGAAGGAATAAGATGCCTAAATTTGTAATGCGTACGCATTCCCAAAGTCTGAAGTAGATGGGGAAGCTCGTGTTCAATTATAGCAGCTTGTTGGATTTTGACATTTTGAATTGGTAATGAACCCCTTGGCTCATCATGCCTACACCAGCTTTTCTGAAAGATATTTCCTGTTGGATTCAACCCATTATTCTTCACACACATCTCGACATTTCCTTTTCCAATTATGTATTCAATAGCCCAAATTGCTGAATCTGGTTCTTAATGTACATTGGGTCATTTCCCCTCCTCAGTTATGTTATTGATACATCCATACTGGAAACCGTATCAGTTCCATTCCAATTTCCCATGGTCTTTTAGAGGCTTTGGCTAATAATCCACTGATTAGTGAGCTTATCCTTCCTTGATTTTATTATTTAAATGCTGAAAGTTTTTTATTGTCATTTAACTGTTTTTTTATTGCTTAAAAGCATTAATTTTTTTTTACCTTTTAAAGGTTCTTATCCAAGCTTCTAAATAATTAAAAAAAAAAACTTACTATTAAATGTTTTAACGTTTGACTTGTGAAATTGTTTTTAGGCAATTAGTTGTTCTCCTGAGATGTAATACTTTAAATGCATCAATTTTCTGCCATTGATTTGGTGATGTCTTTAATTGTAAGAGTTATTTCTTTCTCTTTGGCAATGAAGTTAGTGCTCTTGGTGAAAAGTATCCATTGATTGTGACTTGTTAGAAAGAGTTCTAACTGTTCTGAGTGAGAGGGCTGCAGGTTTCAATCCTTGTCTAGACACTGCATCTGTCAGTGCTCCACTGTCATAGATGGGATGTTGCATCTCAACCAAGAACAGTGTATTAATCCTGTCATGTTGGTCAATATCCCTCATTCAACTTTAAGCTCATGATCTAGGTCCTTTCAGATGGATTTTTTTTTATCAAATCTTGCTTTGGTTTTCTTGTGGAAGTACCCCCTTGGCATTGAAATGTCAGAATTGTACGGTACAGAAGTAGGTCCTTCGGCTCAACCTGTTATGATTCAATTTAACATCCGAGAATGCATACAACCTGAAATTCCTACTTCCACAGACATCCACGAAACACAAGAAAAAAAAAATCCAAAGAATGACTGACAGAAAACATTAGAACCTCCAAAGACCCCCTCCCACACCAGCAGCAAAAGCATCAACCTTCTTCCCCCTCCACCACCACCTCACTCCAGCAAAAGCATCAATGCCCACCACCCACCATGCAAGCAATAGCAAAACCTCCAGAGACAATGATCTAGAACCCTTCTGAAACTACTAGTCCATCCTAACACTTTGGCATCTCAAACAGGCTGTCTCTGTCTCTGTCTCTGTCTCTGTCTCTGTCTCTGTCTCTGTCTCTGTCTCTGTCTCTGTCTCTGTCTCTGTCTCTGTCTCTGTCTCTGTCTCTGTCTCTGTCTCTGTCTGTGTGTGTGTGTGTGTCTATCTCTCTCTAATAAAGGACAAGAGGTATCACTCCTGTAACAGATGAGAGGGAGACAACAGCTTGTTTCGATGTTACAATCAGCAGTGCCGCTTATTTGAATTCCCTTGACTTGAGGGCCTTCTTTTGACAGCAGCATACACTGCTGTCTCAATGTTACAACCTTCCACAATGCTTCAGATGGCAACACCAGTGAGGAATCGGGTTGCCCACATGGCCGCATCTGAAGGCGTCCGTCTTCCATGCCACACCTGGAGATCCTGAAATGCAGGCTGCTCAGCAAATTCCAAGAGCAAGTCCCACTGCCATGAATATCTGCAGAATGAGTGCAGATGTAGATCACGGCCTCCGACAGGACCCCAGCCATCTTGAAAAGGGAAAAAGAAAAGAAATCGAGCTGTTTTGTGGACAAGCTGGAAGATCCACAAAAAAACTCTGGCACTGTCTTTAGCCCCCCCAACTCCAATACTGACCAATTTGCCAACCTGAGCTGGTCCCACTGGTCCCATTTGGCCTGTATCCCTTTGAACCTTTTCCATCCATATACCAGTCTCAGTGTCTCTCAGTGTCTACCACTTAATCTAGCTACTGGCAGATCATTCCCTATATCCACCATTCTCTGTTTGGTGGGGAGGGAAACCTGCCCTTTAGTTCTCTTTTGTGTAGTGGTTAGCATAACAACCTGAGGGTGTTGGAGTTCAGCTCGGGTGTTATCTGTAAGAAAGTCTGTTCATTCTTCCATGTGCACATGTTTCCTCCGGGTGTTCCAGTTTCCTCCCATGCTCTAAAGATGTACTGGTTAATAGGTTATTGTAAATTGTCCTGTGGTTAGGCTTGGATGAAATCAGTGGGTCGGTGGGCCAGAAGTGCTTGTTTCATGCTGTATCGTGAAATAAGCATAAGTAAATCTATCCACTGCAGCTTTACACTCCCTTCCATGGGGAAAAAGACTGTCTGCTATGAGAAATTGGGAAAATGTGTATAAATTCAAAGCTCTATTTTAAAAAGATTTAAACATGTTATTTGAATTCACGAACATAATTAAGTAATTTCTACTTTAATGTTGGTTAGACATCCCCTTAATTGTTTCTGTGGTCCTAATTTTTAGACACTGGGTAGTAACGAACTGTCTGTTATTGTGCATGAGCTGCTAACCACAATAGAAGAGTTGTATGAACAAAAAGATTATCATGGTCCTCAGGAACGATTATTTGCACTGATTGAAAAGTGTTCCAATAAAAGGCCGGTAAGATTCTAAAGTTGCTACTATACTCTTGGTCAAGTTATTTTTGTGGTGTATAATTAGCTAAAATGATCAGTTCTTTTAAGTGTAGTTATTGAAATCGTCATTGCACAGATGCAGCTATATTATAGTAGAGTAAGCTTATACAGTATAAAGTGTGGTTTGAAATGTATTGTGTAGGCATCTAGAGTAGATAGAGAAGTCAAATTGAGGAGGCATTGCTAACATTTGCACGTATCTATTCCTCTGCTATAATGCAAGGTATTGGTATGAATGTTTCTTACCAAAATAATTGATCACCCACCTACAGGAATGTTATCAATAAGATTGAAAGAATGCAGAGAAAATTTACAAAGATGTTGCTGGGTCTTGAGGACCTGAGTTATATGGAAAGTTTGGGCAAGTTAGGACTTGATCAAATCTCCCCTCATTCTCCTATGCTCCAGGGAATAGAGGTCTACCAAATTGAGGGGTATAGATAAGAGTAGCTGTAAGCAAACTTTTTCCACCGAGGTTGGGTGAGACTAGAACGAGAGGTCATGGGTTAAAGGTGAAAGTTGAAATGTTTAAGGGACACAAGGCAGATCTTCGCTTGGTGGTTGTAGAATGAGCTGCGGGTGGGAAGTAGTGGATGTGGGTTCAAATGCAACATTTAAGAGAAGCTTGGGTGAGTACATGGGTGGGAGGTGTATGGAGGGCTATGGTCCATGTCGGTGGCACTAGGCATAATAACAGTTTGGTATGAACTAGGTGGGCTGGTCCTGTTTGTATGCTGTAATGCTCTATGACGATGCAGTAATTTACTTGTGATTTAAGGCTGGTAGGTCTTCTGGTTAATTTTTATTCATTGTGTTTTGCCTTTAACATCTAAAGGAGATGTCAGTCCTTACACTAGTGTCATACCGGGCTCAGTCAGTTCATCCTGCCAAACACTGCTGGATTCAGAATCTGCAGAAACTAATGGAGAAGTTCTTCAAGTAAGAATCCACCTTCAGTTACTGTCTTGTTTCTTGTATTTTTATTGACATGCAAGTTTTGTGGGATTGTTTCTTTTTTTTTCCCTATCTGATTCTTCTTCATCATCATGTGTTGTATGATGTGGATGATCATTGTCTACGTGACCATGATTATTCTTGGCTAATTTTTCTACAGAAATGGTTTGCCATTGCTGCCTTCTCTGCAATGTCTTTACGGGTGGGGGGGGGTGACCCCAGCCGTTATCAATACACTTCTGAGATTGTCTGGCATCAGTGGCCACATAACAAGGGTCTGATATGCAGCAGTTACTTGTATGACCATCTACCACTTCCGTGGCTTCACATGACCCTGATCGGGGGGGGAGGGGGAGGGGTGCTATTCAGGTGCTGCACCTTGCCCAAATGTGACCTGCAGGCATGTGGAGGGAAGGAGATCCTTGTACCTCATTTGATTGAGAGATATCTCTACTCCACCACCCATCTTTCTGATTATTGCACCGTGAATTCTTATTTATTCTTGTAAATACTTGTGCATTCTGGTCTTAATAACTCATATCTATCTTCCAGGAATGAAAGTCGAAGCGCCATTCGCAAGAAAGCACTTCATGTCCTGCTATTTATTTTGAGCATTAATAGACAATTATATGAAGTGAGTGAAAAGACTTTTGGGTACTTTCGAAGATTTGGCAGCCAGATTTTTATGTGGGAAAGTTTTAAGGCAGTTGCTATAGGGTATTTTTGCACACCTGAGCCTGGTTTTGGAAATCTAACACAACAAGTCGGAGGAACTCAACCAGTAATGGCAGCATCTGTGGAAAGGAATGAAGAGTCAACGTTCGGGCCAGACCCTTCATCAGGCCAGTCCTGATCGAGGGTCTCAGCCCAAAACATTGACTGTTTATTCTGCTTGACCTGACTTCCTCCAGCATTTTGTGTATTGCCCGAGATTCCCAAGCATCTGCAGAATCTCTTGTGTTTTGGAAATTAAGTTTTCAGGAGATCTGTTCTTGTTTGAAATTGCTTAAGTGTTCTGTTATGCAAGTTCATGGTTCCAGTGCAGGTCAATGGGAGTAGACAGTTTAAATGGTTCAGCATGGACTAGATGGGTCAAAGGGCCTGTTTCTGTGACTGTGACTATAATGGGTTAAGAATTTGTATATCTCTGCGCTCTCTTATACCAGAGCAAGAACCCTGGGTGCAGATTGATAATTGTTTAAGTTCCCTCCATGTTTTAGGACTGATGCTCTGTGGATGGGTTGACTCCTGATATTCACTGTAATTCTTCAGCTGTCTGTCTGTCTGTTGCATTAATTAGCCAAAAGTGCCTTTGACATTAAAAGCTCCAGGTTAAAGTCATATATGTTTGTTGTCATGAATGAACACGTTATGCACAGGGGCAATTAAAAACTTGCAGTAGTATCACAGGCACATAGAACCATGTAAGCAACATTCACAAGAAAAACTGAAATTAAGCATGTGTAAATTATACACAATTTTTACAAGAAAGTGCAGTTAGAACAAAAATGGAGTCCATTTTATTGTGCCAAGTGGTCGTAATGCTACTTAAACTGTGTGATTAGGGTTGTGTTTGTTTCAAGAACTGAATGGTAAAAGGGAGGTAGTTTTCTTGAATCTGGTGGTGTGGAACTTCAGGTTTCTGTACTCTTACCCCATGATAGCTGCGGAAAGATGGCATGGCCTGTTTTGTGGGGTATCTTTGATAGATGTTGACTTCTTGAAGCAGCAAATCCTGTATATATTACCAGAGGTAGAGAGGGATGTGCCTGTGAGGTATTGGATGAAATCAGTACTTTCTGCAATGTCATGTGTTTCCTGTGCATTCAAATTGCTGTATCAGACTCAGATTCAGCTGCTTGGGATAACTCGAACAGTAGATCTGTAGTAGGTTGCTAGAGTTGAACCTCCTAAGAAAGTACATATGCTGACACGCTTATGATTGTATCTGTGTGCTGGGCCCAGGATGAATTATCCCATATGTTAATGTTGTCAATCAAGTTGAGTCATTGCGTATATTTAAGGCAGCAGTCCTTGATTAGGCTGTCAAAGGTTACATGAAGGCAGGAGAATGGGGTTGAGAGAGATAATAAATCAGCCATGATAGAATGGCTGATGGTCTTATGGAATTTTGATTCTTTATTGGAACTTAGAAAAATAGAGGGCTATGGGTAATTTCTCAGGTAAGGACATGTTCGGCACAGCTTTTTTCTATGTTTCTATGTTTTCTAATGTTTGTAACAAAAGAGAATTGTTTTGGTAAAAGTGCCCTTTAGTTAGAGGAAGGGTATTTGGAGGTTTTAATCAGTCATTTGAGTTTATAGTTAAGTGAATGAGTACATGAAAGGGTTGGCTGCAGCAGTGTCACAAGCACATAGCTAGAGGTGAGCTGCATTCACGGGAAAAACTGAAATTGACATAAGACACACACACACACACTGTGGAGCTGACTTAATGGGCCAAATGGCCTAATTCTGCTCCTATGTCTGACAGCCTTCCTGAAAACATACAGGTGATTATTTTTTGCTAACTTTAAAGCTTGTGTTCCTTTTATAGGAGGAGTTAATTGAAGCTGTGGTGATCCCTCAGCTGGGGCACATTGCAGAGGATAAGGACCATGTGGTACGGAGACTGGCTGCGCAACTGCTAGTAGACCTGGCAGTGGACTGTAACACTCCTCAGTTTAACAGCCTCTTGGACATTATCGAAAAGGTATCAGTTCTACAGACACTATACTGAAAGATAACATTTCAATAACGTTCTGTCAGTTGAATTATAACATTTAGTTTGTGACTGACTGCATTGACTATACTGACCATCTCAGTTGCCTCTGACAAATTTGAAATTGTTCCTGAATGTGTAAAATCTTGTATTAAGTGCCAATGTTGCACGGCAGTTAATTCTTACTTGAGTAACATAATCTTGTTTGATTTCACCCGTTTTCATATGGAACAAATTTATTTTTAGAGTGTAGTTACTTGAATTTTAAACAGAAGCAGAGTCTCATGATTTAGCTGCAAAAAAAAGAATATCTTTGAGTTGTATTTCAAAAACAGTTTGCATTTCATTATATTAAGATTACACATTAAAGGAGCTATATTTTTGCACACTCCAGAGCAGTGGTTCCCAAACTTTTTTGGGTTATCACCCCTTTGGCTCCCAGACCACATCCCCAGAGACCATTCCTTTCTGGCCATGACGTAAAAACTGTAAAGAATTTTGATTCATAATGCACAGTGAAAGGAAATAGGAACTGTAAATTCAAAGCACTGACAAATAATTTCAAATCTATTTAAAGCTACAAGTAAAATTCTCTTCAATTACAGTAAAAACAATTTTCAAAAATCAATTTTAGAGTGTGCATTAGTAGTCCAACTATTCACTACTTTGTTGCTTTTTCGCCTTTCAATGAGATGGATGGACTTGGTGCAGTGATATCGGCTTCTCAACATCAGGTGGAATGTCAGTCTGAAGGAGTCTCAGATACTTGTGTTCAGTGATTTGTAGTCAGTTTCGTTGCTTTGAAAGAAGTTGGGCAACTGCGCTCCACTAAATATGATGTTAGAAAGACAACAAAGAACATTGTAGTTGGGAGCTGGATGCCCAAGGTTGCACATTGTATTGGAGGGATAGTAAAGTAGCTAGAGAGGGAGGCATGGCTCTGCTGGTAAAGAATGGCATCAAATTATTAGAAAGATGTGATTATAGGATCTCTCCCTCTCCCAGTGTAGAGTGCCCTACTGCTTCAAAACATTCACCATTGTTCCTGTACCTGAAAAGACTAAGGTAACATGTCTGAACGACTGGTGTACTGTCGCACTCACCTCAATAATAAGCAAAAGCTTTGAGAGGCTAGTCAAGGACTACATCTGCAGCATGCTACCACCCACACTGGACCCCCTACAATTCGCCTACCGACACAACTGATTGACAGATGACACAACCTACGGCTCTACACACCATCCTTACACATCTGGAGAAGGATGCTTATGTGAGAATGCTGACAGTTCAGCATTCAACATCATAATTCCCTCCAGGCTCGACAAGAAGCTCAGAGACCTTGGCCTTCACCCTGCCTTGTGTAGCTGGATCCTGGATTTCCTGTCAGATCGCCGGCAGGTGGTTAGAGTGGGCTCCCTCACCTCTGACCCTCAACACAGGTGCCCCTCAAGGCTGTGTCCTAAGCCCCTTCCTTTACTCTCTGTATACCCATGACTGTGTCCAATCTGCTAATTAAATTTGCAGACGACAATACACTGATTGGCCTAATCTCAAATAATGAGGCAGCCTACAGAGAAGTCATCACCCTGACACGGAAAACAACCTCTCCCTCAATGTCGCAAAAACAAAGGAGCTGGTTATGGACTACAGGAGGAATGGAGTCGGGCTAGCCCCTATTGACATCAATGGATTTGGGGTTGAGAGGGTTAACAGCTTTAAGTTCCTCGGCATAAGTGTCACCGAGGATGTCACGTGATCTGTGTATGCTGGCTGTGTGGTGAAGAAGGCACAACAACGCCTCTTTCACCTCAAAGTTGAAGTTTGGTCTGGGCCCCCAAATCCTAAGGACTTTCTACAAGGAGCACAACTGAGTGCATCCTGACTGGCTTGTGTTGGACACGTGGCCAAGTGGTTGAGGTGTTCGTCTAGTGATCTCAAGGTCGCTGGTTTGAGCCTCAGCGGTGGCAGCGTGTTTGTGTCCTTGAGCAAGGCACTTAATCACACATTGTTCTAATGTCTGTGCGAGGAGCGGCGCCCCACACAGACTTCCAGTCTGCGCCTTGTAAGGCATGAAAATGCCTGACGCAGGCCTCTCATGGTCTGAGTCGATGTTCCCTCCCTGACTGGCTGCATCACTGCCTGGTATGAGGATGTAAGAAATAAAGTCAATTCAGTTCAATGATGTTGAAGGGTAAAAGAACCCTGATGGCAGTTGTATACAGGCCTCCAAACAGTAGCTGGGATGTGGATTACAGATTACAACGGAAATAGAAAAGGCATGTGTCAGAAGGGCAATGTTATGATTGTCATAGGGAATTTCAACATGCAGGAGGATTGGGGAAATTCAGGTTGGTAATGGATCTCGAGAGTGAATTTGTTGAATGCCTTCATGATGGCTTTTTAGAGCTATTTGTTGTTGACCCTACTTGGGGATCAGATATATTGGATTGGGTGTTATGTAATGATCCAGAGGTGATTAGGAAGCTTAAGGTAAAGGAACCCTTAGGAGGCAGAGAGCATAATATGATTCAGTTCAGCAAAATTTAATAGGGAGGAAGTAAAGTCTGAAGTATCAGTATTTCAGTGGCATAAAGGAAATTGCAGTGGTATGAGAGAGGAGATGACCAAAGTAAACTGGAAGGGGAATGCTGGCAGGGATGTCAGCAGAGCAGCAATGGCAAAAGTTTCTGTGGAACGATGAGGAAGGTGCAGGATAGATGTATTCCATTACAAGGAAATAATCAAATGACAGAATAGTACAACCATAACTGACAAGAGAAGTCAAACCTAATGCAAAAGCAAAAGAGAGGGCATACAACAAAGCAAAAATTATTGGGAAGATAGAGGATTGGGAAGCTTTTAAAAACCTACAGAAAGCAACTAAAAGAATGATTAGAAGGGAAAAGATGAAATATGAAAACAAACAGTATCAAGGTGAATAGAAAAAGCTTTTACAAGTATATATATTTTTTAAAAAAGAGATGAGAGTAGATATGGGGCCAGAGCAATGATAACGGGACAAGGAGATTATGGATGAACTAAATGAGTCTTTTGTGAAAGACTGGCAGTGTGTCAGGTGTTGAAGGGTGTGAGGAAAGAGGAGAAGTGTGTGCAGTTACTATTATAAGGGAAAAGGTGCTCAAAAAGCTGGAAAAAACCTAAGAGTACATAAGTCATCCAGACCAGATGAACTGCCCCCTGGCATTCTGAAAGAGGTAGCAGTAGAGATTGTGGAGACATTAGTAATGACCTTGCAAGAATCATTGGACTCTGGCATGGTTCTGCAGGACTGGAAAACTGCAAGTGTCACGCCACTCTTTAAGAAAGGAGAAAGGCAGCAGAAAGGAAATTATAGACCAGTTATCCTGACCTCAGTGGTTGGGAAGATGTTGGAGTCGATTGTTAAGGATGAGGTTATTGAGTACTTGGTGACACAGGACTACATGGGACAAAGTCAGCATGGTTTCGTTAAAGGAAAATATTCCCTGATGATCCTGTTGGTATTCTTCGAGGAGATTGTAAATAGGATAGATAAAGGAGATGCAATGGATGTTGTACATTTGGACTTCCAGAAGGCCTTTGACAAGGTGCCACAAATAAGGCTGCTTACCAAACTAAGAGCCCATGATGCTACAGGAAAGTTACTACCATGGTTAGAGCATTGGCTGATTGGTAGGAGGCAGCGTGTGGGAATAAAAGGATCCTTGTCTGGTTGGCTGCCAGTGACGAGTGGTGTTCTACAGGGGTCGGTGTTGGGACCACTTCCTTTTGTGCGTATATAAATGACTTGGATGATGGAATAGATGTCTTTGTTGCCATGTTTGCAGATGATATGAAGATTGGTGGAGGGGCAGGTAATGTTGAGGAAACAGGTAGGCTGCAGAAGGACTTAGACAGATTAGGAGAATGGGCAAGAAAGTGGCAAATGAAACACTATGTTGGAAAATGCATGGTGGTGCATTTTGATCGTAGAAATAAACGTGCAGACTATTTTCTAAATGGGAAGAAAATCCAAAAAAGAGATGCAAAGATTCATGTGAGTCTTTTGCAAAACACCCTAAGAGTTAACTTGCAGGTTCAGTCAGTGGTGAGGAAGGCAAATGCAATATTAGCGTTCATTTCAAGAGGTCTAGAGTATAAAAGCAAGGATGTGATACTGAGCCTTTATGAGGCACTCGTGAGGCCTCACCTTGAGTGTTGTGAACAGTTTTGGGCTCCTCAGCTGAAAAAAAGATGTGCTGGCATTGGAGAGGGTTCAGAGGAGGTTCACAAGGATGATTCCGGGAATAAAAGGGTTATCATATAAGGAGTGCTTGATGGCTCTGGGCTGTAGTCACTGGAATTTTGAGGATGGTGGCGGGGGGGGAATCCCATTGAAACCTTTTGAATGTTGAAAGGCCTAGACGGAGTGTATGTGGAAAGGATGTTTCTCATGGTGGTGGAGACCAGGACAAGAGGCTCAGCTTCAGGATAGAGTGGCATCCATTGAAAGCGGATGCGGAAAAATTTCTTTAGCTAGATGGCGGTGAAGTTATTATCACAGGCAGCTGTGGAGACCTAGTCATTGGGTGTATCTAAAACAGATTAATCGGTTATTGATTGGCCACAGCATCAAAGATTATGGAGAGAAGGTTGGGGAGAGGGGCTGAGGAGCAGGAAAATGGATCGGTCATGTTTGAATGATGGAGCAGATTCGATGGGCCAGGTGGCCTAAATCTGTTCCTATGTCTTGTGGTTTGTTCTTGATCCTTTTTCACAGTGCAGGACAGCATTCAGAGATTTCCTTCCGCAACCAAAAGTCTTTGATTTTTCTGAACCTCTGTGTCAGCTCAGTCATTTTGCAGTGAGATCAGTTCTTACTCCATTTTCCTTGTTAATTCATACCAAGTGTTCAGGAATGGATTTATTACTCAATCTAGAATTTGGGTCGAGAGAAGACCCTGAAATCTGTCTGTCATATCTTTATGTAGCTCACCCAGATGGACGGAGTATACTTGAGATCATCTGGTATTCTTTTTCACCTCCAGCTCGGGCTTGGAAATTGGCAAAGGTTGTGACAGCCAATGTTGCACTTGGGCAACTTGAGTTAACTCGGGCAGAAATTTGGAGATAATTGACTTGACTTTGAGATTCACATCATTTCCTTGCAACTGAAATGATTTCATTAAACATTGCAAATAATTCTGATAAATATGCAATGTCATGCCTCATTCTTGAGTTGATTACTGAATGAAGCTTTCGATTTTTCAAAGAATTTTACCACTTTATAGTGATTATGTTACTTAATACAAATAATATTACTTGTAAGATAACAAGTGTATTATTATTAACTGAGAATCAAATGCTTATAATGAGCCATTCATTTCTTAAATTATGTCTGTAATCTCTCAGCTGCTCCCCTTGCTACTGAGCATCCCACCACACTGCCCCTTTATCTTTTTTGCCCCCTCAGAAACTCCCAGGGGATCGATACTGCCTGCTTTGGGGAGAACTGCTCTAGAATTTGATCACTTGCTTTGCAATATGTCAAACACTTCGTTAACAATATTTCACTATTAAAGTTCTTTGTACAATATTCATACTGTGCATCTGTAGTTGGTTGCTAGCTTTCTTTAGAATATTGAATATTTACATGGCTGTGGTTTGTCTATGTATAGTAATAAAATGTTTTTTGTTTAAGATTATTAATCGGCCACTCATCGATCCATCTGTGGAAGCAGCGGAAAGCAGTTTTTCACACGATTCTATGCTGGAGGATGTGAAGACTGCTGTTTTGGGTCTTCTAGTAATTCTGCAGGTTGAATTAAGATCATGTGCTTTAATTCTATTTCAGCATGTTTTTAAGAATGTTGGGCTTAAAATCAGCCCTATTTATATAAAAAAAAAATGAGCAAAACTACTGTTTCAGATAATTTTGACACCTTTATGATCAAAGTATTTATTATTAAAGTAGATACAATATCCAGTATGTCACCACACATTTTAATTTATTTCATGAACAAGCCCTTTCAGCCCAGTGAACCATGTCACCCAGCAGCCCATCTATTTAACCCTAGCCTAATCACAGGACAATTTACAATAACTAATTCATCTACTAATCTGAACACCTTTGGACTGTGGGAGGAAACTGGGGCACCCAGAGGAAACCACGTGCTCATGGGAAGAACATACAAACTTTTTCAGAGGATGCTGGAATTGAACTCTGTACTCTGCCCTGAGCTGTAGTAGTGTCGTGCAAACCACTATGTTAACATGGCGCCCATATACTTGCAGGCATTTACAGGAAAATAAATGCTGTAGAACTTATGAAAAGCTGTATATGAAACAGACAATCCAATAGAAGATATTTTTGATTGTTGCTTGAGCATGCAAAATATGAGCAGGAGAGTGCCATGAAAGGGAAAATGTATTCATCTCCTGGCTGCTCTGCTATTCACGGCTAGGCTGAAATGGCCATAACTTTGTTTAAACTTCTAGAGTGATTAAGTTCCGGTCAGGTTATCAGTTGGAGCTCTGTCACATCTGACTTGTCCGCCTATATCGGCTGTAAAGTGAATAACTCAGACATTTGTGTTCCCACGTCACTGTACTTCATAATTCATGCAAAACTATTGCCCTTTCCCCTTCCAGACCAAATTGTACTGTTTGCCTGCCAGCCATGCGCGTCGAGTCTATGAACTTCTGATAAGCCACATACAGTCACATTACCAGCAGATGTACACATCTGCTATCGCCAGCAGTATTCGCCTACAGGTGGGTAAATTCTGAATTCAATATGCAAGAACTGTGCAACAATCTTAAATATGTTGGAGCCATCCTTCTTTAGATAAATTTTTTTTCTTTGATAATAGTCATTTGTAAGGCCAGCTTTCTCCTTAAACTTGTGTTGGATTAGGGTGTAGAATTGTTATGTGTATTTTTCTCATAGTTTATACTTTCCTGTTCTATTTTTTATATAATACCTATGTATGTAATTGTTCAGTGAGTTTTCCACTAATTGTTGTACTTTTCTAGGTTAGCTTTTTCTATAGCAAATGTCACGCTACTTGCTTCTGGCTGTTTTATAGGTTAATTGTTATCACTGGAATGTTGTTAACTTTTCAGTCTGAGCTAGAAGATGACCACAACTTCTTATTTTTCTTTGTTTTGCTCTTGTAAGACTTAATGGCCATAAGCGACGTTTTATGCCTCATTTTGACTTTGGATCGTAAGATCACCAGGATCCAACACTTGTTCAGAGACCCTAAACTGAAGACGTGTCCTATGACTTATAATTGAGTGTTAGAGGAACACCTTAATGATTTAAAAAGAAAGTTTTACAGCTTCCATTTAAGGAACCAAAATGTCAATGAGAAAGTTTAAGCAGCTGGCAATTCTGTGAACATGTGCATCATTTAATAAGGAATTGTGCACTTAACTGTGTAATTTGAGATATTTATAATTAATTCCTGGGATGTTCGTCTATGGTCATAGCTATACAGCACTCTTTGGTCCAACTAGTCCAGACTGATCACATGCACCCAGCTGATTAATTTTTTCTTCTTTTTTTTTGACCCCTACATTGGCTCATATCCCTCCAAACCCCACTCCTCCGTGTACCTATTTAAATTGTTCTTAAATTATACCATTGTACCTGTCTCAACCACTTCCTCAGGGAGCTTGTTCCATATACTCCCTATCCTCTCTGTGGGGGGAAAAAGTTGCCCCCCCAGGTCCCTATTAAATCTTTATCCTTCTCACTGAAATTGCTGCCTCTGAGTTTTGGACTTTTCTGCATGAGGGAAAAGATTGTTACTATCCACCTTATCTCTTTCTCATTATTTTTAAACACTTCTATAAAATTGCCCTTTGTTCTCCCACATTCTCGGGGATAAAGACTTAGCCTGGCTAGGTCTCCCTGTGACTCGTGCGCTCCAATTGTGGCAACATCCTCAAATCTTTTTGCACTATTGCCAGTTTAACTATGTCTTTCATGTAAGTTTGAAAACTTTACATGGTATTCTAAGTGCATCCTCATTATTGACTTGTGCAACTGCAGCATAATTTTATTCTTATTTAGAGACACAGGGCAGATCAGGCCCTTCCGGCCCAATGAACTACACTGCTCACCAACCCACCTATTTAACCCTGGCTTAATCACAGAATAGTTTACACTGACCAGTTTACCTACTAACTGATACATCTTTGGAATTTGGGAGGAGACCAGAGGAAACACACACTCACTGAAGAATGTACAGATATCTTGCTGTGGATGCCAGAATATAACTCTGAGCCCCATTGCCTGGAGCTGTAATGACGTTGCACTAACTGCTGTGCTACTGTGGTGCCCTTCTCTGCCCTAACTCAATGCCCTGACTTTCTTCAAAACCCTGTTGATGTGTAATGCTGCTTTCTATGAACTATACACTTGTACTCCTGAATGCTTTTGTTCCATTGCACACCTTAGTGTCTTAACATGCACATTGTGTCCTATGCTGGTATGATTTTTCAAAATATGTCATCTCATATTTGTGTTGAAATCCATTTGCTACTCCTTGGTCTATTTCCCTATCTGATCAAAATCTCCCTGTAATCTATGAAAATATTCACCACCAACAGCACTTAATTTCCTTAACTATATGATTAATTCACGATTTTGTCATGCCTTCTGAAATAATGGTGCATTATATACACATTAAGTTCTAAAAGCGAGTGGTGTGTTTTCTAGAGCATCTTGTTTCTAATTTGAAGTCTATAGTAAATCAGCCATGATCCAGTGGCAGAGCAGAATCCAGGGACTGAATGGCCTGATTCTACTCTGATGTCTTGTGGTCTTATTTTGCTAACTAACACCTTTTCTCTCTCTCTCTGCAGGTATTTAATTTTTTTCTGCAGCTTCGAGCAGACTCTCTCTTTCGCATTGGAGTGCCAAACAAGGACATGATAGTGAGGTTCAGCCCCTATTGTCTCTGTGGAAGCAGGTAAACTGTTGAGTTTTCACTTTATCCTCCAGTCAAAGGGCAGCACAATGGTTAACACTAGGCTTTACAGAATTGATGACCTGGGTTCAATTCCTGTCACTGCCTGTACAGTGTTCATATGTTCTCCCCGTGACTGCACCAGTTTCCTCCCATAGTCCAAAGACGCACTGGTTGGTAGGTGATTGGTCATTGTATATGATCACATAATTAAGCTAGGTCTAAATCAGGGATTTGCTGGGCAGCGTGATGCAAAAGGCTCGAGCTGTATCTCAATAAATGAAATAAATAAATGCAACAGTACAGATGTCAAAATACATGGTAGATCATGCATTCACCCCTTATCTCTTATGCCATTCAGTTTGATAATGTTTGCTGCTGCTTTTATTTTTTAAAAATAATCCTCAACCTACACCCTGTCATTGAATACAGTTGTGCCATTAGTGAGAAGGTCCCAGATTTCCCAATGAGGAATTTCTTGTGTAGGTGATGAGGAGCTCATTGAAGTGACTGAAGTGGTGTTGGGTCGGGCCCTCAAAAGGGAGTTGGATAGAAACTGGACAGAACAATAACCTGCAGGGATGTGGGCAAAGAAATTTATTTAGACATACAGGACGATAACAGACCCTAAGAATCCTTGTCACCCAATTGCACCCATTTAATCAATTAACTCATCTGTGCAACATTGGAACGTGGAAGGAAACTGAACCACCTGGAGAAATCTTGAAGAAAGAAAAGATTAGCTCTGTTTGTCACATGCATGGAAACGAACAGTGAAATGTGTCATTTGTGTCAAATCAGATCAGCGAGACCATGCTAGGCAGCCTGCAAGCGTCACCGCTGTTCAGCCCCCCAACATATGGACACAAGTTACTAATCCTAACCTTGTATCTTGGGAAAGTGGGAGGAAATTGGAGCACCAGGAAGAAACCCTCTCAGTCACACTGAGAATGTCCAAACTCCTTGCAGAAACCCACTTAGTCACACTGGGAATGTCCAAACTCTTTGCAGACAGCAGCGGGATCAAAGCCCGATCCTACAGGTGGCGCTGTAAAACTTTGCACTAACGGCTATGCTACTCTGCTGCCTGAATTGTCCAATAGGATTGGTGTAGACTCAATAGACCTGTGTAGCTCTGCTGCTAATTCTGTTTGAAATACTAGTTTTACTACACAGGGTAAACTTTGGCTGAGATGGGCACATGGCATTGTTAATTGCTACACTCAGTTTTGGTTTTAATTCCTTCCACCGTCTAAGAAGTCTGCGCATTCCCCCCGTGACCACATGGGTTTTCTCCGGGTGCTCTAGTTTCCTCCCATGTTCCAAATACATGGCTTCGTAGATTAATTAGTTGCATAGGTGTAATTGGGCAGCATAGACTTGGGCTGGAAGGCTGTGCTGCATCTCTTTAAAATAAATAAATAACACCTTTGATTTAAACTTTGCTCATTGGATGTGAAACAAGGCTTGACTAGAAAATGAAAACAAGAATGTAATGTTGAGGCTTTATAAACCATATGTCATACCACACTTGGAGTATTGCAAACAATTTTGGGCAGCTTATCTAAGAAAAGATGTGTTGACAGTGCAGAAGGTCCAGAGGAAGTTCACAAAAATGATCCCAAGGATGAAGGGTTAATGTATGAGAAGTGTTTGGCTCTGAGCCTGGACTCGCTGGAGCTTAGAAAATTGAAGGGGGGGGGGTGGGGGAGAATCGCATTGAAACCCATCGATTATTGAAAGGCCAAGAAAGAGTGAATGTGAAGAGGATGCTTCTAATAGTGGGGGAGTCTGGGACTAGAGGGGGCATCCTCAGAATACAAAAACATCCCTTGAGAACAGAGATGAGGAATTTCTTTAGCTGTAGGGTGGTGAATCTGGTGAAGATGGCATGCAGCTCTGTATTAAATGTTCCCATCTCATCACTTAACAGGATGGTCAATACACTAAACTTCAAAAAAGATGAAAAATTGTCCATTATCCTCCTGCTGAAACAACTACAATTACAAGGGTTTGATTTAGACGCGGAAGGTATTTCTGGATGGAAAAATCAGTTTTACCTTAAAAAGAGGGTAAAACAGGTGTTTCAGGGTAATGAAATGATGTTCACCCTTGAGAGTCATACCAATATTTTGGTAGCTTCTAAAATTTAAATTACGAGCCACTTGAATTATAAGATCAAGGTATAGGAGCAGAATTAGGCTATTTGGCCCATTAAGTCTGCTCTGCCATTACATCATGGATGATCCAATTTCCCCTTGTCCACAATCTTCAGCCTTCTCCTCATATCACGTCATACCCTGACCAATCAAGATTATCAACCTCTGTCTTAAATATATAATAGTCTTGTATGTATATGTATGTGTGTGTGTGTGTATGTATGTATGTATATATATATATATATACACACACAAAGATGATATAGCCATTGTTGGTAGAATCTCAGATGGGATGAGAGGGCACACTGGAGTGAGATATACCAGCTAGTTGAGTGGTGTTGCATCAACAACCTTACATTCAATATCAGTAAGACAAAAGAGTTGATTGTGGACTCCAGGAAGAGTAAGATGAGGGAAGACGAACCAGTCCTCTTAGAAGGATCGGAAGTGGAGAAAGTGAGCAATTTCAAATTCCTGGGTGTCAAGATTTCTGAAGATCTAACCTGATCCCAACATAACAATGCAGCTAAAGAAGGCAAGACAGTGGCTATATTTCATTAGGAATTGAAGAGATTTGGTTTGTCAAGTAAACACAAACTTCTATAGATGTACCATGGAGAGCATTCTGACAGGCTACATCACTGTCTGGTATGGGGGTTGGGGGCTACTGCACAGGACTGAAAGACACCTTCAAGGAGCAGTGCCTCAAAGTCAGCGATAATAACCTGATTTCGATTCTCATTCTAAAGATGTCCTCCATAGCTGCCTGTGGCAAAGAATTCCACAGATTCAGTACTCCCTGGCTAAAGAAATTCCTTTTCGTGTCCATTCTAAAAGGACGCTCCTCTATTCTGAGTCTGTGATCTTTGGACTCCACCATAGGAAACATCCTCTCCACGTCCACTCTATCAAGGCCTTTCACCATTTTGATAGGTTTCAATGGGATCACTCCTCATTCTTCTAAATACCTGTGAATGTAGGCCCAGAGCCATCAAACGCTCTTCATACGACAAACCATTCAATCCTGCAATCACGTTTGTGAACTTCCTTTAAATCCGAACCTCCTTTAAATCCTCTCCAGTTTCAGTACATTCTTTCTAAGATAAGGGATCCAAACTGCTCACAATTCCACAAGTGAGGCCTCACTAGTGTTTTAAAATTTCAACATTGCATCCTTGCTTTTATATTCTAACCCTCTTGAATTGGATGCTAAAATTGCATTTGCCTTCCTCACTACAGATTCAATCTGCAAATTAACCTTTAGGGAATCTTGCTCAAGGACTCCCAAGTCCCTATGCACCTCAGATTTTTGTAGTCTTCTCTCCATTTAGAAAATAGTAAACCCTTTAATTTGTTCTACCAAAGTGCACGACCATACGCTTCCCGACCCTATATTGTATCTGCCATATCTTTGCCCGTTCTCCCAATCCAAGTCCCTCTGTAGTGCCTCTACTTCCTCAAAACTACCTGCCCCTCTGCTTATCTTCATACCATCTGCAGACTTTGCGACAAAGCCATCAGTTCAATCATCCAAATCATGACATAATGTGTAAGAATCATCCCAACATAGACCACTGTGAAACACCGGAAGCCAACCAGAAAAGGCTCCCTTTATTCCCACTCTTTGCCTTCTGCCAATCAGCCACTACTTTATCCATGCTAGAATTTTTCTTATAATGCATTGGGCTTGTAGTTTGGATTTTCAAAAGGCCTTTGACAAGCTCAAGTACACAACATCAGCCAATTCTCCTTTGTCTATCCTGCTTGTTACTTAATCAAAGAATTCCAACAGATTTGTCAGTCAAATCCCTTAAGGAAACCATGCTGATTACAACCTATTTTATCATGTGCCTCCAAGTATCCTGAGACCACATCCTTGATGATCAACCCTAACATCTTCTCAACCACTGAGGTCAGACTAACTGGTCTATAGTTTTCTTTCTTCTACCTCCCTCCCTTCTTGAAGTGTGGAGTGACATTTTTAATTTTCCAGTCTTCTGGAAGCATTCCAGAATCTTGTGATTCTTGAAAGATCATTACTAATGCCTCCATGATCTCTTCAGCCACTTCTTTCAGAACTCTGGGGTGTACACCATCTAGTGTATCAGGTGACTTATCTACAGAGGTGCTGGAAATTTTGCGAACCCTGTAGAATTTTCTCTTTCCGTATAAATATTACCTAAAATGTGATCAGATCTTCAAATATCCTAAAACTAGATAAAGAGAACCTAGTTAAAGATAAATATTGGCAGTTTTCTTTTTGCTGTTTTTCTAAGTTTTATTTTGATGCACCTGACAAACCTCCTTGCACTAAAGTGTTAAGCATCTCCAGCCAATTTTATCTTTGGTCATAACCCAAGTATCATAACAGGTTCTTGATTACTAAGGCCATCAAAGTTTATGGGGATAAGGCAAGAAAATGGGGTTGCGAGGGATAATAAGTCAGCTGTGATAGAATGGTAGAGCGGTCTCTAGAAACCGAGTGGCCGAATTCTACTGTTATGTTTTATGGCCTTATGAAACATGGCACTTCAACCTGATCAGTCTTTAGTATTTGGAATGCACAAAGTGTACATTTTAAAAAAAAATGCCATCTTTTCATTTATTGTATTTTGTTTCAGTGATTCTGAGAAGAAAGGACAAGGTACAGTTTCTCCTCCAGCGGGAAGTCCTGCCACAGCTCAGAGTACCAGTATTAGGCTGGGTCATTTGCCTTTTTCACTTGCCTTTAATGCAGTTCTCCAGTGTCTTGAGCATGTAAGTATTCATATTCGGTTTCATTACTGAGTCGCAGCTCAGATTTAGTTCATTTAATTTTTGGATTTTTTTTTTAGGTTTAAGGATGGTTTCAGAACAGAGAGGAGTTAGTCAAATGACAAGACCTCCTTTTCCTTTTACATTGGTGTGATCAAAGGCTTGCCCTGCGCTGGACATTGACCCCCTCAGTCCACAAACATCCATGCAGCTCTTGCAATGCGGTGCTGAGATTACTGGTGTTTTGTAGACTGAGGCTGGAGCTTCTAGTCAGCAGTTCGCTATCACCAAGTGGAGGCATTGTCTCCAGTGTGCCTAAAATGGTGAAGCGTTTATACTGTCATATTTAGACTGCTGCAGTCCGCCACACTTCAGACTTCCTCTATGCTCTTTACCTTGTCCCAGTGCATCCTTCATTGAACTCACTCCTTTTTCCCTGTTCCAGCATTGGTAAGTGTTCTGAGCAGTTTAAGTCCTTTTGGAGAGCATAGCAACCCAACCAAAGTCCAACAAGACTAGACTATCTCTGTCTATGCAACGCACACAAAATGCTGGAGGAACTTAGCAGGCCAGGCAGCATCTGTACCTGTGGAAAAGAGTACAGTCGACATTTCAGGCTGAGACCCTTCAGCAGAATGGCCCAAAACATCAGCTGTAATCTTTTTCCATAGATGCTGCCTGGCCTCCTGAGTTTTCCCAGATTTTGTGTTTTGCTTGGATTTCCATTATCTGCAGATTTTCTGTAGTTTGTCTATGTATGGCTATCTACATGTTCTAATAAAACAGTTGGGAGGGTGTCACTTTGTTTACATCTTTCTCTCCTCTTTCCCCCCCCCCCCCTTCACCCACCACTTTGTGTTTTCCACAGGGATCGCTCCCCACGTGACTCCTTTGTCCGTTCATCCTTCCCCACTGATCTCCCTCCTGGCACTTATACTTGCAAGAAGAACAAGTGCTACACCTGCCCCCACACCACCTCCCTCACTACCATTCAGGGCCCCAAACAGTCCTTCCACATGAGGTGACACTTCACCTGTGAGTCTGTTGGGTTTGTATACCGGTGTGGCCTTCTGTATATCAGTGCGACAAGGCATAGGTTGAGAGTCTGCTTCACTGAGCTCCTATGCTCCATCCACTTGGAAAAGCAGAGTCTCCCAGTGACTACCCATTTTAATTCTACTTCCCATTTCCATTCTGACATGTCAGTCCATGGACGACCATTCCCACTATTTTGATGAGGCAACACTCTGGTTAGAGGAGCAACACCTTGTATTCTGTCTGGGTAACCTCCAACTTGAAGGCATGAACATAGAACTTCTGGTAAAGACCCCCCTCACCATTTCCCATCCCCTTTTTCCTCTGTCATCTTATCTCCTTGCACACCCATTGCCTTCCTCTGGTGCTCCACCCCCCTTTTCTTTCTTCCATAACCTTCTATCCGCACCTATCAGACTCCTCCCTTCTCCAGCCCTGTATCTTTTTCACCAATCAACTTCGCAGCTCTCTACTTCATCTCTCCCTCTTCAGGTTTCACCTATCACCTTGTGTTTCTCTCTCCCCTCCCCTCCGCTCTTAAATCTACTCCTCAGCTTTCTTTTCTCTAGTCCTGCTGAAGATTTTTGGCCCAAAATGTCAACTGTACTCTTTTCCATAGTTGCTGCCTGACCTGCTGAGTTCCTCTAGCATTTTGTGTGTATTGCTTGGATTTCCAGCATCTGCAGATTTTCTTTTGTCTGTGCTGGTTCAGTTTCAAATGATTTATCATGCATGCATTAAAACATAGAGTGAAAGGTGTCATTTGCTTTTAACAACCAACACACCCAAGGATGTACTGGGGGCAGCCTGGAAGTGTCACCATGCATTCCAGCACCAACATAGCATGCCTGCAATCCTCAGCAGGGCAACACAAGCAGAAGCAGCAACAAAGCAAAACACACATGCACATGTTGCCTCTGGGCCTGTAATCTTTGGCCCTGGATTCTCAAATTCCTGTTTAGTCCTTAGCAGGCCAGGATGATTTGTTATATAACCGCATATGAGTGCACCTTTGAGATTTATTATGTTTACGATTATAGTTGGATTCATGTTGGCTGTGGACAGGTTTTACTTTTATTAAAAGTAGTTCCATGTAGAAACTCATCCCATGTTGTCTGGGACTAGTTGCCAATAGGCCACTCACTTGCTTTCTTAACTAGTTAACGCTCCCCCTTCCCAAGCACCTGCTATTGATCAGATTCCCTTCAGATTGCGCAGGAAGAATAGGATCCACACCACCAGGTTCAAAATCTACTTCCCTTCAACCACTTGTACAAGTACTTGAATCAACTTGTACAACCTTGATCTCTACCTTGATATAAGAGCACAATGTTCACTGCATTGCAGTTAACTTTGATTTCTTTTATTCGAATTGTTTTCCTCCTTGTAAAGAGAAAAAAGTATGATTTTGTTTTCCTTTTGAATGTTGTGTGTCTGATGCTATGTCCCTGTGATGCCGCTGGAAGTAAATTTTTCATTGTACCTATGTGTGTGACAATCCACTAGGCTGTCCATCATAGTCCCCACCTTCCAGGTCATGATCTCTTCTCGCTGCTGCCATCAGGAAGGAGGTACAGGAGCCTTTGGTCCCACGCTCTAGTTTCAGAAACAGTTACTACCTTCAACCATCAGCCTCCTGAACCACCCCAACTCTGAAATGATTCCACAACCCATGGGCTCATTTTCAAAGACTCTACTTGCATATGTATGCACAGATGTATGGGGGTGGGGGGGCAGGAACTTACTTGCAGCAACATCACAGGAACGTAGCACCAGATTCACAAGAAAAACAAATTATACAACACAATAGACTCTACTTTGCTTTTGATTTTGAGTATGTGAATCCACTAGGCTCTCATAGTAATACTGTGCTATATTCAATCAATACTAGTTTTCCTTGTACTTGTACACCATGTTCAAGGAATATAAATTTCCGTCATGAAGAAACTACTCTCTAGTAAAGCATCTTTATAATAATGTTGAACCTCTACTAAAGTCTCTTGAAGTTGGTGAAGCTGCCATCTAATGAGTTTTAGCGCAATGTTTCCTTGAGGTTGTTGGAGAAAGCAAATCAAATAGTTGGATGATTGAAATGCATGTATGTCAATATGTCTGTGAACAGTAATACTTCTCCCCCATTCATTATGCACTTTTTTCTCTCCCTGTAAAGGAGACGGACTGGACCGTGCTGAAACTAGTGTTAGATAAGCTACCAGAATTGCTGAGGTACAAGGGACTGATACTGACCTCTCCTTGCAGCATGGATCAGCTCTGCTCTGCTCTCTGTACCATGGTAATGTTTCAATAGAAACTTATCTAAGTAATACTAATATATCTTTCATCTTATAAAAAAAAAAAAAAAAAAAAAAAAAAAAAAATTTTGGCTGGGATTCCACAAGTGTCCATAGTCGTCGTGTAATTATGCCCAGTATACACAGCAGTGTGAATGGTAGATAGCAGCATCTTAGTGGCTTTTGATTTAGAAAGGAGGATGTATTAATGACAGCTCTTTCCTGCAGGGGTCTTTGGTTTGTAAATAAGAAGCCCTGCATCAGGATCCAAAACATCAATAGTTTCTTTCCTCCTGCAGATGCTGCTTGATCCTCTGAGTTCTTGTAGCAGATTGTTTGTTGGTTAAATTATGGGAATGGTAATCTAGAGCAGTGGTTCTCAACCTTTTTCTGCTCGTGGCCCACTATGACTTCACTTGCCTCTGTGGCCTGCACCCACCATAATCTCTCTTTAGCAACTATTCTCCATTAGTTGCTAAATATTTTTGTCAACTGTACTAATTATTGTAATATCCAGTCAATATTTGTTTTAACTGGTTGGGTATTATTAAATGTTAAATATAATGTTATAGGAGTATATGAAAAATAAAACCATTTCAAAGCTCTGAATAGGAAACTTGTAATATTCTTCCAACCAGCAATGGAAAAAGTGTTTAATATTGTTATTTTGGGTATTTAGTGAGATCTTTGTGAGTGATATAAACCAGTGAGTTTTTGACTATCTGGTTTCATCTTAAAGGCGTCCGTTAGTCTTGCGAGACCATGGATCTGCGCCTGGAAGTCTTCACACTCCAGGGCACAGGCCTGGGCAAGGTTGTATGGAAGACCAGCAGTTGCCCATGCTGCAAGTCTCCCCTCTCCACGACACTGATGTTGTCCAAGAGAAGAGCATTAGGACCCATACAGCTTGGCACCAGTGTCGTCACAGAGCAATGTGTGATTAAGTGCCTTGCTCAAAGGCACAACACGTTGCCTCGGCTGGGGCTCGAACTCACGACTTTCAGATCGCTAGTCAAATCCCTTCACCACTTGGCCACTGGTTGCAACTAGGTTAAGGGTAATTGAAGATCACCTGTTTTCACAATTTCAAGATGGTTACAAGCTTTTGATATCAGGTGAGGAGCACAACTAAATAAGAGGTGGGAAATCCAATTTAAAAACAACTTTGCTTTCTCCCGGGGCTGTGGAAACTTATTCTGAATATCCCTTGTTATCCAGCAATTTTGCTTGCTGTTGCATTTGAATTTTGCTTGAGGTGTTATATCACACTGAAGCTCAATAAGGCATTTTTGCAATGTGGTATCAACATCATTCACATTACCCCAAATGAATCCACCACCCAATCTGGAATATGCACCTCCAGCAGGCCTCTGAATGGAAATTCCATATCAGTGTGCAGTTGTTTCAAATGATCAAGGTATATAATCAGATCATCATCTTACACTCCCATTTTAAGAGTGGCCAGCGAAGGAAATTGCACAAACTCTTGACGTTCAATACTGCTGCTGAAAAGTTTGAGTTTTTTAAGGGAAGTGGTGATTGCCTTTTTGCATGATGTGCGATTGCAGTTTTTATCCTTGTAACGGTATAATAAATTCAGTTTTCAAGATAGTGTGTATCTGATGGATGAAATGTCAAACTTGGTAGTAACAATTTGTTCTCCAAGCTGCTTGTCACTTAGAAATGCTGCGGCAAGACTGTCCCAGAAGTACAATAAAATGACAACAGTTACCTTCTGATAACTATTGGACCTGCTTATGCATTAGTAGCTGTTTAAAATATTTTTTGTTACAGTTGTCTCAATAGACAATTATGAAGTGCATTTGATTTGTTGTTGACGGCATTATTACAGCAGCAAGGGTGTCGTGCAAACGTCCTCCTAATTATTTTGCAACCAAGTGGTGGATGACAATGTATACAAAAACATTGTCAGTCAGGTACAACATTTTAAAAAATAAGCAATAATCCTCTATCGTCCAACCATCGAAGCAGCACCATCAGTTGCTTAAGCCATTAAATTTTCCAACGGAATTTTGATTTCCGGGAAATTGTTTAACTTTTTCAAAACTAGTTTCGTCTTTTGTAAGCACGAGGAAATCTGCAGATGCTGGAAATTCAAGCAACGCACAAAAAATGCTGGTGAATGCAGCAGGCCAGGCAGCATCTATAGGAAGAGGTACAGTCAACGTTTTGGGCCGAGACCCTTCATCCTGATGAAGGAGGCTGCTAAACAAGATATGAGCCCTTGGAATTATAAGAAAGTTACTAGCATGGATAGAAGATTGGCTGACTGTCAGAGGCCATAGAGTAGGAATAAAGGGGGCCTATTCTGGATGGCTGGAAGCGACTAGCATTTCTCAGGGGTGGATGTTGGGACCACATCTTTTCATGATATATATCAATGATTTGAATGATGAAATTGGTGGCCTTGTGGCGAAGTTTGTGGATGATACAAAGATGGATGGAGAGGCAGGTCGTGTTGAGGAAGCAGGGAGTCTGCAGCAGAATTAGATTAGACAGATTAGAAGAATTGAAAAAGTGGCAGATGGAGTATAGTGCAGGGAAGTGTATGGTCATGCACTTCGCTAGAAGAAATGAAGGTGTAGGCTCTTTTCTAAACAGGGAGCAAATTCAGAAATCAGAAGTGCAAAAGCACTTGGGAGTCCTTGTGCAGGATTCTCCAAAGGTTAGCTTTCCTGTTGAGCCATTGGTAACGAAGGCAAATAAATGCAACGTTGGTATTCATTTCAAAAGGACTAGAATATAAAAGCAAGGATGTAATGTTGAGCTTTTCGGGCATTAGAATATTATGAGCAGTTTTGGGGCCCCTTTTCTAAGGAAGCTTGAGCTGGCATTGAAGAGGGTCATGAGAATGATCTCAGAATTGAACGTGTTAATGTATGAGGAGCATTTGATAGCTCTGGACCTGTACTTACTGGAAATTAGAAAACTGAGGGGAGATCTCATTGAAATCTATTGAAAAGCTTAGACAGAGTGGATGTGGAGAGGATGTTGCCTCTAGTGGTGGAGTCTAGGACAAAAGGGCACAGCCTCAGAATATAACAGTCTCTTTAGAACAGATGAGGATTTTCTTTAGCTAGAGGGTGGTGAATCTGTGGAATTCATTACTAGAGATGGCTGTGGAAGCCAAGTCATTAGGTATATTTAAAATGGAGGTTGGTAAGTTGCTGATTACTGAGGACGTCAAGGGTTGTGGGGGAGAAGGTTGAGAGGGATAATAAATCAGCCATGATGCAATGGTGGAGTAGATTTGATGGGCTGAACAGCCTAATTCTGCTCCTATGTCTTATGGTTTTATTTACTTTTTTAAATATGTGTGGTTTGTGACATTGGATAATTTTTATTCATTTTCAAGATACAAGCTGGGCATTTGTGCAGGTGGCAGTGAACCACTTTTTGAATTACTGCAGTCCTTCTGGTGAAGGTGTTCCCACAAGGCTCTTGAGAAATAAGTTTCAACATTAATGAAGGACTGTCAATATATATCCAAGTCGTGATGGCATATAACTTGGAGAACAACTTTTTAGGGTGGTTGTGTTCTTACTCATCAGCTGTCATATTTTTTGTGTGGTGGAGGCAGCAAATTTGGGAAGTGCTGTTGGAGCAGTGTGAGCAACTGGAGTCCATTTTGTAGATGGTACACATTACCCCTACTGCGTACCAGTATGGAGGCAATGGATTTTTAGGATCTATAGTAGGGTGCCGATCATGTGGGCTGCTTCCTGAATCTTCCAAAATTTTTGAACGAGCACCACTTATCCAAGCTATTGGAAAGTATTCTTTCTCATTGTTGATATTTTTGGTGTCAAGAGTTAAGTCACTTGCTACAGAATGCCCATTCTGTGACTTGTTTCAGCCACATTGTTTGTGTGACTAATCCAACTGAGTTTCTAGTCAATCATGAACTTCTGCTGAACATTGATGGTGAGGGTCTCAGCACAGATTATCAGAGGTAGATTGTTGGAAGAGGATCATTGCTGGCACTTTTGTGATGTGACTGTTACTTGAAAGATCGTGCCTTTATGTTTAATTCTTGCTGTAATCAGGCATGAGCTGCTTTGTTTGCTGAGGAGCTGCAGATGGGATTGACCATTGTGCAAACAGCCACTTCTAGTTTTATGATAATAAGGTAACTCTGACAACTGTCGTTTGATTGCACTGTATTATTTTTTTTTCTTAATAATCTGAAACGAAACCAAGGTGGAAACTGGTCAAAGTAAGTCTCACATATTTGTAGGTCAATGTAGGTCAAACATTTCACATTTTTTGATGGATGTTAGTTTTCTAACTATTCTATGGAACAGAGGAATAGGGTCTCAGAATTTACTCTTTCACAGTACACCTGCCCATTAGTCAGCAAACTGAGGAGAGAGTGGGAACGAATAAACACCTCTCTTGACATTTACGAAGGTTGTCTCTTTTGGAAGTGGCATTCTGGGGTGTGGTTTAGCTCAGTAGGACATGCATCTGGTTTCTCAGCAGATTCTTTTGTAGTGTGATTGGTGGAAGGTAATCAAAAAGCAGAAATAGATGAATGTAAGAATTGTGGATTTACTATGAACCTTTTTTAAAAAAAACTTGAAACATGATAGCAATTGGCTATTGGTTCCACATGACATTATTTAAAGAACACATAGATATGACATAATCACTGTAGTAACTGAAATACAAAGGTTAACTTATGCAAAAGAACATTCCTTTAAGTGATATTTTTTCTTGGAAAAGAGTACTATACAGAATGAATTGTCAAAGCTTATGTGAATGCAAACTTATTATTTTAAAATCTGTTGTATTTAGTTTTTATGTAAATTTATAGTGAATGTCAACTGTATGGAGCATAAAATCACTTTTTTTGGTGAAATTTGGTTTGATCCATTGCCTTCATTAGATTATTTGCCTGATTACATTTTCACTGATTGATAGTCGATGAGGAATGTTGCATTGAACCTGACATTGAGCTAGGGCTTGAGATAGTTCAGTTAGAAATCCTACATGTTTAAGCTTACAAGAGGAGGGTGTCCTAATAGGAACATGTAGTGTTCATTGTAGCTCAAGTTAATACAGTGGCACAGGGTTTTTCTGCTCCAACCTCGTAAATATCCATTCACAATATGAAATTACTTTGTAGAGGGCAGTTATGCAGATAGAGGTCAGTGATGTTTCTGGAACTTCAAAACATCATGAGCACCTGAATTCTATTTAAATTAAATAATAATGCTGCTTTATTTAAGTAGTGTAGTTTTCTTATGACTGTTCTTGTTCACTTCATTTCTCAATAATACAGAAGTTTAAACTGAAATTACATAGTGTATAATAAAGTAATGAATTGCTATGATGTATAATGTTTGCACTAGATTTTAAAGCTATTCTGAAGAAATTATATTTGAACTTGTATCAGAATAAATGGTATTATAAAATTTTATATATTATTTTGTTATAAAATTAATACAATACAATCTAAACATTCCCACAAAAGGAGATGGTGAGAATGAAACAGACTATTGATAAACTTTGAAATATATGGCTGCAGTGAATTCCTTGCGTCAGTTTTAAAAAGTCAGTAGTTTTTTCCGGCAGATGTGTTATAAAAAGCTATTATATGCAAATTCTATGAGGCAATAAAGAGCTTGTACTCGCCAAGAAAAGTAAGGTGAACTTCCTTTCAAGATAGAAGTATCAGGGATTTGATGGAAGTTGTTGTGGTAGATCTGGGCTTCCCAACCTTTATTATGCCATGGATCTTTACCAACAACTGAGGGGTCTGTTGACCCCAGGTTGGGACCCCCTGATGGAAGGGAGTGATGCAGTGGTAGACTTCACTCATTGGCACCTTTCTGCAGTTTAGCAGTTTCTGTCAGACGACCCCATTGCACTAACTGTAGCCTGTATGTCACGTTTTATAAGTATTATAACACACATGGGTCAGTGGAGGGCCGTCAGAACCAGCCTCGTGCTGCATACTCACTGATGCCTTGCTCCAGACGGCCCCTGCCCAATTTGCAGTTTGTGATTTGCAGTGAATGTGGAGTGGGGCTCAGTGGATGTGAATGGTCAGGTTGGAGCAGAGATGATGATTGATGTTCCGCACCCCCACCCCTTCACACGTGCTAAACTGTGATTTGTATCATCTAGCATATTTTCACATTAATTTCATTCAGTGTTCCAATTAAGTTATACATTCATTTTGTTTATATATTTTAGTGATTCATTAAAACAGTAAACCTGTCATGGCCCATTCAGAAACTCCTGTGACCCCCAGTTTCTTGTTTTTTTTAAACTTGTTCCTATGTAATCTGGCATGGCCCCCTGGGGCACCATATGGCCCACTTGAGAACCACTGGTCTTGAGGCTGGAGCTGTTAGTATGCATTCTACTACATCAGCTGGGAAATTTAACTCAGTTAATTGAAGTAATATGGAGCTTAAAGAAAAATGTAGTTACAGTAACCATGAATCTTTCCAGTTTGTTACTTAATCCCATTTGATTTCACTAATCTCCACCAGGGAGTGAAATCTGCAATCCAGATTCATTAATTTATTTATCACATGTAAATCAACATACAGGGAAATGTGTTTGCATTAACAACCAACATAGCCTAGGGATGTGCTGTAGGCAGCTGACAAGTGTTGCCACACATTCTAATACCACCCAAGCACCAACACCAAAACAAGCCCCTTTCCTCCTTCCCACTTGCATAGTCTTCCAAACCCAGTACAGGCCACCTTTGGCCTCCAGTTTCCATCCTTGTGTAGAGATGCAGTGCAGAACAGGGTCTTCTGGCCCAGTGAGCCATGTAGCCCAGCAACCCACTCATTTAACCCTACCAAATCACAGGTAAATTTAGAATGACCAATTAACCTCCTAACCGGTATGTCTTTGGACTGTGGGAGGAAACTGGAGCACCTGGAGGAAACCCACATGATCACAAGGCGAATGTACAAACTCTTTATGGATGCTGCTGGAATTGAACTCTGAACTCCACCCTGAGTTGTAATAGCGTTGCGCTAACATGCTGCGCTACTGTGATGCCCTAATCTGTCAACAAAGTTAATCAATCCTTTATCTCTGGACTCTCAGTAATGAAGTTGTCTCTTAACTGTTCTCTGTAGGGATGCAACAAGTCTGTCAGTGGTATGAGTGCTCATTGTGTACTTCATGAAATCGCTTTATATTGGGGAGCTGGAGAAGGTTTAATGGTGCATTTTTATATAAAAACAGTACACTATATGTTAACTCCCTGGAGTTATTTCTGCTGTTTCTCTCTAGGTCACTGACCGCCAGTTGCCAGAGCGACTAAAGAATGTACCTGAGGGTTTCTCTCGCACAGATGTACAGTTGGTGGTGGTTCCTGTGCTGACGGTCATCACCTCTTACCATGTTTACTTGGACCAGACCAAACAGGTAGCTAAGCATTCTTCCATAGTCCTTTTGTTCCTTGGTCTCTTCCTCTTCCATGGTCCACTGTCCTCTCCTCTTGGATTTCTCCTTCAGCCCTTCACCTCTTCTACTAATCACCTCCCATCTTCTTTCTTCATTCTTCACCCCCCCCCCCCACACTTCACCTGGTTTCACCTAACTACTCCCTCTCCCCCACCCCCAAAACCTTATTCTGGCTTCTGCCTCCTTCCTTTGTAGTCTTGATGAAGAGTCTTAGTTCAAAATGTCAACTGTTCATTTCCTTCTATAGATTCATTCTCTCTCTGTTTCTGTCTCTGTCCCTCTCGATTTGCAGCACCTGCAGAATCTCGTGTTTATAGATAAACTAACACCTATAGTTGTGGCTTTAACATCAGTTTGCACCGCAGAGATCTTATGTTGGGTCAGGCATAGATTAGAATCAGAATTGGATTCTTTATCACTGACATGTCTTGAAATTTGTTTCTGTGGCAGCAGGACAAAGCAAAAAAATTAGTACAAGTTGCAATGAAAAAAATGCAATTCAGGATTACTGAGGTAGTGTTCACGGACTGTTCAGAAATCTGATGGTGGAGGGGAAGAAGCTGTTCCTAAAATATTGAGAGTGTGTCTCCAGGCTCCTCTGATGATAGCAGTGAGAAGAGTGCATGACCCAGTTCGTGAGGTTCCTTATGATGGATGTGGTTGCCTTGAGGTGCTGCCTCTTGACAATGACCTCTGGTGGAGAAAAAGGATGTAGAAAACTAATGGAATGCTTATATTTAAAAAAAAAAAAAAAAAAAAAAAAAAAAATGCAGTATATCTATAATTGGTGTCTGATTCATCCTCCACCTCAGTCTGTGACAGTTATTCCACAGATTCACCACGCTTTGGCTAAAAAAAAATGCCTCTTCCTGTTCTGAAAGTGCGTCCCTCAATTTTGAGGCTGTGCCTTCTAATTCTAGATACCCCCACCAGAGGAAACATCCTCTCCACAACTACCTTTATCCACTCTTTACAACATTCAGTAGGTTTCAATGAGATCCCCACACATTTTTCTAAATTCCAGTCAGTACAGGCCCAAAGCAAGCCAAACACTCCTCGTATGTTAATTCCTTCCCGTAAATGCTTGTCCTTTCAGCACAGGGTTGGAAAACTAGTATAATACTACTTTGATATTTTTGAATTTTGCTTGTAAGCGATCCTCTGCTGCAGAATATGCACTTTGTGGCCATTTTGTGAGGTATAGAAGGTACCTAAGAAAGTGGCCATTGATTTTTTAAAAAATAAATGGCTGATGATAATCCTTGTCTCTGAAATCTGATGCAATTCAGTTTTGAATTGAGTGGTTTCATTGAAGGACCCTCTGTTGGTTGTGGTTGACCATGGATATTGCGTCCTAACTGTCTACATCATATGCAAGCCAGGACAGTATGATACAGAGAGCAAGCTTTTGCTCATGCAACAGGCTACCCCTCGCTGTGCAGCTAATGAATCCAATGGAGCGGCAGAGACTGATAGTTTTGCAGCAGTGGAGTTGCCAATCAGCGTTGAACCCAACTTAGGACTGCTTCGGGACTCCAGCGCCAGATTTTTCACTTGGGGTTTACTCCTGAAGCCATGAGTGTGTATAGCTGCAAGGCAGTGGAGGTTTGAGATCAGAGTTTTTCTTCTAGATGAGTTGCCAACCACAGCTGACACGCGCCCTCTGCCCAAGGTGACTTGTTTTTAAGGTGCCAGTAACCTGCCTTCGCCTACGCCCTGCCCTTCTGTCAGTAGAAACAGTTCCACCGGGCTTAGTAGCCAAGCTGTATGTGAAAACTAGGAATTGGACTTGGTTGTCGGAGGCTATATGAGACACACCATTATTTAATAGTTAGTGGGAGCTTATCACCGATACCATCCCTGGCTATAACAACCTTAAGAAACTGTGGTTTGATTAGGAGTACATAAATTGTAGCTGTTGAGAGCTATTAACCTGCAACTATAATTTATCCTCTAAGACCATCAGACATAGGAACAGAATGAGGTCATTTGGACCACTCAGTCTGCTCTGCCATTTGATCATGACTAATTTATTTTCCTCGTCAACCCCATTCTTCTGTCTCGACAGAGCCCTTGATGCCTTTACTAATCAAGAACCTATCAGCTTCCACTTTAAATATATTCTTGGCCTCCACAGCCGTATGTAACAATTCATTACCCTCTGGCTAAAGAAATTCCTCATCTGTTTATTTCTCTATGTATGCTGAATGTTTCCAGCACTTTGTGTTTTGTTTTTGGTAGTGAGATTGCCAGCATCTACCTTTTTCTCACTGAAATATATTTTATCAATGTTAAATAATGCTAAGGTTCCAAAAAGCAACTTTGTTCTTTTTATATTTTGTATAGCGTGAGTTTGTTCACTGCCTTGATACTGGGCTGATCTACCGTTGTGCCAAACAATGTGTGGTGACGTTGACCATGTGCATCATCGAGATGCCAGATATCATGGTTAAACTGCTTCCGGGCATCATTCTCAAGCTGACACACATCTCAGCCACACTCACCATGGCCATCCCTATGCTGGAGTTCCTATCAAGTAAGGTCACTTGATTGTTTTTAAAAACATCATTGGTGTAACTTGAATATGAGCGTTTTTATGTAATGTGGACATATTAAGCTACTAAATGCAGTAGTTGTACAAACATACATGTGTTGAAGGTCTCAAATGAGGTTAACCCTCCGTGACTCAGTCAACAGTATCTGTGGGCTAACCGTCTTTTGTGCTACATGTTGGGGATTCAGATTTATCCAGTGGTCTCCAACCTCCGGGCCGTGGACCGATATTGGGCCACAAAGCATGCAGGGGTGCAGCGGTAGCCGGGACGCACCCAGCACATCTTTAAGAAAAAAAGCCAAAATAAGCTAATTAATTAGGTGCTGCCCGGCACATGATTAGGGCCAACATTTATGTGCTGGGTGGCACCTAATTAATTAGCATGTTTATTTCGGCTCTTTTCTTAGAGATGTGCTGGGTACGTCCTGGCTACCGCTGCACCCCTGCATGCTTCGCGGCCCAGAGGTTGGGGACCACTGATCACTCACATGTACGGTATATTGAAGCAGATGGAGAAATAGTTTTGAAATATTTGAAGGATGGGTGTAAATCTATTCATGCATGCCATGAGTAATGTGAGAGAATAGCAACATAGGAATCAGTGAAATGTGTCATTTGTGTCAATGACACAGCACATTCTGAGGGTGTGCTGGGGGCAGCCCACAAGTGTCGCCATGCTTGTAAGTTGTAGCATGCTCACAATTTACAAACCTTGACCTGTACATCTTTGGAATGTGGCAGGAAACTGGAGCACCCGGAGGAAACCCTCATGGTCATGAGAGACAGTGGCGGGATCCAACCCAGATCTCTGGCACTGTAAAGTGTTGCACTAACAGCTGCACTACCATCCTACCCCTCTCTGGTTCCTTATGTGCATCAGTTACAGTAGAAGTGAGCCATTTATTCTTGCGATTTCTGCTGTCTCGGCTCATTTCCGCAGTCTGCTGTTAGGAGGTGTTGATTAAATTCAGGTTTATTACTGTTCAACTGTATACATGTATACCGCTGAACAAGACAATGTTCCTCCGGATAAAGGTGCACAGCATATATAACTCTCACACAACACACAAATATTACTACAAACAAATTAACAAATAACGGGGTGCATTTATGAGAAGTTTAAAAACTAAACAATATAACGCTACTAGCACTTTATATGTGATGAGATGTGGATGGTGGCAGGGAGTTCAGTAGTCTCATGGCCGGGGTGGGGGATGGTGTTGGGAAGAAGCTGTTTCCCATCCTAACAGCCCTTGTCCTAATGCTACGGTACCTCTTGCTTGATGGTAGGGGGTCAAAGAGATTGTTGGGAGGGATCATTGACAAAGCTAATATGTGCAGCACTCCTGATAAATATCTTTATCTCTGCGACTTCCCATTCAGTGCTGGGTTGTGGCTCACAGGATCCTCCCCGTCTTGTTTGCCTGAATGTTTTGACTGCTGACTGACCAACAGGTCCTTGTAATTAAACTGCAAACTCTAGTAAAATATATAAAAGTGGGCTTAGAGTGCCATAACTTAGCAGAAGAGTTAATGTATGTGTTCTCTTGCAGCCTTGGTGAGAATTCCTCCTCTTTATGCCAACTTTGTGGCCGAACAGTATGTCAGTGTTTTTGCTATCTCGTTACCTTACACCAACCCTTTCAAGTGAGTGTTTATTTTCCTCAGCTTTTTAAAAATTATCTAAGCTTAAGCTTTTAAAATTGTAGTTATAGCCTTTAATTTGGTTTCCAATTCCACGGTAAGCCCAGGATGACATTACAAGACTTTCTCGGCAGTAATTTACAGGACTGTGCGAAAGCCTTGGGCACATGTTAGTAGGGTGCCTAAGACTTTTGCACAACACTGTATTTGTCAATGTGGAGTGGAGAGCGAGTTTGTAAATCTGGTGGGAGCAGAGGATGTTGGAAATGGCTGCTGTGGGACAGGTGGGAGAGGAGTGCTAGGGCGGGAGGTGGTGTGGGTGCAGACACACCCAACCCTGAGACACCCAGCAAGGTCATTTGATTCCAATTGGTTTATTGATCATTACAGGATATCTCTCCAGTGCTTCCCACTCCCTCCCTTCTCCTTTTTCTTTTCCCCAACCATGATTTCCCTCTCCCTGCCCTCTTCCCACTCTCAGTCCAAATTAGAGACCCCTATCATAATCGGGTACTGTAGCTCCACCAATTCTCACTCCATGGTCTTTGCTTCCACTCAGGTCAGAACTGGAGAAGTTCACTGTTGACTTTAATCTCTGGTTTCACTTGTAACTCCTTATAAATGAAGGAGCCTGTACCTAAAAACTCCAATATGTGGACACTTTTTAGACTTGGGCTAATGTGAACCAAGTAACATTTTCATCATAGAAACTGCAATTTTTAACGTTACAATTGGTCCTCACTGTCAAGATCTGGGGTGGTTACTGTCTTACCCAAAACTTAATTGAACCTGATGCATGGCTACAAGAGAGGGTCAGATTTAAAGAGTAAATATTAGCTTTATTTGTCATGTGTACACCGAAACATAGATTTAAAAAGCTTGTCAATTACCAAGAGTCTGAAAATGGGCTGGGGGCAGCCCTTATCACAACTTAATAAGCGTAAGTTGTATGTCTTTGGAATGTGGGAGGAAGCTAGGAGAAACCCACATATATACAAACTCCTTACAGACAGCAGCAGGAGTTCAACCCTGATTGCTGACACTGTAAAGTGTTACACTAGCTGCTATGATACCTTGATGCATAGGTTGTCCTCTGCCTGTTTTACTCTTAAACTGACTCTTTAAAAAGGTATCCATGTGTAGAAGTCAAGAGTGCAGAGTCCTTTCCACTTGGCTGAAGAGTGCAAATCCAACAAAACTCTGGAAAGCTTGCCTCTTTCTAGGACACAGTAGCCCAGCTTATTGCCATCCCATCCATATTCCTAAACGTTAATTCTCTTGTGCTGTAGCTAAAATAAAACAAAACAAGTCGCCACCAATCTATTGTTGAGGGTTTGTGTATTGGTTTACTATTGTCACATGTATCAAGATACAACAGTGTGGGTAAAAGCAGCACTGGGGCCCCACAGCGGACTGTATTGGCTCCCTTCCTGTTTACCCTGTATACCTCAGTCTTTAGATACAACACTGTCATGTCATCTGCAGAAACTCTGTGACTCAACAATAGTTGGGTGTATAAAGGGAGGATGGGAAGATGAATACAGGGGCCCGGTGGAGGACTTTGTCAAATGCTGCGAACTGAATCATTGGCAGCTTGACATCGGTAAGACAAAGTAGATGGTGATGGACTTTAGGAAGACTAAGCCTGCACTGCTCCCTGTTACTTTTGATCGTGAGGACGTGGATGTGTTGAGGACCTACAAGTACCTGGGGGTACACCGAGATGACAGGCTTAGACTTGTGTGAGCACAAACATGGACGCTGTGTATAAGAAGGGCCAGAGTTGCCTCTACTTCCTGAGGAAAATGAGGCCTGTTGGAGTATGCACACCTCTCCTTCACAGGTCCTACCAATCTGTTGTTGTCAGTACAATCTTGTATGCGGTGGTGTGCAGGAACAATGGCATCAACATGGGTGATGACAACAGGCTCAATAAACTGATTAGAAAGGCAAACTGGACACACTGGAGGCTGTGGTAGAACAAAGGACACTATGGAAAATCCTGGCAATTCTGGACAATGTTTCTCACCCTCTGCATGCCACCTTGGCAGAATAGATGAGCACTCTTAGTAATAGACTTGGACAACTGCACTGCTCCAAAGAGCACTATGAGGTCATTCTTACCTTCAGTCATTAGGCTCTATAATGAGTCGACCTATAGCCATGGAAGTGATGACTCCCTCCCGTTAGACTGTTTTGTGTTAACTTATATTTTATTCTTCCTTGCTTCTCTTTTAACATTTATATCTGTACACTTGTAATGCTACTGTTGTACTAATTTCCTTTGGGATCAATAAAATAGCTATCTATGCTTGTCTTGCATGCTGTTTAAATAGATCAAATCATTGTACAATGCATTGAGCTAGAATAAGGTAAAACAATGCAGAGTTAAGTGTAAAAAGTATGGGAAAACGTGCAGTGTAGGAAATTGATAAAAATGCAAGATCATAAGGTAGATTGAGGCCAAGTGTCCACCTTTTTGTACAAAAGGTCAGATCAAGAAGCTGATAACAGTGGGATAGAAATTGTCCTGTGGCCAGGTGATATGTGCTTTTGTATCTTCTGTCTGGTGGGGAGAGGGAGATAAGAGAATGCCTGGGCTGGGTAGGGTCTTTGGTCTTTTAATTGGTCTTTTCAGGAGTAATAAGGGATATGTAACATTATAATGCACAAAATGTGCTGTGCAGCAGAATTGCAGACATGTTACTGCATTAATTCACTCCTGCACTAATAATGTGGGAGTGCTAACTAAATTTAGATCCAACCAGGTTACCTCAGTCAAATTAAAAATGGTGAACGTTTACCCGATTGTCATAAAACACATTTGATGAACGAAGTCTGTAGTTTTTATCCAGACTGCTTAACATGTAACACCAGGCCTGTACCAAAATCTGGTTAACACATAGCGCCTCTTTGTAATCCCTTGCCAAGTCATTCTGTTTGAGAGCTATTATGTTGGGGTCTATCATGGATATTGCATCCCATCTGTCTACGTGATGTGTAAGCCAGTACGCAAGTCAGGGCATACAGTGTGAAGGGAGCTGTTGCCCGTGTAGTAGGTTCCCCCCCTCTCCACGCAGCAGGTGAATCCAAAGGAATGGCAAAGATCCATACAGTTTGGCATCAGCGACATTGCAGGAGTTGCCAGTTAGCACTGAACTTGACGTAGGACTGCCTTAGGGACTCCAGCTCCAGAATTTTCCTCAGGGTTTACTCCTGAAGCCTTCACCATGAGAGGGTATAGCCGCAAAGCAGTGGAGATCTGAGATCAGAGTTTTCCTTCTCCGTGTGCTGCCAACCACAGCTGGTGATCCACATCTGCCCAGAACAACTGGCTTTTAAGGTCCCAGTAACATGCCTTTGACCCTGTCAATAGAAATGGTTCTCCAGGCTTAGAAGCTAAGCCACACATGAAGGCCAAGAGCTGGACTTGATTGTCAGAGGCTATTTGAGATGCATGCCATTGACATCATTTAATAGAAAGTGGGAGCTTATCCCCACTACCACTCTGGGCTCTGACAACCTTAAGGAACGTTTATTGGACTATTATGCCCAATAAATGCTAGCTTTACAGTTGATACTAGTGTCCCAATTTGAAATGGAAAAGGCATTCTCATAGCTGGTGTTTTCCACAGGCACATATCATAATTAACTGTTTTGGGCACTGAATCTAAGAAAGGATATACTGACAATGGAGAAGGTCCAGAGGAGGTTCACAAGAATGATCCCAGGAATGAAATGATTAATATGAGTGTTTGATTACTCTGGGCTTGTACTGGCTTTGGGCCTATACTCGCTTGAGTTTAGAAAACAAGGGGGAATTTCATTGAAACCTATTGAATAGGCATAGAGTGAATGTGGAGAGCATGTTTCCTCTTGTGGAGGAGTCTAGGAGCAGCGGGCATGGCCTCAGAATACATGGATGTCCCTTTAGAACAGAGATGAGTAGAAATTTCTTCAGCCAGAGGTTGGTGTATCTGTAGAAATCATTGCCACGGATGGCTGTGGAGGCCAATTCATTGGTATATTTGATGGGCTGTTGATTAGTAAAGGTGTCAAAGGTTATGAGGAGAAGTTAGGAGAATGGGGTTGAGAGGGATAATAAATTAGCCATGATGAAATGGTGGAGCAGACTCAATGGGCTGAAAAGGCCTAACTCGGCTCCTGTGCCTTGTGGTCTTATGAATGGCTTTGGAACTTGAAGGTTTTTTTAATAGGTTAAAATTTATTTTTGGTTTAATTCTTAATCCATTTTCATGGAGTACTGAGATGGACTTTGGAGCTCCATCAACTCTTGGAGATTGTAATTTGAAATTGATATTTGCACTTAAGGTGAGATTGCACAATTTCTGTTTTGTTTCTTTTAGATTCAACCAGTATATAGTATCCCTAGCACACCATGTGATAGCCATGTGGTTTATTCGATGTCGGCTCGTGTTCAGGAAGGACTTTGTGCGATACATTACAAAAGTAAGTTTTCTTATTTTTAGGCTGTTGTTTCCCCTTGGTCTTGTTGTTCATCCTGTGTACTTACCTGAGAGGTATGCTGCATAAAATTGGTAAACATAATGCAGTGCATTCACAAATCCCCATTCGAATTATTCATATTGAAAATGAAAAAAAACTGCGGATGCTGAAAATCTAAAATAAAATCAAAATGCTGAACATACAAAGCGTTGTCAGGCTGTATCTGTGGCAAGAGAAACTGAGGTAATGTTGTCCTGGGGTAGGGTTTTAACTCAACTCCGAAGTTCAAAGTATATTTACTATCAGAGTATGTATGTTACCAAATGCTGCCTTGAGATTCACTTTCTTGCAGGTGTTTATATGAAAATAAAGAAATGCAATAGAATTTTAAAGGTATAAATAAAGGCTGACAAACAACTAATATGCAAATTAAGAATTGTACAAATTAAAAAAAAATTAAGTACATAAATAAGGTTGAGAGTGAGTTGTAGAGTCCTTGCAAGTGAGTCTGTAGGCCGAGGAATTATTTCCAAGATGAGGTGAGAGAAATTGGATTAGGAGCATGCTGGATTAGGAGCCTGCTGGTTGTAGAGTAATTGTTTCTGTACCTGGTGGTGAGAGTCCTAAGGCTCCTGTACTCCTTCCTGTTGGCAGCAGCAGGAAGAGAGCCTGATCTGGATGGTGGGGTTTCTTGATGATGGATGCTACTTCCTTGTGTTAGCTGTTAAGGCCCTCTGTTTGTTGGGGTTGACCATGGGTATTGTGTCCCAGCTGTCTATGTAATATGCAAGCCAGTACACAACCCAGGGCAATGTGATTATGGGGAACAGCAAACTCCCACTCTCCACACAGCTGGTAAATCCAAAGGAATGGCAGAGGCTGATCCAGTTTGACACCAGCAGTGTTGCAGGATTTACCAGTTGGCGTTGAACTCAATGTAGGACTGCCTTAGGGACCCCAGCTCTGTAATTTTTCCTTGGAGTTTACTCCTGAAACCTTCCCCATGAGTGAGTATAGCCGCAAGACAGCGGAGGTTTGAGATCAGAGTTTTCCTTCTAGATGAACTTATAGACGAGCCCTATCTGTTTTAAGGTGCCAATAACCTGCCTTTGCCCTTTCTCCTATCAGTAGAAATGGTTCTGCTGGGCTTAGTAGCTAAGCCACAAGTGAAGGGCAGGAGCTGAACTTAGTTGTCAGAGGCTATTTGAGATGCACGCCATTAGGAGCATTAATAGGTAGTGGAAGCTTTATCCTCGCTCCTCCCCTGGCTGTGACGGCCTCAAGGAACTTGTGGCTGCGCTCCTTATAAATATGCTCAATGCTGGGGAGGGCCTTGCCTATGATGGTCTTGGCTGTATCCACCACTTTCTGTAGGCTTTTCCATTCCGTGTTGGTATTGGTATTTCCAAGAACAGAAAAGTCCACAAAAAATGATGGATACCTTCCTAGGTTTTGTAGATCTGTTGGGGAGGGAATGGTTGACATCCTCCCCCAACAGATGTTGTTCGAAACATAGTTCTTCTAGTAGATCGTTTACATTTGCTGTCTCTTGTGTCTTTAATGACACAAAGTTTACATTACATCAGCAACAGATGTGAAAGCAAAACTGATGAGTGATAGAATTTCTACGAGGGTTCTACAGTGCAGAAGCAGAAGGCTCCTACTTAGCAGCCTTTCCGCATAGCTTCTGCAGCAATTATGCCAAGCTTCACTGTATCCCTTTGTATGTAGTCTATCGTCTTGGACATTGCCATGTAGCAGTTTGCAAGAAAGGAAGACCAGTAAATTTATTTAATCTCATCACGTGCCATTGATTCACTTTGATGCACATTATCACCAAGAATGTGCTAAAGTGAAGACAGATTAAAGATTAGCTTTATTTGTCATGTATACATTAAAGCATACAGTGAAGTTTGTCGTCTTCTCAACGACCAACACATTCCAAGTGTCATCAGACTTCCAGTGGCAACGTAGCATGCCTGGAATGTACTAACTTAAACCCTGACTGTCACTTTATGTGAAAGGAAACTGGAAAACCTGGAGGAAACCCACACGGCCACAGGGAGATCGTACAAATTCCTTGTAGATTGGCGGGGAATCAAATCCTGCAATAACTGCTAGGCTTCCATACAGAGTTGAATGATTCTCAGCTTTTATTTATGAATTAAGAGTAAGCCACTCAACTCTTCAAACCTGCTCTGCCTTTCGATGAGATCATGACTGGTTGTGCCTTCGACTCTGCATTCCTTGGCTACTTTATTAGATACACCTGTACACCTCGTAAATACAAATAACTAATCTGCCAATCATGTGGCAGCAACTCAATACATAACTGCACACAGACATGGTCAAGATGTTCAGTTGTTCAGACCAAACATCAGAATAAGGAAAAAATGTGATCTCAGTGAATTTGATGGTGGAATGACTGATTGTTAATGCCAGATGGGGTGGTTTGAGTATCTGCTGGGATTTTCAAGCACAAGCCTCCAGAGTTTACAGAGAAAGGTGCGGTAACCAAAAGGCATTCAGTGAGCAACAGTTCTGTGGGTGAAAATGCCCTGTTAATGAGAGAGGTCAGAGGTGAGTGGCCAGGCTGGTTCAAGATGACAGGGAGACAATAGTAACTCAAGTAGCCGTGCGTTACAACAGTGATGTGCAGAAGAGCATCTCAGAACACGCAACATGTTGAACCTGCGGAGTGGAACCTGGTCAGGAAAGTACACTGAGTGTACTTTCAATCCTGTTGTTTTCGTAGTCAAGAAGCTGATAATTTTCTAGTAGTCTGTGTGGCTGATGCATTGATGTTTGTCTTTACTAGAAACTATTACTGAAAGTAAATTGGAATAATTTTGATAGAAATTTGAAATGGACAGACCCAGTGAGGGGTCTCAAACTGCAATGAAGCAAGGATTGTCAGTTTCTGTTAGTTCCTTTGGCTACACTGCAGAGCAGTACCCTGGAGAGCATTCTAACTGGTTGCATCATTGTCTGGTATGAAGGGGCCACTACACAGGATTGGGGGAAAAAGCTGCAGCAAGTTGTAAACTCGGGCAGGACCATCATCGGCACTAACCTCCCCAGCAACCAGGACATTTTCAAAACGCAATGCCTCAAAAATGCAGCATACATCATTAAGGACCCAAATAACCCAGGACATGCCCTCTTCTCATTGTTACTGTCAGGGAGGAGGTACAGAAGCCTGAAGACACACACATTTTTGAAACCGCTTCTTCCCCCCCCCCCCCCCCCCACCATCAGATGTCAGAATGGACAATGAATCAATCCATGAACACTATCTCACTATTGTTTGCTCTCTTTTTGCCCTAATTTGAATTAAAATATTTGATACGTACATATTTCTTGTAATTTACAGTTAATATATTGCACTACTGCAGCTGCAAAAAATCAAACTTCACAACATATGCCCGTGATATTCTGTTTCTGAGATGTCCTTTATTCAACAGTTGTCTCCTTAGCTCTATAGGCCTGTCCTTAGTTCTTGCTTACACCCTTCACTTTGAAAAGAAAAATTCTCCATATTATTGCTGAATGTTAGATGATGCCATGATTTGTAATCAGGATTTGAACTACATTGTTCTTTAACTTTTGTCTGTTTTTAACAAGGGTCTCAGATCAAATGCCTTGCTGCCATTTGAGGACACACATGAACCCACCAGCTTTCGAGCTCGTAGCACAAGCTTAAATGAAAGACCATTCAAAAGGTAGGCCAATCTCTAGAGCAGGGAGAATACGTATAATGCAATTTCTTACTCGGAAAGAAGCTCTCATTTAAACCATAACACAAACTCGAGTTTTGATTTGTCTACTTGGTGGAGCGTACAATGGGGAGCTTAAAATAACTAAAATTTTGATCTGATGTTTAGGAAGCTGATAATTTTCTATTAGGCTGTTTAGTAAATCATGACTTTTTTCTTTACATTTTTGTACCTTTAAGAACTTATTTACATTTTAAACACATGGAAAGTCTAATTCAAATTGGCACAGGTGGTATTGGAGAATTTGGTATTGGAGAATTGAGAACACTCTGTTCTGCTGTTCTATTGTTTGTATAAAGCAGGTGGCAGATGCAGAGTCAAATTGCCCTTTGCAAAGACCCCATAATATAGTTTGGAAGAGCACCTGCTACACTAACAGGTGTTGGCTTTCCTTTTCCTGGCACACAGTCTTTTTGAAGGTGGGTGGTTGGGGGAGGGGGCCTTCATACTAGCATATTTTTGCACAATTGGTACCCTGAGCTGCAGTGTTGGACACGATTGGTGGAACTTGGATGTCTTGTAGCAGGGAGAATGAAGGGTCTTAAATATTTTACTTCAAACCAAACTGGTCTGTATTCATTATACTTCGTTCCTAAACAAAATGTGCCTTGGCTACAAAATAACAGGGAAAGCATACCAGTGGGAAGTGAGAAAAAGAACAGGCAGCATAATAAACTCATTTTCTGACTTGTGTTCATTTCGAGTTGGCTTCCAAACAACAGAAAGCACCCTTAAATGCCTGCTGATTTTTCTTGATTTGTATTCTTCCATCTCCCCATCCTACTTTGATGTCAGTGTTTATGCATTTTCCTTCAAATTGAAATTTATGTGCTTTTCCTTTATTTCCTAGCTTGGTATAAATTGTATAGCTGCACTGTACATGTTTTTTTTGGTGCTCAAGTGTGCAGAAGTTTAAGGTTGGAATATGGGCATCTGAAAGTTGAAATCTTAAAGGAAAAAAAACGTAGTATTAATCCAGATTTGCATTGGCACTGAATTATTTACTGGTGATCAGATCGTGATATATTGTGATATTAAATTACCGTTAATACCAGTTTCTCATCTGTCACCTCATGCAGTGCTGGTGAGTCTGATTGTATGAGATTAAGAATACTTGATGCATAAGTAGAAGTCTGCCTTATTTTTCTAATTGATGCACAGGAAAGTTAGCTTATATACAATAGTATAAAGTGATTTCTTGCAATTTGAGGAACTTCTGTTTTGGTGTTGCTATCATGCCTTAACACTGAAGTGAGGGCCTTCACAAATTTCTCCCGATGTGCCCTGGAAAGCATTCTAACTAGCTGCATCACAGTCTGGCATGGGAGTGGAGGGTGGAGATTTGTGGGGGGAGTGCTTCCTCACGGAATCGAAGTAAGCTACAGAGAGTAGTAAAATTAGTCCGCTCTGTCTTGAGCACTAGCCTCTGCAGTATCTGAGACATCTTCAAAGTGCGGAGCCTCAAAAAGGCGGCATCCGTCATTAAGGACCCCCACCATCCAGGGCATGCTCTCTCCTCATTGTTATCACGAGGAAGGAGGTACAGGAGTCTGCAGGCGCACACTCAGTGATTCAGGGACAGCTTTTTCCCCTTTGCCATCCAATTTCTGAATGGGCATTGAACCCATGAGCACTACCTCACCTCTTTTTTATTTCTGTTTTTGCACTAATTTAATAGATATCTTTACTGTAATTCAGTTTTTCTCTATTATCACGTATTACTACTGCATAACAACAAATTTCACAGCGTATGCCGGTGATATTAAACCTGATTCTGATTCTGAGCTGCAGTGTTGGACATGTTTGGAACAATTGTGCAGTGTTACCCTTTAGAGCAAAGGTTCCCAAACTTTTTTTATGCCATGGACCAATGCCATTAACCAAGGGGTCTGTGGATCCCATGTTGGGACCCCCTGCTTTAGAGGGATTTAGAATGCAAAAGAACAAAAATAATTCAGACTTTTAAAAATAAATGCGAGATTCTGTAGATGCAAGAAATCTTCAGCAACACACAAAATATGGGGATCTCGGCAAGTCAGGGAGCATCTATGGAAGGGAATAAACTTTCAAATCTAATAATAAAAAAAGTTTCAGGCTGAGATCCTGTATTAGGACCAGAAGGGAAGAGGGCAGAAGCCAGAATGAGAAGGTATGGGAGAAGGGAAGGAGTACAAATTTGCAGGTGATGGGTCACACCAAAGTGAGGGGGAAGCTGGTTGGGTGGAGGGCGGATGAATTATGAAGCTGAGAGGTGACGGGTGGAAGAAATAAAAGGCTGAAGGAGGAGAAATGTAGAGGAGAACAGAGCATGGAAGAAAGGGAAGGAGGAGGGCATGAGAGGAAGGTGATGGGCAGATGAGAAGAGAAGGGCTGAGAGGAGAACAAGAAAGAAGAATGGAAAAGGAGAGAACGTAGATGCGAGAACAATTACCAGACGTTGGAGAAATTGATGTTCATGCTATCAGGTTGGAAGCATCCTGGAAAGAATATGAGGTGTTGCTTCTCCAGCCTGAGTTTGTCCTCATCTTGGTAGTAGACAGAATCGATTAATACTGACTATTTTATATTGTTTCCAAAATAAAACACCCCATTCATTAATGCAGAAATCTTTCTCATCTCTCCATAAGCATTTCAAGTAAAACAGTGCTGAACTAGCAACTGGGGCCATTTAAAGTGAGAACGTTTATGGGTTACATCAAATCATCAGTATTAAAGAATCATTTGGAAGGAGCCCATTGGGTTTATTGTTTGTTGTCCAATGATTGTCACTGCCCTGCTTTTTACATGCAGTCAACCACATTTACTCTTGTTAAACTTTTACCAGTTCTCTGGTGAAAGTTAACATATGAGGAGTATTTGATTGCTTTGGGTTTGTATTTGCGGGAGTTTAGATTTCATTCTTGCCCCATTTTTCCTATCCCCAGCATTCAGTATGAGCAGTGACCTTTATAAAGGTGTATAAAATAGTGAGGCGTATAAAATATAGATAGTGAATGAACTTCGATGTTTTTCCTTGGGAAAGGGAGCCAAGAGCTAGGGGGACATAGTTTTAAGGCAAGAAGGGAAAGTTTTAGAAGGTACCTGAGGAACATCTTCGTGCAGAGTGTGCTGCATGCATGGAACACACTGGCAGCTAAAATAGTTGAGGTGGGTTCAGTCATGCAATTCAAAGGGCATTTGTGCAGGTATATGAATAGAGAAGTTCAGAAGTTTTTGGGCCAGATGTGAACAAGTGGGACTAGCTTGGGTGGGAAACTTGGTTGCAGGAATGAATTTAGCTGAAAGGCCTGTTTACTTTCTGTATTACTCTGATTCCATGATATATTTTTAAATATATTTGATCTATTTTAACCTTTACTAAAGTAGAGGAGGTGCTTTCATACACAATGTGTTAAGGTATGATGGCTTAAACCAGGGTTCTGTAAATTGCAGGGAGTAATCACTTTCATTGATTTGTTAAAATAAGTAACTGATAGCTTTAAATGACTGAGGCCAATTATTAAAATTATGATCAAGACTGACTTGTACTAATTATATTTAGTATACTATTTATACAAAGATTAATTTGTATTTGTGGCTGTAAACTACTGCTGAGAACTATCAGCTAATCCTGAAATGGCTTGCAATCATACTACAGTAATTTGTTAAAATCGGAAATGTCATTCCAACCTTAATTTTATGTGTTGCTTTTTCTGCCAATTGTGAGTAAACGTAGCAGGAGTTTTAGAAGTTTAAGTTCTGTAGCATATACGCTGTTTGATCTAATTTTGCTATTTTATCATCTTCCAGATTTTGTTTAATGCTTTAAGTTTTGTTTTTTTTTCCCCCCTCCTCCCCTCTTCCTTTCATTCTTCTATGGTGGCGTGTGTTTCCTTCACTTCCCTGGGAAACCTTCCCAACCCCCTCCCGCCCCGTGACCTGCCCATCAACTCCTTTCCCCATCTGCGGTGTCTTTGGGCTGTTTGCTGATAGCTTGCGAGCCACAAAGTCCCTAAAGCCAGGCTTCACTAGTTCCCAAATTAAAGATATGAGAGACCTGTCGGCAGTCGCGGCCTTCCGGTCCCGCAGCATCAGTGTTTCAGAACATGCCATCCGAAGGTAGAGGAATCACAGGAGTCTGTGCTCCACATGGTTTCATTTTGGGGTTTCTGCATGCTGGGACACTTGCATGTCATAGATTTTGGATAGGTTTTGAAAAGTACTATTCACTATTTTGATAGGGAACTAATATATAATTCAAGAATTTAAATAGATTGGTCAGTGGTTGTCAATCAAGGCTTCTGCTTTCTATTGTCAATCTAATTGTGCATTCTCTTGGTGAAAATTTTTTTATGCCTGCTATGTGTTGATTGACCAAAATGTTCTGTGGTATTAAGGAGAGTTGGAAAAGTAGCTAAACACGTTAGTATCAAGCTTGTATCATCATCGTATCAAGCAGCCTCCCTTGGGCCAGAGAGTGAATAAGCTATAACGCTTCACACACAGGAAAAAAATCTGCAGATGCTGGAAATCCGAAGCAACACACTCAAAATGCTGGAGGAACTCCGCAGGTCAGGTAGCATCTTCTTTCTCAGAGCCGCCTTGCTCTGACATCTCTCCTTCCTCTACAGTCCTGAAGAAGGGCCGTGGCCCCAAACATTGACTATTTGCTTTTCTGCATAGATGCTGCCTGGCCTCCTGAGTTCCTCCAGCATTTTGTGTGTGAAGCTGTAATGCCTGCTTGCCTATTCAAGCTTTCTTCAGTCATTTTGTCTGAGATGTATTTTCAAAAGATGAGCTGCAAACTTGAAAAACATGCTCTAAATACCCACAAACCAGGCAACATCTGTGGAGAGATTTGGTTAATGTGACCATCAGAGTGCATCAGCTCTTCTCTCTCTTCTCCCCCCGCCCCCAATCCCTTCTCCACCTTTGTGCACCATTACCCTTTTATGGGTTTACAAGGCATACAAGGTTGACAAAAATAATACACTATTGAGGCTTCTTTCCACCTCAATGATAACTTGTTCAGTTATCTCAACACGCAATCAGTGCATCTCCCCCATTTTTTATCCAAATAGAGCACATAAGAATCCAGAATGTAAAGAACTTTGCTAAAATCTCATTTGGTGATGGCATTTCAAACCACTAGTAGATATAGTTACGGGGGATTTTAGACTTTGAAAGGATTTTCTCTTTCTTCTATCCCTTTCATCATCAGGTGTCGTGCCCAGTTTGAGCTTTGACTGCCATGGCCCACATACTCCTGTGTTAGATCAAGTGGATCAATTCATTGGTATTCATTTTTAGTTCTCTGGCTGCTGTCTCCATCATCATTTGTCTTTGCCTTCCTTTTGCTTTCTTCCCTTCAATCTTTCCCATAATTACCGTGCATTCTAACTCCTCTTTCCGAATCCCATGTTCAATGAAGTTACGTTGCCGTTTCATGATCTCATGCATTATTTCTCTTTTTTTGTTTGCTGTTCATGACATCATCGTTAGATATTCGTTTTGTCCATGATATTCTTTGCATCCTCCTCAAAAACCACATCTCTGCTGTTTCAGTTCGTTTCCTCATGTTACTAGATATTGTCCAACATTCTGATCCGTATAACAAATATCCCTTTACCCCAAGTAAATATGCCCAGTTATCAATTTCTTTAGTTTTTTGGTGGAGTACAGTTAAGATTGAGTATTGAATCTACATAAAATAGTTCCAGTTATTGTTACATAAAATTTGTAATGTGTAAAATTTACTTCCTGTCCCATCCCACCAATTTTTAAAAAATTTTTATACAATGCAGTACAGGCCCTTCCAAGCCCGGTGAGCCACCCTGCCCAGCAACCCACCTGCTTAACCCCACCCGAATCACAGGATAATTTGCAATGACCAGTTAACCTAGTAACTTTGGACTATTGGAGGAAACCGGAGAGCCTGGAGAAAATCCACAGGGAGGATGTACAAACTCCCTACAGACAGCACCAGAACTGAACTCCAAACCCCGACACCCCAAGGTGTATTAGCGTTACACCAACAGCTGTGCTATGTTGTGCCACATAGCATTCTGGTAATACACACAAGTTGTACTTCACTGATCACAATTCAGTCAGTTGTTCCTCAGTGTTAGCCTAAACCCATGAAATTGTGCTGGCTGCCAGTTATACCATAAGACCGTATGACATTGGAGTAGAATTAGGCCATTCAGATGGAGTCTGCTCTGCCGTTCCATCATGTCTGACTTATTATCTCTCTCCACCCATTTTGTTGCTTTCTCCCTGTAACCTTTGACGCTCTTACTAATCCAGAAACTATCAGCCTCTGCTTTAAGTATATCCAATGACTTGGCCTCCACAGTTGTCTGTGGCAATGAATTCATCAGATTTGCCACCCTCTAGCTAAAGAACCTGCCACCTGAGTGTTCAGATTCATTGAAGCCAATGAACAAGCTCATCAAGGACCAAGTACATTTGCACATAATCTGCAGTGGCAAATAATAACTAATTTCTCTTCCAGTGATTTGCTTTAAAGCAAGATTACAAATTTAAACCTGCTTTTGCTTTCATTTCTTCCTGAGCTTGCTGCTTTCTCACTAATTTAATTACTATCTGTGGTTTCTAAATGTTTTATGAAATGGGTTGAATTAAACACATTACTTTTATTGCAGTGATAAAATAAAATAGGTTTATACTGACTATTTCTGAGATCAATTTTTATTCGTGAAAGGTTGTTTCCATCCAACCTAAAACGTAGAAGCAGAATTGGGCCATTCAACCCATTGAGTTTGCTCTGCCATTCCCCAGTGAACTTACAGCAAAGAGAACCCTTCAGCCCATGAGCCACATTCTTATTAGACTGGATCCCTAGTCGTCTTTACTCAGGCAATCCTCAGGCAACTGAGCACTAGGTTAAGCTCTTCTAATATTTTTATTTACTGACAGTCACTCTTGTTAATGTTTAGAGCTCAAACAAGACAAACCGGAGTATTTCCAAATGTTCTGCTTCTTTCTGCCTGATTAAAGACAGCAGTGGCAAGACACACCATAGAGGCAGAATGGCAATCGTGACATGAGGCAGATATCCTGGATGAAAGGGGTGGTTGTATTATATTTATTTATTTTAAATGCCATTTATAAATTTGTTTTTATAATAAAAGAATGTACTTTTTATACATGCAGTTAGGTGAACTAAATAAAGGCTGTTCATACCATGGTCCACTGTCCCCACCTATCAGATTCCATCTTCTTCAGGCCTTCCTTATTTCCATTTATTACCTCATGCCTTTTTACAGCATTTCCACTCTTTTCTCTGACTTCTCCCTATAATCTTTCATATACTGAATAAGACCATAAGACAGAATTGGAGCAGAATTAGGCCTATTTATTTTTGCAATTTTTGAAAGATTGCTCATAACTTGTCCATAACATAACGATGCCCAAAATGTTTGTTCAGTGTTTAAATGTGACTGAGTTCTAAACTTTCCATTGCTTCATAGTCGGTCATAGTACACTGCAGCACAGGAACAGGCCATTCAGCCCATTTAGTCAATGCCAAACTATTAATCTGCCTAGTTCCATCGACCTGTACCCGGACCATAGCCCTCCATACCCCTTTCATCCATGTACCTGCCCAAATTTCTCTTAAATATTAATCTATTCTGCATCCCCTACTTCCACTGGCAGCTCGTTCCACATCTCATCCTTAAATATTTCACCCTTAACCCATGACACTTAGACTTGCCACAAAAGGATCCTGTTCCTTGACTTATGAAGGCATTTGAAAGTGTGTAACTGGCAGTAAGCTTATGATTTGGCACACTGTTGATCTAATGACATTTTTTTGGCTTGGATATACTGCAGTTTTGTGGAAGAGGAGTTACTCCCTTGGGTTGGTTCAGTGAGCTCATGATTGAACTTCCACCATTTTCCCGCCTCAACCCTGCATTCTTTGCTTCAATTGGGTTCCAAAAATCAATTAATCTGTGACTAAGTTCTTTGATTGCTCACAGCCTTCTGTGATTACCAAAGCTTCAGTCTTAGTGAAAATGTTGCTTCGCTCCTGTCCTGCCCTAAGTGCCTAGTCCATTGTAGAATGGTGATGGTGCAACTTCAATACTTTCAGAGTGCCTTATGTGGTTTCCGTAACATCAGTGAGAACAAATGCAGACTGGGTGTCTGGTTTGCAAAGCATCTGTAATGGCTGTTCTGAGATCGCAGATGCATGCTCTCTCAATTCCTTGTCTTGTTTCCATTCTGACCTGTCTATCTTTGGTCTTCTCCACTACCAGGTTGAGGCACAAAGTAAACTAGAAGAATATTCTCCCTGAGTAGCATACAATCTAATGATCTGAGTATTTAACTTTACTACTTCGGGGACGATTACCTCGTGTATTTTTTTTCACTCCTGCACCTGTCCTCGCGTTTTCTCTTTCCAAGTTCACCCCTCCCCTCTTTTGTGGTCCCTTTACCAATGATCCACAAACTTCACCCACCATATTCCCTCCCCCATCTGATTGGATCAGCCCTTCATATTTCCCTGAATGGATTCCTTCCACACACGTCAGATTACAGCAGTTGTCTCCACCTTGAGCTTTCCCCCCACCACCTGGCTCCATCTGCCTCGATTTCCTTATCTGATTCCTCCTATCACCCATCTGTTTCTCTCCTATTTTCACCCCTCCCCTATCTGGCTATGCCTTCCCATCATCCTTCGCCCCTCCTCAGTCCACCTATCATATACCAGCCCGTGTCTTTGTCCTCCCCTGTCCATTCTCAGTACTAATGCAGTATCTTGACTTGAGACATTAACAATTCCTTCCTCCCCACACCCCAGATGATGCTCGGCCCACATAGTGTTTTGTAGACAGCTTCTTTCCCTCTGCAAGCAGAATTTTGAAGAGTCCATGAATATTGCCTTGCTCTTCCTCTTTTGCTCTTTTTTTAAAATTTTAATTTATAGTAATTTTTTGTCTTGTAATGAACTACAGCCATAAAAACAATTTACAGGATTTACAGTGATCAACATGATTCTGATATTCTTCTAAGTTGTAATTCATCCTAATGTTAAGAACCCTCAGATAAAAGCTCTTTACAATCATTTGTTATGTCTCGTATGTTGTGAGTAATCATGATTTCTCCATGATACTTCTTGGCAAATTTTTCTACAGAAATGGTCTGCATTGCCTTCTGGGCGGTGACTTTACAAGACAGATGACCCCAGCCAATATCAATACTCTTCAGAGATTGTCTGCCTGGTGTCAGTGGTTGCATAGCCAGAACTTATGATGTGCACCAGCTGCTCTTATGACCATCCACCACCTGACCCTGGCTTCACGTGACCCTGATCCGTGGGGGTGGGGGGAGCTGAGCAGGTGCTCCGCCATCCCATCTCGGCTGATTTATTAACCCCCCCCCTCCCAAAACCCCTAAGGAATAAAGTCACATTTAATTCCTCAAAACCCTAAGAAATACAAACCCTGGCTATCTAACCTCGCTCTTTATTACTGCCCTCTCATCCCAGGAATTAACTTGGTGAATCACCTTTTGAAATGTCTCCAGTCCTACCATGCTTTTTTTTGAGGTAAGGAGACCAAAACTGCACAGTACCAGTTGTGGCTTGGCTAATGCCTAACCAACTGTAACAAACTTCCATTATGTTAAATTCCCAATCCCTTTGCAATCAAACCCAATGTGCAGTTTGCCTCCTGGAATTTAAAACACATTTAGTTGGTAGTTTTTTTTTAAAAGCACTAGGTGGTCTCAATAAACATGACTGAAGCTACTGCATTGTTGTTAAAACCCAAATGAGTTGCTAATCAAGTTTATTGTCATTCAACCATGCACATGTATACAGCTAAGCAAAACCATGTTCCTCGGGGACCAAGGTGCAAAGCACAGTAAATCATGTACAGAACATAAATTGATAGTAACACAATAATATTAACTAATTTACCAATCTTAGCTGATCTGGAATACATTGCTTTCAGAACACAGCAGAACTGTTGAATGATGATTTGGAATGAACTTAAATAGTGACATTTCCATTAATGTCCATACAGTGAAAGCAAATTACACAGATTTTGTTAACTTGAGCTGGCATTTGGATCTTGATTTTCCACAGGAGAAGCAGATGTGGTGACACTTGGACTTCCTGTTTGTCTTTCAGTCTCATTTAAAATCGTGCCACAAAACCTTGGAACATGGAGTAAAAATATGAGTAAATATTGGCTATTATTGCATCTCTTAAGGGACAACCACTGACCAGAGGTTTGAAAACAGTCGAGTCCTGACATTTCAAAGTTATTTCTTACTCTGGAAAATGAATATAAAAAAAAATACTGAATTACTGTGTCTTGTTTCTTTGAGTTGAAGATTATGCTGTACTTGTAAATTTGCTTTACTCTATAATTAACCCTGCGGGATAATGCTGCAGGTTAGATTTAAACTTAAACTTTCAAACATGGCATTTGTTCAGCTAGTTACAATAATTGGAAAATTCACAATTTTCAGCCATAAGAAATGACCAAAATGCATTGATTTTTGCATCTTGTCATTTATGATAATTTATCTTGGTGGTATACATACAATTAATATTTTCCTGAGCTAGACTTGGTATGGCTTATCACTGCTTGGGAGTACTTCTTGGAAATTTGGGATGTGGCATTTGTTTCTTGAAACCCTATCCTAAGTTGATCAATAAAAGGCCAAAGTTTTTGTAATGCAATCATAGCTTTCTAACAAGCAGAAGGGCACATTCTGAATGCATGCTTGAAACCGCGCGACGAAACAATTGCTATTGAACATGAAAGTAATTTGTGATGCGGATTTGTTATTGCATTGTTCGGGGTTTTGACTGGTAACTTCTCATTCTAATAGAATGCAAACCTCTATTACGAGTTCTAGCTTGGGATCAGCAGATGAGAGTTCACTTGCAGAAGCAGAAGACAGTCTAAAGACCGTCCACCTTGAACTTACTGAAACATGCTTGGATATGATGGCTCGATATGTTTTCTCTAACTTCTCTGCTCTGCCCAAGAGGTTTGTATTCATCATTTTGTCTCTTGAACCATTCTGAAATGACTTTAAACTGAAGGAATATACTGAATACCACAGAAAATGGGCGTATGGTTTGTGCTGGTAATATGCGACACATTAACCACCTTATCGACTGCTTTCAGAACCACCTTGTCTCACTCTTTCCCTTGTATGCTTATGCACTGCTCCTTAAATGTATCCGAACTATTTGCCATGATTCCTGTGTTTAGTGAGTCCCACAGTCCAATAACTCCCTGGGTGAAGATGTTTGAATTCCTGGCCTCATTTATAAGGAGCTATCTAGGGGTGGCATGTTGGCGTCATGGATGGCACAATCACTTTACAGCGCCAACATCAGGGTTTGATTCTTGCCACGTCTGTAAAGAGTTTGAACGTTCTTCCCCGTGACCACTTGTGTTTCCTCTGGGTGCTCCAGTTTTCTCCCACGTTCCAGTTATGGTGGTCTTGCATTTTATAGTTTACCTGCACCCTCCTTTCTCTGTAGCTGTTGCACTTTATTTTCATTGTTATTGTTTTACTTTGTTCCTCTATACACTGTTTAAATTGATCTCTAATGAACAGTGTGTAAGACAAGCTTTTTGCTCCCCTCTCACCCTTGCTCTTCTCCCCTTTCACTCTTATTCCATTCCCTGTTTCGGTTCTCCTGTCACTCCTTCCTTTCACCTGCTCATCACCTCCCTGTGGTGTCCCTCCTCCTCCCTTTTCTCCCTTGTCTCCGGTGAACCACTCTTCTCTCTGATTAGAGTCCTTTTTCAGCCCTTTACAGCTCTATCTCCCCCCTCACCTGGTCTCACCTATCACCTGCCAGCTTGTAATGCTCTCCTCCCCACCACCTTATTCTGGCTTTTATTTCCTTCATTTCCAGCCCTGATGAAGGATCTTGTGCCAAAATGTAAAACCATTTATTTCCCTCTGTCGATTCTGCCTGACCTGTTGAGTTCCTCCAGCCTTTTGTGTTTGTTACTCAATCTTTTCACTGTATCTTGGTACATGTGACAGTTCCAATTCATCAAAGCGCTGTGCTGTACCCAGATCACTGTTCTGAAATCTAAGTAATGATTTTAATTTAACATGTGACTGATTGTTAAGATTTCCTGTGATTCCTTTTGCTCATTTTCACGAGGTTTTCTTTGCTTTGTGTTTCTCTAAGGTCCCCTGTTGCAGAGTTTCTCCTTGGTGCAGGAAGGAGTAACACATGGCTAGTTGGGAACAAGCTAGTCACAGTGACTACCAGCAGTGGTGTGGGGACGAGAGCACTAATGGGTCTTGATTCCTTGGACCAGAAGAGCACTGAAGAGGCTTCCAGGTGTCGTACAACCTGCTCTGTGGCAATTGCAGCTTTGGTAGAAAGCAAAATATTTGTGTGTCATTGGCTTTATTTATTGGATGGCACAGTCGTGAAGTGGTTAATGTAGCGCTTCAAAATACTAGTGTTCTAGGTTCAATCCCTGCTGCTGTCTCTTAGGAGTTTGTATGTCCTCCTTGTGGTCATGTATGTTTCCTCTGGGTGCTCAGGTTTCCTCGCAAGTTCTAAAGACGTATGGGTTAGGGCAGGAGTTCCTGACCTTTTTTATGTCGTGGACCAATACCATTAAGCAGGGGGTCTGTGGCCCTCAGGTAGGGAACCCCTAAGTTAGTTTTATTGAGCTGTGAGCATGCAATGTTGATGCTGGAACTTGTGGGCTACCCATGTTGAATAGCTGGAATTACCCGAACCGTGTTGGTTGTTGATGTGGAGTAACATTTTTCAATGTACATGTGACTAAAATGCCAATCTCTTAAATTTACCACAGAAGTTTAAAAAAAAAATGTAATGGTGTAGATTATTTTACGATTAAATATGATGGGTTTGGAACGTAACAAGCCAGGGTTTTATTTTCCTGTCACAAACTGTGATAAATGCCGTAGCTGTGTAGTTGGAGGTTAGAATATTTGTACAAGTTAGATTTACTGTTTTGACTCCAAGGACGGATTCATCTCTGCAAGTGAAGACCACCCAGGAAGCACCTGCCAAGCTGGAATCTCAAACCAGTCAGCAGATCGGAAAGGCGGCCCGCCTGCGAGTGAGATCCATATCAGGTGAAGGTTGCTTCAGGAGAATCTTTATAAAGAACTGTGTGGCCAAACTGGTTTAAGTATCATGTCTCTTGCTTGAGTTATTGCTTTTATAAATCAAATGAGGTACTTTAATATATCATAGAACACAGAACATAGCACAGGGAAAAAGCCTTTTGGCCTGCAGTGTTGTGCCGAGCCAGTTAAATCAATAATCAAATAGCTAACTAAACTAATCTCTTCTACATACACAACGTCCATATCTCTCAATTTCCCTCACGTTAATGTGCCTACCTAAACATCTTAAAATTATGTTGATGGAATATGATGGTTTGTACATAATAGGGTAAATACTATTGATGTCTCCTTGATCAGTGAGCGTTATTTCTAATTGATTTATTATTGTCACATAATAAGATACAGTGGAAAGTTTTTTTTGAATGCCTTCCAAATTGTCAGTATAATAGGAAAAATGTAGTACATAATGTTATGGTTGGAGGATGTGCAGTGCAGGTAGGCAAAGTTCAAGGGTCATGACGAGGTAGATTAACAGATCATCCTCGTTGGATAAGAAGTCCATTTAAGAATTGTGCAATAGTGAGCTAGAAGCTGTATTTGAATATAGTAGTATGTACTCTCAATGTTTTTCTATTGAGTGAGAGGTTATCATCTTGTAAATTCTTAGATGTGCACATGGATGATAGAAAAATGGAGGGCTATTTAGCAGGGGGTGGCAGGTGGGGTGGAGATATGTCTCCACCAAAGATTAGGCACTCCTTCCCTCTGCTAGCCTGCTGGTCACCCTTGGGTGAGGTGTAGCATCTGCCTAGCTCTCTTTCTCTCTCTTCCCCCCTCCCCCCCCCACCCCCGCCACTCCTGGATTAGGGACACATGAAGCCATGAGAGCAGATGGTGGATGGTCGTATAAGCAGCTAGTGCATGTCATATAATCAGGACTTGTGATCACTTGTGCCAGGCTGACAATGGCTGGGGGTCACCCATCTTGTAAATACACCGCCCAGAAGAAGGCAATGGCAAATTACTTATGCAGAAAAATTTGGCAAGAACAATCGTGGTCATGGAAAGACCATGATTGCCTATGTCATTTGACACGGCACATAACGGTGACGTAGGAGGGAAGTGTTAGATTGATCTTAGAGTAGGCTTAAGAGTCGGCACTACTTTTGTCGGCCAAAGGGTCTGTACTGTGCTATAGTGCTCTACATTCATCATAGTCTGGGCTGTGTTTACAGAACAAGACTGTATATTGAACCAATAAGGAATTAAACCCCGCCCCCCCAGTCATAGGATAGAAGGTAGTTATCCATTTGCCTAAATATAAGAAATTCTCAGCATGCTGGAAATTCTGAGCAACACAAAATACTGAAATGCTTGGCAAGTCGGGCGGCATCTACGGAAGGAAAAACAGTCTGTTTCTGGCGGAGACCCTTTATTTTTTACTGAAGTATTGTTTAAGTATTATCTTGATATCCAATTTATCATATTCCAGCAGTCCTACCTGTTGACCACATCCATTTAAAATCCTTACTTCTCTGCTAATTGTCATAACTAATAACTTGTGGCTTTCTGGGATAATGCATTCAGATTTCTCCAAACATTGGATTTTATTTTAGTCATTTTATTTTGACATTTTAACATTTTGACCCCTCGATCTGAATTCATGCAATGAAAAGATGGCCCAGTGTTAACTGATGACAGGCTGGTGCCATCTGTTCAAAGTAAGTTTGTTATCAAAGTACATCTGTGTCACCATTTACAACCCTGAGATTCATTTTCTTGTGGGCATACTCAAATCCATAATAGAATAATAGCTATAATAGAATCAATGAAAGAGCATTTATCTTTTGTTCAACCAATGTGCAAAAGATGACAAACTGTTCAAATGCAAAAAGAAAGGCATAAATGATAAATATCTAGGACACGAGCTGAAGAGTCCTTGAAAGTGAGTCCATAGGTTGTGGGAATATTTCAATGATGGGGGAAATGATGTTGAGTTAAGTTATCCCCTTTGGTTCAAGAGCCTGATAGTTGAGGGGTAAGAGCTGTTCCTGAGGCTCCTGTATCTCCTTCCTGATGGCAGCAACAAAAAGAGAGCATGACTTGAGTGGTGGGGGGTCCCTGATAAGGAATGCTGCTTTATGTAGATGTGCTCCATCCTGTGAATGAGACCATGCCTGATGTTCACCTTAACTAGATGAGCCCTTCTTAGTTTCATAAACCATTAAATCTTTGCCCAACAATAGCCTGTTGCAACTGAGTTAAGCTGATGATGAAGCTGACAGTTTAGTAATTGTTTGTATTGGGGTGTGCGTTTGGGAAAAGCGAAGTACAGAGGAATGTATTTACACAGATACCACACATCTGCTACTGAATGGCATTGACGTTTTCAGAATGCTTCAAGTTCTGAATACTTTAAAATGCAATTTCTGGCTAATTCACTGAGTTGGAAGTTTTGCTGTATTGAGACTGTTTTTCCCCCTTCTTCACTTAGAAGTGACATCTGGTGTGGATTTACATGTTGTCAGCTTCTCTCCAGTGTTCCATCAGCAGGCTTTATAAATCAAATATGGCATGTTGGGGTGCTTCCAGCTTTCTCCATTCCGCTGGAAGTTTCAGTCAAATTTATTCAACAGATAGAACATGCTTCTATTCCAACTGGTACAGTTAAGTCAGATTAGAATATTACAAGACTGGAATAGTAAACTTTGTGCAACACTTGATCTAGTTAATTGTATCTATGTTGTTGAAATTAACATGTAATACCTATTGACTAACTTTGAATAAACCAAATTGTATCTGTTTCAGTAGTTCCATTTAGTATCAGGGAAGTATATGCAATATACATCCTGAAATTCTTGTTCTTTGCAGACATCCACAAAAACAGAAGTTGCCCAAAGAATGAGTGATAGTTGAAATATTAGAACCTCAAAGTCTCCCTACTCCCCCCTCCTATGCACAAGCAGCAGCAAATCACTGACCTTCTCCCCTGCCACCCCCACCCATTACTGCAAAAAAGCATCAGCATGCTCTACCCATGAAACATGCAATAGCTTTCCTCACCAACGAGAGAGATTTGATAGGCTGGGTACACAAGAGACTGCATATGCTGGAATCTGGAGCAACGATCCTGAAAGTGGAGGAGTGGTCACAGTTCAAAGTAAATTTATTAAAGTACATAAATGTTACCATATACTACCCGGAGATTCATTTTCTTGCCAGCATTCACAGTAGAAGAAATACAATAGAGTTCATGGAAAAAATACACAAAGACTGACAATCAACGTGCAAAAGAACTTTGGGTCAAGTGACATCTGCAAATGAAAATGGACAGTGGATGTTTGGAGTTGGTTTGTCTAGAGCGAAGGAGACTGTGGAGGGAGCTTAGAGGTTTATAAAATTAGAAAGAGCATAGATAACGTGGTGGTCTCAGCCTTTTACCCAGGGCAGGGAAGTTGAAAGTTAGAGGGCATATGTTTAAGGTGAGAAGGGAAAGGTTTAAAGGGAACCTGTGCGTCACTGAGGGCGGTTGAATGGCAGAGAAAGTGATGGAGGCTGGTACAGTTACAATGTTTAAGCCATTTGTACGTGGATAGAAAAAGGTTTAGAGAGATGTGAGCCAATTCTGGAACTTGGAAGAATGAGAGGAGATCTTATAGAAACATAACATTATGAAAGGGATAGAGGCAGGAAAGTTGTTTTCACTGGTAGGTGAGACTAGAACTAGGGGGCATAAACTCAAGATTCAGGGAAGTAGATTTAGGATGGAGATGAGGAGGAACTGCTTTTCCCAGAGAGTGGTTGCATCTGTGGAATTCTCTGCCCAATGAAGCAGTGGAGGCCAGCACAGTAAATATATTTAAGACAAGGTTGGATAGATTTTTGCATAGTAGGGGAATTGAGGGCTATGGGGAAAAGGCAGGTAGGTGGAGATGTCCATGGCCAGATCAGCCATATCTTATTGAATGGCGGAGCAGGCTCGACAGGCCAGATGGTCTACTCCTGCTCCTATTTCTTATGTCATTATGTTCTTAAATGTGGGCAAAAAGGGACTAGTTTAGGAATCCACATTGTTCAACATGGGCAAATTGGGTTGAAGTGCTTGTTTCACTGCTATATGTCTGTGACTATGACTTATTCAATTATTTTAACAGTTTATTTACAATAATTGCAATTTAATTAGCTGATGGGACGTATTTGTAAAACTAGCACCAGACTTGTATATTTGATTATCTGATGCACAATTTAGCAGTATGTTGCTTTTGCTACTGTTCTACAGAATGTTTTTGTTCTAAACTGGCCTTTTCTATTTCTCAAGGTGGTCATGCTCTTCATAGTGAATCAGTTCAGAATTTAAGTCCCTTGGTATCACCCTCGGACAGCGAGGTCCGTGTTCCCTCTGCGACTCCAGCTCAGAAAGGATTGGACAACCGCAAAACATTGCATCAGGATGCACCCCCATCTCGCGACCAGCTGCCCTCCCAGAAGGAAAAAGCCAATCTGGCTGAATATGCATCTGTGCTGACTCAAGGATGGGCTGAAATATACATCCGTCGACCCTCGGGTACGATCTTTTTATGGAGCTGTCATCAAGGTTTTAAGGTTGATTGTGGATCTAATGAACCTTTATTAGTTATAAATTGAATTAAAGTTATAAAGACACCAATGAGGTTCCACAAGACAGATCAGCAGCTGACATTCCACTATTCAAGAAGGGAAATGAGAAGCTAAACTGGTATCTCATGTCAGTGGCAGGGAAGCTAATGGAATGGATTCTTGGTGATGGGAGCTATGAGCATTTGGGAAAACCATGGCCTAATTAGGGATGGTCAGCATGATTTTGTGTGGGGCAAGTCGTGTCTTATTAACTTGATTGAGTTTTGAGGATGTGATGGAGCTGACTGACAAATGCAGAGCTATGGATGCTGTATATGTGGATAACGTGGCTGCTTGGATTCAGAGTTGGCTATGACCAGTTAATGGGTATTGGGGACTTGTTCCGATTGGAGCTCCATAACCAGTGGCGTTCTATTGTTTGTAATTTATATAAATGACTTGGATTAAAATGTCGATGGGTGGGTTAGATTGTTGGTGTTGTGGATAGTGTAGAAGATGGCCAAAAGTTCGTTGGTTATGTGCCGTGTCGTATGATGTGGACCATCATGATCTTTCCATGACCATGATTGTCCTTGGCAAACTTTTCTACAGAATTGAATTCCATTGCCTTTTGGGCAGTGTCTTTACAAGTCTGGTGACCCCAGCCAGTATCAATACTCTTCAGAGATTGTCTGCCTGGCGCCAGTGGTCGCATGACCAGGACTTGTGATATGCACCAACTGCTCATACGACCATCCACCATTGCTCCCGTGGCTTCACGTGACCCTGATCAGGGGACTAAGCGGGTGCTACACCTTGTCCAAGGGTGTCCTGCAGCTAGCAGAGGGAAGGAGCACCTTGTACCTCCTTTGGTAGAAGCATATCTCTACCCTGTCCAAGGATATACAGGATATACCTCAGCTGTAGATGTGGGCAGAGAAATGGCAGATGGTGCTTAATCTGGCCAACTGTGATCTGGTATACTTTTGGAGATTAAATATAAATGGACAGTGCTCTGTTGGCAAGGGCCTTTACAGTGTTGATATGCAGAGGGATCTTGGGGGTTCAAGTCCATAGCTCCCTGAAAGTGACTACACAACCTGATAAAGAAGCAGATGGCATTCTTGCCTTTTATTAGTTGAAACACAGGGTGCAGTAATGCATTAATTTCAGTTCATCTCAGAATCAGGTTTATTGTCACTGACATTAGTTGTGAAAGTTGTGACAGCAGTACAATGCAGGCGTAACAAATAGAAGTAACAAAAGTGTGAGTGTAAAAGAGGAATAGTGAGGTAGTGTTCGAGTTAAGGGACTGTTCAGAAACCTGATGGATGGGAAGATGCTGTTATTAAAATATCGAGTGTTCACCTTCAGGCCCTGTACCTTCTCTCCTCTAATGAGAAGAGGGGATGTCCTGGGTGGTGAGGGTCCTTAATGCTGGATGCTGCCGTCTTGAGACGTATCATAACTATCTGATGTCTTGGTCTGAAACGTTGACTGTTTATTCTCCTCCCTGAGCTGCTGAGTTCTTCCATGATTTTGTGTATATTGCTCAAGAGTTCCAGATTGTAGAATTTATTTTGTCTGTGCTTCCACTGTATCATACCTTTTTCAGTTTTAATAGTACTTCTTTGGTACCTTGTAGGTAATGCAAGCTGGCTTCTGTGTCTGGAGAATCCACCAAGCCCGTTTTCCTCTGAGATAAACAACATTCCCTTGCAGGAGTTGTCCACGATGCTGATGGCGGTGGAGAGAGTGACTGATCCATACCAGCAAGCACCCAGTCGATCAGAATCTATGCCGTACCACAGCCTCACATCAAAACCACCTTTGCTTCAGCGTTTCAACACAGGTTAGTAAGTCTCGCTTCTTTTTCCAAGCACAATGCCTTACTCCTGAAATTCAGCTGGGGGCCCAGGCAACATCTCCAGCAAAGGAAGCTATCCATGATCCAAGTCATTTATGTTCCCTAACAATTGGAATGAATTAATGTTCAAAGTAAATTTGTTATCAAAGTACATGCGTATATGTCACTATATGCAATCCTGAAGTAAATTTTCTTGGGAGTATACTCAATAAGTTTAATAACCATAATAGAATCAATGAAAGACTGTACCCAACATGGCAGACAACCATTGTGCAAAAGGCGACAAACTGCAAATATAAAAATAAATAATAAATAAGCAATAAATTCGAGAACATGAGAGTAAGCCCATAGATTGTGGGAGCAGTTCGGTGTTGGGGTGAGTATAGTTATCTCCTCTAATTCAAGAGCCTGATGGTTGAGGGGTAATAACTGTTCATGAACCTGGTGGTGTGGGTCTTCAAGCTCCTGTACCATCTTCCTGATGGCAGCAGCGAGAAGAGAGCATGACCAGGATGGTAGGGATCCCTGATAATTGATGCTGTTTTCCTGCAATAATGCTCTGTGTAGATTGTTTTTTTAGGGTACTGAGAAAATTGGGAAAGTGAGAAGGAGCAAGTAGGCAGGTCTTTAAATAATTGAAGGAGTAAAGGATCATGGTCAAAGCAAGTGGTAATAGGGAAATTTAAATTTATTTAATGAATATAAATGAAAATAACAAACTAGACCTGAAGTATTTGGATTCTGACTTCTGCAGATTGTATGGTGCAATGAGCTTGGTGAAAAATGAGCTTGCTTTAACCATCGTTGTGATAGATTTGGAGTTGGTCGTAATGTTCCATGTGTTCTAACATTGATCTAGTACTTCAATTCATTATTTTTATCTTCCTCATGTAATTCATTAAAATTTAAATTAAAAATAACTCCTTGAAAGTAATGCATTCAGAAATGGTACAGCATTTGAGTCAAAAATATGTGGGCTATTTTGTATGGACTAAAGTAAACACAGGTAAGTTTTGCACATACAAAGTTTCAGTAAGACTTAGCAAAATCAGGCCATTCGTCCCTTCAAGGCTGTTCTGCCATTTGATCATAGCTAATTTATTATCCCCCTCAACCCCATTCTCCTGGCTTCTCCCTGTATCCTTTGTTGCCCTTACTAATCAAGTACTTAACACAACCTTTGCTTTAGATATACATAATAACTTGGCTTCCATAGCCATCTGTGGCAAAGAATTCCACTGATTCACCACCCTCTGGCTAAAGAAATTCCTCATCTCTGTGCTAAAGGGATATCCTTGTATTCTGAGGCTGTGTGCTCTGGTGCTATTTGAACATCCTCTCCATGTCCACTCAATCTAGGTCTTAAATTATTCAAAAGTTTCAATATCATCTCTCTTTCTCTCCCCCTCTCTCCCCCCCGGCACCCAGTTCTCTAATCAGTAGCAAGTAGAAGCCCAGAGCCATCAAATTTGGTGTGATCAAGGCCTTACAAAGCCTCACCATTACATCCTTTCTTTACATTCTAGTCCATACAAAATGAATGCTAACATCGTAATTGCCTTCCTCACTACTGGCACAGCCTGCAATTTAAACTTTAGGAAATCCTGGACTAGGACTCCCAAGATCCTTTGTATCTCTTTAGCAAATAGTTTATGCCTTTACTCCTTCTACCAAGATGCATGTCCATACACTAATCTCCATTGTTTCCTTTAGAGATTGCTATTTTCAGATACAAAAGCTGTAGTGCGGAATCTGGCTGCCTGTGCTCCGAAAATGTTCTGAACAAGGATCAACCTGATCCTTGAGCTGAGGTTTGTGCTGACTGTACAGCAGCAAGTCTCAGATTGCTAGTGTACAGGCCCTTAGAACTGGGGTATTTTGTAAATCAGCCAAGTTTAGACGAGCGAGAGCCATATCTTGGGGTTAGTTGTGCGACTCTTCGATACATTCTCAAAATTCCTGAAACTGGTTTGTTTTCTCCCCAGACAGTCAGAATCAGGTTTATTATCACAAATGTGTCATGAAATTTGTTTTGCTGCAGCAGTAAAGTGGAATACATTTAATACACTATAAATGATAAGAAATGTATATCAAAAATGAGTGCAAAGCAGAGCAGAAATAGTGAGGTAGTGTTCATGGGTTCATTGTCCATTCAGAACTCTGTTGGAGGGGAAAAAGCTGTTCCTAAAACGTTGAGCATGGGTCTTCAGGCTCTTGTACTACTATCGGACAGGAGGTAATGAGAAGAGAGCATATCCTGGATAGTGAAGGTCCTTAATAATGGATACCACCTTTTTTTTTTTTTTTTGAAGCATTGCCTTTTGAAGATCACCTTGATGGTGGGGAGGCTAGCGCCCATGATGGATAAGTCTCCAACTCTGCAGCTTTTTCTGATCCTGCGCAAAAGCCCCTCTATACCAGACAGTGATGCAACCAGTCAGAATGCTCTCCACAGTACATCTGTAGAAATTTGCTAATCTTTGGCGACATACCAAATCTTTTCAAATTCCCTATGAAATATATTGAGGGTAAAGGTCACGGTAATTCATTGCAATGTCCATCACTGTGCTGGAGAGTAAAGCATGTTGTTTTTCCTCTCCTACTGCTGTAGAGGTACTGGACCTGCCGATCCCCAGTTGCATTACCACTGGTGATCCCTGTAGACATCTTGGAGTAGAGCAGTGAGGCAGTCACTTCAATCTAATCTGTCTTCATCCCCATTCCCAATGTCCTGGCACAGAGCAGATGAAACTCCTGGTAATTCTGAGGAGAATCTGAAAGCCATATTATTTGTGAAGTCTGTTATGCAGGGTAAATTCTAACTTTTGAAATTTAGATTCTAGTAGTGTTCATATTTAAGTCTGTGATTTGAAAGTTCCAGTAATTTGGGTATGGGCTGCATTTCAAGTGCATTTCTTTTATATAAATTGTCTTTATAGGAGGAATTGTTAGCTCTTTATGTCGGGCATTTACAGCTCAGGCAGATCAATTGTTCTGTTTTCTGTTGCTTTACACAGCCACTGATTTCATTTCCCTTTGCAGTGGCTTCTTTCTCTTCTATGTGCCAGACAAGCTGTCAAGAAAAGTTGCACAGGAGCATTTCCTGGGCAGGTACATGCTAGCACCCTCAAGGGTCCCGTGAATCATTAGTATCCATGCATCCTGCAATGTTTCATGCCTCTGCGTGTTTGTGGCATATGTAGCTCTTTAATTAGCTGGAGTGGCATGGAATTTTTCCGACTCAGCGCTGCTATGATGCAGCTCCTTTTTGACAAGCTACAGGTGCTGCTTTTAAACATTTTTTAATGAATTTTTTTTGCAATTTGCTTACTAACAAAGTGCTTAATTGTTTCATAATCTGGAATTTGAAACTAATCAGGCATGCCCTTCTCAATTATTTCTAAATAAGCTGATTTCATGCATTATCTGCTGCACATTACAGCACTGTTAGTCTTGTGTGATGTTATAATTTACTTGAAGCTGTGCTGTGTATGCTTTCCTTTAAACATCATAGCTCCCAGTAGTCTCGAACTCTGGTTTGTAATACCTTTGGTCTTCAGTAACTTGTTATTTTGTTCTTTATTGCCCACTTTGAATTGGGTCTGCATTTCATTGTTTACATAAGCCTTTCACCAGCAGTGTTGCTAAACTCCATGTGGCTGTGTGGGCATTGAATTTCTTTACAAATGCATTGATTTGTAAATCGCTCGTGTATTTACAGCTACAGGCAGGAAGGTTCATATTCATAGCTTGCGATGAAGGACTGTCCAAGCCATTGAACTAATGAGGAATGTGTGGATCACGAAAGACACATTTGACAGCATTTGTAGAGAGAATTAACTGTTCAGGCATTAGACCTGTTTGACCTGGACGTCCTGAGTGCTATCACCATTTTTGTCTTTTAAGTTACCAGCAGCCACAGGATATAGCTTTTGCTCCTTGGGGGTGGAATAAGTTCAAGTTCAAATTTATTGGTATTTAACCATATACATGTGCACAGCTAAACAAAACAACACTCCTCTGGGACCAGTGGGCAAAACACAGTACATATAATCACACAGCACATAAAATAGTATGAACACAGTAATATTAACAGAAAGTATTTTGTAGACGTACGAGCAAATTGCATATATGGCATAGTTAAATATACAAAAGTACAATGCTACAGGTGCGGACTGGGTATTAGCAGAGTGTTCAGAAGTCTCACAGCCTGGGGGAAGAAGCTGTTACCCAACCTAACAGTCCTTGTTCTTTTACTGCAGTACCACTGCTGGACAGTATGGAGTCAAAGAGGTTGTGGGACATTCGGGAGGGGTCCTTGACAATTCTGAGTGCTTTGCAAATGCAGAGCTCCTAGTACATGTCCTGAATTGTGTGTGGGTTGGAGAGGAAAGACCATTTAGTAATAGTTCTGGCAATACTAGAAACTAATTTCCAAGTTGTTATAAGATCTTTTTGGCTTTGTTCCATATTCTTACTGTAGGGTAAGGATCAGGGCTGTACATGTATATCAGTATTAGGCCCTTTCCTTTGCTGTTAAAATCCAACATCACAGCATAAAGTGGATACAGTAAGGTTCAAAAAAAACATTTTGGAGAAAAGGCACTAGAAATACCGATTGGGCATTGGCTAAGTCTATCATTGTGATCAGTGTGTTCTATTTATCTTAAAGTAACAAGTGTAGTTTTATCTGGATACAGTTCAGTAAGCTTGCATTTCTTAATCACAGATTTGCAACTAGTCTCCAGTTTATGCCTTCAAGGTTCAAAATTTAAATTAATTTATCATGTGTACATTGAAACATACAGTGAAGTGTGTCACAAACAAGAGAAAATCTGCAGATACTGGAAATCCAAGCAACACCTGAAATGCTGGAGGAACTCAGCAGGTCAGGCAATATAGAATCTATGTCTCTGGAAAAGAAATTAACGTTTTGGGCCGAGACGTCTCAGCCAAAATGTTGACTGTACTCTTTTACAATATATGTAGCATTTTGTGAAGTGTTTGTGTTGATAACCAGCGCATCCACGGGTGTGCTGGGGTAGCCTGCAAGTATCGCCACGCATTTCGGTGCCTACATATCATGCCTACAATAATTGGCAGCACAGCATAGAGCACAATAAAACAGAAACCAGCAAGCAACAAAACAACAGCTAAGCAAGCCCTGTTCTTCTTTCTCTCCCACCCACACAGATAAACAGGCCAACCCCAGGACAGACTTTGGAGTAGTGCTAATCTTTGTCCAGTTCCAGCATTGAGGAGCAATCAGGAGTTAGCCCAACTAAGTATAAAAGCAAACTCTGTGATTATTTTATCTTTTAGAAATGCTAAAATTAAAATATCTACTTGTTTAATTCATATTCTGAGCTGTGGTAAGATGTGCATAAATTTACCTAAACCTTGTGACTGAAAGCACATTTTAATTACATGATATTGGGAACATTTTTAAATTCATAAAAAATGATTACTGTCATTAAAAGACTCGACACAGTTTAGAAACAGATTTAAAGGGGGTGTGGCAATGTAATGTTTTTCTATTTGAATAAAATCAGAATCCTGGGAATTTGGAGAAGTGCTTTAGAATTCCATCAGCCACAAGCTGAAATGTGGATTATAAATCTGGAATAGGACTCCAGTATTGTAAATACTGACCATGAGGTGATAGAATTTTATTAAACAAAAATTAAATCAAAGGCCTAAAAGTAATAAGGTCTGGAGTTTACTGGTCTGTGGTTCCAGACATACAACTTTCTGAAATAGTCTGAAATGTGATTTTTTTAAAAAATTAAAATCTTAATGCATGGTGGCAGTATCTTCATCACACTGCTGCAGCTGAAAGCAGCTTATTATCACCTCCTCAAGGGCAGTCAAAGAATAAGCTATAATGTTGGCCTTGCTTGTGACACCCACATCAAGGTCCTTCAAAGCTCCCTAAAGATCCAAAGTGGAATTAGTGTAATAGATACAAGAGATTCTGCAGCTGCTTGAAATCCAAAGAAACACACAGAAAATGCAGGAGGAACTCAGCAGGTCAGGCAGTATCTATGGAAAGGAATAAGCAGTTGAAGTTCCCAGCCGAGACTCTTCAGCAGGTCCAGCAGAAGTCCTAATGAATGGTTTCTGCCCGAAAGGTCAACTGGTTATTCCTTTTCATTCATGCTGCCTAATCTGCTAAATTCCTCCAACATTTCGTATGTCTTGGTGTGATAATTATACAAAGTGAAAACAAACCCTTCAACTCAACTTGTTATGCCGAGCAAGTTGCCTATCTGAGCAAGTCTGGTTTGACCCATATTCACTGAACTGGGGGTTCCCAACCTTTTTTATGCCGTGGACCAATACCATTAAGCAAGGGGCCTGTAGACCCTTGGCTAAGAGCCCCTTCTCTAAACCTTTCCTATCCATATACATGTCTAAATGTGTCTTAAACATAATTGTACCTATCTTTACCACTTCCTCTGGCATCTGTTCCATACAACCACTACACTTGTATGGAAAAACCTTCTACTCAGTTCCCCTTTTGGTTCAGTGTTGTAGGGTGGGTGGAAGATCCAATGTCTTGTAGATTTAGACTTCCCCCACTCTGGGGGAAAAAGACTCTGACCATCGACTTCAACTATTTTGGAAACTTCTAAAAATTTCTATGAATGAAAGTCTCTTCGAAGGAAGATATAGAAATCTTTGCCAGGGCTCTAGCAATATTTTCCCTCTCACTGCCATAATATTCTAGGATGCTCAAGGTCAGGCCCCAGGAATTTCAAAGTTCAAAGTAAATTTACTATCAAAATACATATACCACTATATACCACCTTGAGGTTCATTTTCTTGCAGGCATATACAGGAAAATAAAGTAGTACAAGATTTTGCTATGAAAAACTATAAAAGGCAAGCGTTCAATGTTGAAGACGAATAGTGCAAATATTTGTTTTAAAAAGTAAATAATTAATATTGATTTGTAGAGTCCTTGAAAATGAGTCCACAGGTTGTGGAATTAGTTCAGAGTGGTGAATGAGGTTCTCTACACTGGTTCAGGAAGGAATCTGATGGTTATGGGATGACTGTTCTGATCCTGGTAGTGTGGGACCTAAGGTTTCTGAGCCTCCTGCCCAATGGTAATAGTAAGAAGAGAGTGTGGCCTAGATGATGGGGTTTGTTAATGGTGGATGCTGCTTTCTTGTGGCAGTGCTCCTTATCCACCTTGTGTGCCTCAGCACCTCTTAAATGAATACATTTTAACTGTATTTATTGTGGAGAAGGTCCTGAAAGCTAGGGAATTCGGGGAGGTCCTGAAATATATCAATATTATTAACTTCTCGCTCATCCTTGGATCTGCACCTAAGTGCATCATGTCCTATTACAACAAAATGACAAAGTACAGGGTGGGGGTGGAGATGTGTCCCTACCAAAGGACGTGTAAGGTGCGCCTTCCCTCCACCAGCTTACAGGTCACCCTTGGGCAAGGTGTAGCACCTGCTTAGCTACCTGATCAGGGTCACATGAAGCCATGGAAGCAGGTGGTGGATGGTCGTATGACCAGCTGGTGCATATCATATGAGTCGTGGTTATGTGACCACTGATGCCAGGCAGACAATCTGTGGAGAGTATTGATTATGGCTGGGGTCACCTAACTGTGAAGACACTGCCCAGAAGAAGTCATGGCAAACCACCTCTAGAAAAATTTGCCAAGATCGATCATGGTCAAGGAAAGACCATGACCACCTACGTTATATGACACAGCACATAACAAATGAATGCTGAGTCACACTCAGCCTTTTATTTTGGTGAAAGCCCTAACTGATACTTTTGCTCTGAGTGTCAAATTTAGGTTTTTTTTTTCATTGTGTTTCAAAATCTGTCTGTACTGACATTTTCACTTAAATAAGTACATGAAAAATAAAGTTGGGAGCAATAACATTTTGGTTCCATTACTAGTCTGGAACTAGACGTTAAGAAACTCGAATAAAAACAAACCTGTTTGTGGGAGAGAAGGGTTAAATTGATGTTAGAATAGGTTAAAAGGTTAGCACAACATCGTAGGCCGAAGGGACCAGCGTGTGCTGTGTTCTATGTTAAACCTGCCAGAAACACTCAGCAGGTCAGGTAGTGTGTGTGAGAAGAAAAATGTAAGTCAGATTTGAGATGCCTTATCACAACTCTGAGGATCTTAGCCCTGAAACAGTTTCTCCTTCCTGGAAAATAGCAGCACACACACATCTGGAGTAACTGAGCAGGTCAGGTATCATCTGTGGAAAAGAGTTAAATAGTCGACATTTTGGGCTGAGATCCTTTTTCAGGACTTGTTCTTGAGTGTCCTGAAGAAGGGCTTCAGCCTGAAATGTTGACTGTTTATTCTTCTCCACAGATGCTGCCTGACCTGCTGAAGTGCTCCAGTATTTGTGTATGTTACTTTGGATTTCCAGAATATGCAGATTTTCTCGTGTTTGTGTTTCTCCTTCCTGAAATACTGTCTGACTTGCTGTATGTTCCCGGAATTTTGTTTTGCTTTCAAATTTCCTGTATCTACAATTTTTGTGATTATTTTATTTTCTTCTTCAGAGCCAGGAGTTCAAGTTGCAACATAGCAGTTGTGGAATTTAAATTTGGAATCAGATTTATTAGCACTGATATGTCATGAAATTTGTCTTGCAGTAGCAGTACAGGCAAATACATACAAAAACCAGTTACAATAAAATATGTATATTAAAAAGCAAATAGCGCAACAATGAGCCAAACAGTGAGGTAGTGCTTGTGGATTGTTCAGAAATATGATGGCTGAGGGGAGGTAGATTTTCCTAAAACAATGAGTATGGTGGGAGACAAGTGCCCATGATGGAGCTGCCTGAGTTCAGAAACCACTGCAGCTTCTTTCTCAAATCTGTATATTGACGCCTCCATATCAAACAGTGATACAGCCAGCCGGTAGGAATTTGTGAGCGTCTTTGGTGATGTACCAAATCTCTGCAAATTCCTAATGGAATGTTGCTGCGGGCATGCCTTCTTTGTAATTGTATTAATATGCTGGGGCCAGGATAGCTCCTTAGTGAATTAAAGGCCTTGTGATTATGAAATCAGGTGATTTTTAAACATTTGACTGGCCCTGTAGTGTCCTACTTGGAATGGAAGCCTACTGTCCCTGCATGGTCTGCCATGCATATGATTACAGACTCTGCAATGTGGTTGTCAACAAAAGCATTCAGCTGTGCAATATTTAGTCAGCACATGACTGTGCTGAATGAAGAAGGTAGTCCACCACCACTTTTTGATTGTTTAGGCATGCTGACTTTAAGTGACACCCAAAAGCTATGAAAGCTTCCTATACTGGAAGTTCACTTAAGTGGTGCTAGACCACACCTGTAGTGCATTCATTAGAGTACAGCTGGAGCAGATACTTGAGGTGATACACAACTGTATTCAAAATGGATCTGTGGTAACCCTAAATAACTCAAATGTTTAAGTTTTAGTGACATTCATAAATATACTGTAGTTCATTTCTAGATCTTAATTGCACATGAGTACCCCAAACAGAGCTACATTGTTTATTTTTTTAATATAGGAAGTAAATGAGAGGTTAGAATGACAATGGCTTGACTGAGAGGTTAGATTGCAAGTTTGCAGGAACTGCAAGCCTAGTTTCTATACTGAAGAATCATTCGATTGATGTTTTCAAGATATTGGGGTGAACTGATTGGGTGGGTGATGAGAGCCCCTTTCGTCTAATCTCATACTTCCTTTGATGACTCAGAGGATATGTTGGCCAGAGTCTATGTAACCACCTGGGAATAATCCCATTCATCCTATTTCTCTCTCATACTCCTGAACAACTACTCTCAGATGTGCCCCTCAACTCTGCTTTTTGTCATTAATCCACACTAAACTTTAATGTACAGTAGCCAGTTAACATATCGAATGTGGGAAGAAACCACAATATATGAAAGAACTCATTTGACCTAGAGAATATGCACGTTTATTAGGGAGAATAGGTTTCATCTTAAAAACCAGGTTTGAAGTTGGGTAACTTTAAATGTAATATGCCCATAACCTACTAATCCTAGGTTGTACACCTTTAGGAAACAAAGATGGTGCAAATTTGAAACTACTACGCAAACACTTGAATTGATACTTGATCAGTTGTTTAATTTTAAATCTGAGAGTAATTAGCAAATCCACTAAAGATCCATTGAGAGGCAGTGAAATGGAGTATTCATAGAGCAAGATCATTTATTATTTAAGTGGCAGAAAAGTCAGTGATCTTATCCAACATTTTTAAGGAAATTACGTAAGTGTTTCCCTAAAGTATAACTTTTAAATGGAAGTTAAGATTAGCTTTTTTGTCACATCGAAACATACAGTGAAATGTGTCATTTTGGGTCAACAACCCCATGCAGTCTCCGGATTGTGGTGAGGGCAGTCTGCAAGTGTTTCCATACTTCTGGTGCAAACTTAAGTACTGTGCCAAAGTCTCGTGTGTGTATATAAAATACAAAATTTATATATCCTAAGACTTTTGCACAGTACTGTATTTGTCAATGTGGAGCAGATAGCTATTTTGTAAATCTGGCGGGAGCAAAGGATGTCGGGAATGACGATGGTGGAGCACCACAGGAGGGGTGTGTGACAGTTGGCAGAGGAGTGCCAAGGGCAGAGGGTGGTGCGGGTGTAGATACACCCAGCCATGAGACACTAGGCAAGGTCATTTGATTCCAAGCAATTGGTTTATCGATCATTACAGGATGTCTCTCTGGTGCTTTCTGCTCCCTCCCGTCTCATTTCTCCTTTCTCCTTTTCCCAACCATGATTCCCCTCTCCCAGCCCCCTCCTCACTCTCAGTCCACAAGAGACCCATATCTGAATCAGGTTTATCATCATTTACATATGTTATGAAATTTGTTTTTCTTTTGGCAGACAGAGCGCAATACATAAAATTACTACTGTACTGTGCAAAGTCTAGCTAGTGAGTGCCTTAGATTTTTGCACAGTACAGTAACATTCCCACAACTTAGTAACCCTAACCTGTACACCTTTGGAATGTAGGAGGGAAACCCGTCAAGGGGAGAATGGGCAAACTCCTTAGACAGCAGCTGGAATTGAACCCAAATCATTTTTAAAAAAAATTCGGCTGCAGATCAATCAAACTGTTCCTAGGACTATAATTCCTGAGATAAATGGTACCACAGTTTTCAATAAAACAATTGAAAGCCTTGAGTAAGGGAGCATAAGATATAGGAGTCTGCTCCGCCATTTCATAATTTCCCTTTCAGCTCCAATCTCCTGCCTTCTCCCTGTATTCCTTCCTGCCCTGACTAATTAAAAATCTATCAACCTCTGGCTTAAATGTACCCAATGACTTGGCCTGCCCAACTGTCAGTGGCAATGAATTCCGCATAGCTGATGAGTCTCATGGTTTTGATCCTTAAATCTAGTGCTTGCACTTGAGAGCGAGAAAGTGATCTTGTTGTCACTGATAGCACTCCTTTTTAATTAAAAAAATGCCAAACCAGGATTTGGTTCATCTGCATTGGCTAAGAGTTCATTATGCTATATTGAAACCAGCCTTAGAGATTTCAGTTTGGTTGCACTGATAAATCTCAAAGGCCTGACTTCAATATATCTGTGTGTGGGAAAGGAGTATTTACTTTTTCTATGGCTAATTTTGTAGTTTTGCTTGTATTAGTGCTAATGTTATGCAGGAAATTCTGCAAGGACAAAACATGCTAATCCTCCCCAAGCCTCCTTCCATCTCAAATAAGGCCTTGTCTGTTGAGAAGTTTCCGATTCCTGTCACATTCACCCAAACTTCAGTGAATAACATAATATAGTAAGAGTGAGATGGTTGATGTGTTCTGACTTTGAGCCAAATTTCTAGATTCAGTCGCAGTGGCGGAGGAAGGTGATGGAATGGGAATGCACTTGAAAGCCTGTGATTCTCCTGTGGAGTCTCACGAACTGGACGACTTTGAGGCAATGGTTTCAGAACCGATCTTCATGCCTGCGGAGAGCCAGGAAGCAATTCAAACGTCGTATAGCAGAGTAAGTTGATGTACTCCTGTCTTGTTTCCATCACAGACTTTGCCATTTCATTACAATTTGTACTATCAGTAAATTCATGTAAATTAAGACTCTCTACCTTCATCTCCCTCAGCATTACAGTGAGCCGATTAACTGATAGCTTCAACCTGACAGCTATATTCAATATTTCAAGATTCAAGATTGTTTATTGTCATTCTTCAGTAAACAAGTTTTAATGGTTGTTACTCCGGATGTGATGCAGCATTTAAAAAAAAGGCAATAAGCATAACAAACACAAATATACATATAAAAGTAATCCTATAAAACCAATGTACAAGTAACTGACTGTGGCCACACATACATAAGATTAGGTCAAATACATAGACTGATTAGCATCACTTTATGTGCAAATGCAGGAGTATCATTACACAAGTATCTGTACGTAAGGTGAGTGACAGGAAATTATAAAGTGACAAAGTTACATGTTAAGAGAAACTCTTCTAGGTAGCATCAGTGTTTATGAAAATACAGTTGGACAGTGACTGTCAGTTGTAGGTATGAGGTGTGGGGTGTAAATGTGAAGTGGTAGTGCATGAGGCTGCTGAGGGGCTGTGGAAAAGTGTCAGTGGTTAAAGGCATTGATCATTTTCACAGCTTGGGGGAATTAACATTTTGAGTCTGGTGGCCCTGGCATTGATGCTGCCTAGTCTCTTCCCTGAGTGAGACAAGCAGTCCATAATCAGGGTGGGTAGGACCCTTCATGATATTGCCTGTGTTACGTACCCCGTAACTGGGTTGCCAAACCAGCAGAAATGGAATGCTCGGAGTCTGGATTACTAGGAACTAATAAAGTTTTATTAAAGAATTAAGTAATACAGTACACTAATCATAAGGATATAAATGTAACAGGTGTGCAGTGATAATGCACACATATACACAGAACTAGGGTAATAGGAATCAACCAAGCTCTATCACAGTCTAGGTGTAAAATGATCAGTCTTAAGTGAAGCAGAGTTCAGTTCAGTTTAGTGCAGTTCGCAGTAATCGCTGTTGTTGTACCGTTGGGGTGGGGCGGGGGGAGAGAGAAAGATGCAATTTGGTTTCAGGCAGACCTTTTGGATGTCTTCGCAGTTGGTTTTGGGCAGACCCTTTGATGTCTTCTATCCCACTGTGGTCACCGACTGTGACCCCTCCATTCCGGATACGATCGTTCTTCCGCAGTGAACTCAGCACCCAGGCAAGGGCGGATACGCATCCCAGGTTCCCACCGATCGTACCTTTACACCCTGTGAGCCTCTGGTCGGTTCTTGCGAACTGGACCTCCAAACTCCCACCACTTGTGGGGGCACACTGCTCTTTCCAGGGTCCCGTGGTGTTGCGTGCCTCAGCAAACCTGCTCCTTTTATCCCCCTACTGGGGTATCACCTGTCCATCAAACTTCAAACAGTTCAGGTTCAAAGCAACCAGTCTGTCAATAGCTAAATTGTGTTTCTTTCCTGTTAATCCCTCTCTTCTCTCTTATTAACATTTTGAATGTTTCTCCATTGTCTTTCTTATCTCTCTCATTAGCATCATCCCGCCGGTACCTCTGCTGGGCGTCACACATGACACCTGCTTTTATTGCCTTCCAGCCCTTTGAGCCACGCTGCCCAGCAATCTCCCGATTTAACATTAGCCTAATCGCGGGACAATTTACAATGACTAATTAACCTACCAACTGGTCCATCTTTGGACTGTGGGAGGAAACCCACACAGTCAAGGAGCGAACGTACAAATTCCTTACGGGTAGCAGTAAGAATTGAACAGTGGTTGCTGATACTGTAAAGCACTGTGCACAACACTACCTTGTTGCCTTTTTCTGGCACCTTTCTGCATGTACATCCTTGATGTCAGGTAGACTGGTACTGGTGATGTGATGGGCAGTTTTCTAGGAGTTGGCAGGTTGCCCGAAGTCCTTAGGTTTGGGCTGCACTTCCTTCCAGTTGAGTCTTCCTGTGGGAGGTTGGTACTCAGCTGATCAGCAAGACCCAGCATAATGCATAGCAAGTGGCAGGATGGCTTTGGCAACTGGTGAGACTCTGTTCCAGGTTCACCAACTGTAATAGCTACCACTGAGATTAAGAGTATGTTTGTTTTAACTTTAAGAAAAATAGTCATTCAAAGTTCAAAGTAAATTTATTATCAAAGTACATATGCACCAAATACAACCTTGAGATTATTTTTGCAGACATGCTTAATAAATCCTTAAGGATAAGCTGGGAACCATTTTAAAGAAAAAATACTTTTACATTGAGGTGCTAAGATACTCTCAAACACATGAAAGCCCTTTAAGGTGAATGAATAGATCTCTCTGTTCATTTTCTCTCTGTGATGACTGCTAATCGCTGCAGCTACAGCAGGCAGGTTTCCTTGCTTAAGATGTATCCATAAGAAATCCACTAGGACAACTTGACCACACAAAACCAGGCTCAGACCATTTCTATCCCACTGTTAGCTGACTGTTGAATGGGTGTACTCGTAATAGCTGAACTCTTAATCTCATAATCTATCTTTTTTTTTGTAATATAATTTTTATTGAGTTTTCAAAAAGAATACATGAAAAGATAAAATCTACCCTCCCCCCCCATATATATAGTCCTACCTAAAAAGAAGAAAGAGAGAAAAAAGAAAAGAACTGCCTGGGTGTTGGAAGGTTTCCACATGCTCCATGGGATTCAAAATAAATTTGGTATAATTATTCGTTACTTTCCCCAAGGGACCAAGGTCTTTATTGGAGCACTTAAATATGCCATCCTATCTTTTGTAAATAAGGGTGCCAAATATTCAAAAATGTTACATATTTATCTCTTAAATTATAACTAATTTTTTCGAGTGGGATAGAACTAGCCATTTCATTATTCCAACGATCCATACTTAAATACGAATCAGATTTCCAAGTAATTGCTATAGTCTTCTTAGCTACTGCCAATGCAATTTTTATAAATTCTTTCTGATATTTATTCAATTTAAGTTTCGGTTTTATCCCTTCAATATCACCTAATAGAAATAATACAGGGTTATGTGGAAATTGAGTTCCAGTAATTTGTTCCAATAAGACTCTTAAATTTATCCAAGTTGAATTTTAAAACAAGACCAAGTAGAATGTAAAAAAAGTACCAATTTCTTGATTACACGGAAAGCATTTATCAGATAGATTTGAATTTAATCTATTTATTTTTTGTGGTGTAATATATAATTGGTGTAAAAAATTATATTGTACTAATCTAAGTCGAACATTTATTGTATTTGTCATACTGTCGAGACAGAGTCTTGACCAATTTGTTTCATCAATATTAATATTCAAATCTGTTTCCCATTTTTGCTTTGACTTATGGGTTCCTTGTTTAATTCTGTTCTTGAATCAAATTATACATACAAGAAATAAATTTTTTAATTTTCCCTTTTTGAATTAAAATTTCAATTTCATTAGGTTTTGGCAAAAACATTGTTTGACCCAGCTTACCTTTTAAGTAAGCCCTTAATTGAAAGTAACAAAAGAAAGTATTATTAGATATTTTATATTTATCCTTTAATTGTTCAAATGACATCAATATACCTCGTTCAAAACAATCTCCTATAAATTTAATCCCTTTTTGGTACCAATTATATAAAAGTTGATTGTCCATTGTAAAAGGAATAAGTCTGTTTTGAAACAAAGGTCTCCTTGCTAATAGAGATTTCTGTGTTTCATTATCAACATTTATCTTATTCCATAAATCAATCAAATGTGTTAATATAGGAGATTCTTTCTTTTCCCGTATCCATTTAGATTCCCATTTATATATAAAATCTTCAGGTCTATTTTCTCCTATCTTATCTAGTTCTATTTTAATCCATGCTGGTTTTTGATCATCGAAGGTTTATTGCATCTTTCTAAGTTGATTTGCTTTATAATAGTTTTTAAAGTTTGGAAGTTGTAACCCTCCTAACCTAAATTTACATGTCAATTTTTCCAATGATATTCTTGACATTTTACCTTTCCAAAGAAATTTTCTCACACATTTATTTAACTCTTGAAAAAATTTCTGTGGCAATTGTATTGGTAATGTTTGAAACAAATACTGTAATCTAGGAAATATATTCATTTTTACAACATTGACTCTACCTACTAATGTTATTGGTAGTATCATCCATTTGTCAAAATCTTCTTGAATTTTTTTCAACAGTGGTAAATAATTAAATTTATATAAATTCTTTACATCATTATCAAGTCTTATACCTAAATACTTTATACCATTCACCGGCCATCTAAATTGGGTTACTAATCAACATTGCCTATAGTCTCCTTTAGTAAGAGGTAAAATTTCACTTTTATCCCAATTTAATTTGTAACCTGATACCTTCCCATATTCATCCAATCTAGAAGATAATTTATGTAACGAGTGTTGTGGGTTTGTTAAATAGATCAAAACATCATCGGCAAAAAGATTAATTTTATATTCCTCCTGATTAACTCTAAAACCCATAATATCTGGATCAATTCTGATTAGTTCTGCTAATGGCTCTATCGCCAGTACAAATAAAGCAGGTGATAATGGACAACTTTGTCTAGTTGACCTTTTTAACTGGAATGGGGTGTTGAAATTTGAGAATTTGTCACTACTTTAGCTTTAGGGTTAGAATTTAAAGTTTTAATCCAATTTATAAAAGATGTTCCTAACCCATATTTTTCTAATACTTTAAATAAAAAATCCCATTCTAATCTATCAAATGCTTTTTCTGCATCCAAAGCTACTACTATACTCTTCTCATCCCTTTTTGTGCCAAATGAATTATACTGAGTAGCCGGGTTACATTATCTGCCAATTGTCTATTTTTAATAAATCCTGTTTGATCCATATGTATTAATTTTGGTAAATATTTAGATAATCTATTCGATAAAATTTTTGCTATTATTTTATAATCCGTATTCAATAAAGAAATAGGCCTGTATGATGTTGGTTTCATAGGGTCTCTGTCTTTTTTTGGCAATACTATTACAATCGCTGTTGAAAAAAGATTCTGGAAGTTTATGTATTTTTTCTGCTTGACGTATTAGTTCCATAAAAAGAGGAAATAATAAATCTTTAAATTTTTTATAAAATTCAGGTGGAAAACCATCTTCTCCTGGAGATTTATTACTTTGGAGTGATCCTAAAGCTTCTTCAACTTCTTTTAATGTAAAAGGCATATCTAATCCCTTCTGTTCTTCCAAATTCAATTTTGGAAGAGAAATTTGTGATAAAAACCTTTCTATCTCATTAACGTCATTTTGGGATTCTGATTGATTCAGGATAGAAGTTTTTAAAAGTTTCATTTATTTCAAGAGGTTTATAAGATATTTTGCCCTTGTTCTAATTGCATTTATTGTTTTGGAAGCTTGTTCTGTTTTCAACTGCCAGGCAAGAATTTTATGTGCTCTCTCACCTAACTCATAATACCTTTGTTTAGTTCTTATAATTGCTTTTTCCGTTCTATATGTCTGAAGCGTATTATATTGTAACTTCTTATTGACAAGTTGTCTTCGTTTTTCTTCTGACATATATCTTTGAGATTCTTTTTCTATTTTTGTAATCTCTTTTTCCAATTGATCTAGCTCTGCCATATATTCTTTCTTAATTTTAGACGTATAACTTATTATCTGGCCCCTAAGATATGCTTTCATCGCATCCCATAATATAAATTTATCATCCACTGAATGAAAATTTGTATCCAAAAAAAATTGAATCTGCTTTTTCATAAAATCACAGAAATCTTGATGTTTTAATAATGTTGAATTAAATCTCCATCTATAAGCCACTTCTTCCTTATCAGCCATTATTATTGTCATTAATAAAGGGGAATGATCTGATAATATTCTTGCTTTATATTCCATATTTTTCACTCTGTGTTGAATATGCATTGATAATAGAAACAAATCTATCCTTGAGTAAGTTTTATGTCTATGGGAATAGAATGAATATTCTCTTTCTTTAGGATTGATTCTTCTCCATATATCAATCAAATTTAAATCCTTCATCAATGATAAAGTTAAATTTACTACCTTCGATTTTATAACAGCCTTGGTTGATCTATCTAAGACTGGGTCTAAGCAAAAATTAAAGTCTCCTCCAATTAATATTTTTTCATGTGCATCCACCAAATTCAGAAAAGCTTCTTGTATGAATTTTGCATCATTTTCGTTTGGTGCATAAATATTCATAAAAGTCCATAATTCAGAAAAAAGTTGACAATGTATAATCACATATCTCCCCGCAGAATCAGTTATTACATTTTGTATTCTAATTGGTAACGTTTTATTGATCAAAATTGCTACTCCCCTCGCTTTTGAATTAAATGAAGCCACAACAACACTTCCCGCCCAATCTCTTTTTAGTTTCTGATGTTCTGTTTCTGTTAGGTGCGTTTCCTGTAAAAAAGCTAAATCTATCTTCATTTTTTTAATACGTGTTAAGATTCTTTTTCTTTTCACTGGTCCATTAAACCCATTAACATTAAAACTCAAAAAATTCAATAAATTAGTCATTATTCTTAACAAAGTTACTCCAATCTAAAACATTACTTATCTTCTCAACTCTCATAGTTCCTTGGGAAATCTCTTTAAACTTCACCATGTTGCTATGGGTTTCCCTCCCAACCTTCCAGGCAGAAAGAAACGATAGAAAGAATACAAAAAGAGAAAAAAACAAAATACCCCCCCACTAATGTTGTGAATGAAAAGATACACGACACTACCCCCCTCCATTTTACGGGTCGTGGCAAAAGCCACGCTTGCACACATGATTAGCGTAGCAATCGATCAGTGCTTCTTCCAGCTCCCCCGCAACAAAAAAAAATTATAGGCATAATTAATGTTACTATTCCCAACTAATATTCCTCCAGTTTTAACCTTTCTTACCCCCCTCGTATAATTAATGATATATTTATACATTCATCCAGCTTCAAAAATCCAACAAGTCCATTCTTTAACCCAATCTTCATCTTCAATCTATCTCGCTCCCCTGGATTTGCTCTTGTATCTGGTGAATATTCAGAGAATCTCGCACAAACTGCTCTGCTTTCTGGTAGTCATCAAAAAATCTTTTTTCTCCACCAGGCAAAAAAATCTTCAAGGTTGCAGGATAACGCAGTGTAAATTGATAACCATGATCCCATAGAGTTTTTTTTCACTGGGTTAAATTTATTCCTTCTCTTCAAAAGTTCATAACTTATATCAGGGTAGAAAAAAACTTTGTTCCCTTTAATTATCAATGGCCCTTTTCTATCCTTGGCAGCTCGAGCAGCTGCCTGTAGAATCCTTTCCTTGTCTTGAAATCTTAAGAATTTTATTAAAATCGATCGTGGATATTGGTCATCTTTTGGTTTTGGTCTTAGAGCTCTATGTGCCCGCTCAATTTCAATTGTTCGAACCTCCTCTTCCATTTGCAAAACATCCGGGATCCATTTTTGAAAAAATTCTATTGGTTTTTCTCCCTCCGTACCTTCTTTAAGACCAACAATTTTAATATTATTACGTCTGCTGAAATTTTCCAACATGTCCACTTTCTCCAAAAGTCGATTTCTTTCCGAGTTCCAGACAAGCAGATCATTTTCTGTTTTTTCCACTCTATCATTCATATGCCCCATTGCTCTTTCCATCTTTTGAAGCTTCTTATCCATTTTGTCCTGTCTTTCCATAACTTTATTATAGCACATCTTCGTATCTCTAAGCTCTTCTCTTACTTTTCTTAGTTCAGCTGTTAATTGCAATATAGCCTCTCATGTCTCTATCATCTCCTTTACTTCCAATCGCTTCCAATTCTTCCTCCTCCTCTTCATCTGTGTTCTCTGCAGAATCCAGTTCTGACTCTGAGTCATTTTCAATTGCAGTGGCTGTCGGTTCTTGTAGTTTGCGTTGTGTTGATTTGCGCATGCGCTCTTCTTTGCGCATGCGCATTTCCGGTGTCTTCTTCGAAGAACCCGTTACCACCGCCATTGCTCCCTGTTCTACCGAAGGAGATCCAACCTGAGTCCGAGGCTCCATCGTTGCAGTAGGCCCTTTTTTCTTCCCCTCTCACGGCTGTTTCGCAACAGCAGACTTCTTTTGTTGCGGTTTAGGAGGCATATCGTAAAGTAGTCTTACAAAGTTTATAAATAGTTTTCAGAAAATATTTATTAACTTTGTTTTGTTTAAACGGTACTTTACTGATTTGTTGCGGGAGAGCTGGATTTACACGTCTCAATCCCACGTCATCACGTGAAGCCCCCATAATCTATCTTGAAGTGCCTCTTGGACTTCATCTGCTTTGTAATTGCAACACTGTATTCTGCCCTGCAGAATATTCTGTATCTACCTTGGTGTACCTGTATGGAATGCTATGTCTGGATGGCATGTAAACACAAAAATTTCATTGTATCTCAGCACATGAGGATAGGTTGAATGAGCTTGGGCTTTTCTCTTTGGAGAGGAAGATGAGAGGTGACTTGATGGAGGTGTACAAGATGATAGGAATAGATAAAGTGGACAGCCAGCACGTTTTTCCCAGGACAGAAATGGCTAATATGAGGGGCCATAACTTTAAGGACTTTGGATAAAAGTGTAAGGGGATGTCAGAAGGTTATTTTTGTAGTGGTAAGTGTGGTGATCATGCTGTCGGGGTGGTGGTAGAGGAAAATATGTTAGGGACACTTAAGACTTGGCTCATAGATAGGCACATGGATGTTAGCAAAATAGATGTTTATGTTAGATTGATCTTGGAGTAAGTTAAAGGGTCGGCACAACATTGTGGGCCAAAGGGTCTGTACTATGCAGTACTGTTCTGTGTAAACCAATGCCATTTAGTATGTCAGGCTGGTGTTTCCCTTGAGCATATCTGCTTAATTTTCAATGGAATGTTCTCCATTTATATTCAGGAGAACTGGCTGACTGTTTATCCTCTGTCCAGTCATGGGCACTATCCCTCCCCTCTACTGTTCATTTATATTCAGGAGATCTGGATCTTCTCTGTCCAGTCATGGGCTACCCCTCTTGTCTTCTACCCAGAACTCTCATTTTCACCTCTTGCTGAGATTACATTGGATGAAAATCTGTTAGTAATTGGTCTTTTACCTTCCTCCTCTTTCCTAACCAATCATCTGAAATGAGCACTGACTACAGGCTTGAGGTGACTGCTCCCCTTTACCCCTCAATTCAGACACTCACTTTATAACCATTCCTTTGACATGATTTTTGTCTCATTCTTTTCAGAGCTAGACTAGTACAAGCTTCAGTATTTCGCTTTTGTCTCTGAAATTCTGCCCAGTTTTTACTCACCATTTTTAAAATAAGAGCTGCTTATTATAACAGATGGTAATTTCAGCTACGTGGGTCACATTCTTGCATGAGTTAGACATTGTGGATTTGAGACCCACCCCAGAGACTTCAGCACTGAGTCCAATAGTTTGAGCTAATTGGCCACACAGTCATCTGGGTGGAAACTTCTCATTGCACTGTTTCAGAGAAATGCAGGGGAGTTCTCCCTAGTGTTATGGACAATTTTAGCTTCAGTAATGGTACTTCACGCGCCATTTGTACGAGCTTGCTTGGTATTCTACATTACGATCACCCCCTCCCATCAAATTCAGATTGATTTTATTTTTTTACATGTACATTGAAACATAGTGAAATGTGTCATTTATGTTAACAACCAGCACAAGCTATGTGCTGGGGCAGCCCGCAAATGTTGCCGCTCATTCCGGTGCCAACATGCCCACAATGCTCGGCAGTACAATACAGAACACAACAAGCAACAAAACAGGAAAACAAGCCCTGTCCTAAATGCACGCACTGTCCTCTACCCACTTCCCACTCATTTTCCATCGTCTCTGTGGCCCCATCACCTTCTATTTCTTCTCCCCAGCTTCTACAACCTGCCCATCACTTTCATCTTCCTCTGGTTTCCCACCTCCCCTTTATCCCATGATCTGCTGTCCTCTCCTATCAGATTCCTCTTTTAGACCTTTGCCTTCCCTACCTATAGCCTCTGGCATCATTCCCTTTTCTCTCGTTTCACCCACCCTCCCACTTTCTTCCTCTCACCTAAATTCACCTATTGCCCGCCAGCTCCTGCTCTCCCCCTCATCCTACCCAATTATTTTGGCTTCTATCCCCTTCCTTTCCAGTACTGAGTAACTGCAACTGTTCATTTCCCTCCATAGGTGCTGTCTGACCCACTGAGTTCCTCCAGCACTGTGTTGACACTCACGATATCTAAGCACCTGGTTCTAATTTTTTAGCATTGTGGTAAATTGGTTTATTATTGTATGTACTGAGGTACATTGTGTCCTAAAGTTCATAGTTATGTGACACAGGAACAGTTCTTTTCAAGCCAACCATAACTCTGTGCCAACCATAACTGCTCACTTTTGCTGCTTTTGCACTAATCCTTATTTTTATTGTCCTCACATTTGTACTAACTCCCTCCACGTCCTCTCACCTACACACTAGTGGTTGATTCATGAGGGATTTGTGATCTCAAGGGCAGGGACTCTCACCTCACCGAACAACAGGTCCCTCATAGAGAACACCATCTTGTGGTTTTGATGAACTCAGTGTGGTACCTAATCAAAGACTTTCTAAAAATGCACAAATGCCTATGATACTTTTCTTCACCAATTAGTCAAGCAAGATTTGGCATTTCAGACTCCACACTATTTTTAGAAGATACTCTTCTGTCAATTTAACTAAATAATCTTTCCCAACACCGTCATTAAGCTAAACGATAAATATTTGTCGGCCCTGCTCTAATATGCTAAAGGGTATAAAACCATACGTGGAGACTGATTTGATCAACTGGGAACAATCCATATTGTCAAAGCCTTGTTTTGACAGTCTTTTTCAGAATGTGATTGCAAAGTACACCACTCAATTTACATAACTTTTAAAATGGTTAAACTTTTTTAAAAAAATTGGGAGTCAGTCACATGCACATGAAAACTGAGTTTGCAACCTGATACATGAAGTTTGGGGGAAGTGCTAGAAATAGAACAGGCTGGATGTCTTGGCACGGGCAGAATATTCTGGAGGGATTACTTGTTTATTACTTGTTTAATTTACCAGTCTGCAGAGCTGTGGATTGAGGGAGGCAACTGGATTACCTGGGGGGAATCCTATACAGTTACATGCAAACTCCACATAACAATAGAGTTCTACTGAGTAGGTTTCAATTCTGATCTGAATCATTGGCACTACCTGCTGCATCATTAATGGAACACAGAACAGCACAAGAACAGCATCTATGTTCCCCTATAAGGTGGATTTGGGGGTGGGGGGTGGGGAAGAACCTTTTTTGACAGTGTGTTCCCAAAGTGGTGATAATCTTTACTTTTAAAAAAATCTTATGCTATGGTAATTCTGAGCAGAGGTTATCGTTGATTAATGATTAGTAACAATAATTATAGACTTTAAGGAAAAAGATGAGTTCCATTGCTTTACAATGAATAAAAGTATAACAGATTGAAATAAATTAAACATTTTAGAAAATCTATTCAAAAACTATTAATATCAATCTTTTGAATTTTTTTTGCCCAGGGAGGAGGGATTTGGGGGTTCATGTGCCTGTTCTGTTTTTGTTTGTTTTTTATAGTGTGTGGGGAGGGTGGATTGGGGGATTGGTATGCCTGTCCCATTTTGTTCATTTTATTTGTCCAGGGAAGGGGATTTGGGGGTTGATGTGCCTGTTCTGTTTTGTTTGTTTTTTTTTAGTATGGGGAGGGGGGATTTGGGGGGCAGGTTGATTATCATATTGCCTTTCTTTTTCTTGGTTTCATGGCTACCCAGAGAAAAATAATTTCAAGTTGAATACTTCGATAATAAATTAACCTTTCAACCTTTAAAATAACAGCTGAAAAATAATATTTGTGAACAGTGTTGTTATTGAAACTGCTTACTATCCAGACACTGATGTGTACACCAGGTCTGAGGGGATTTCAAAGCATATCATCCAACATCAAGTGTCCTTGCAACGGTCTAGCTGCTGCTGAGCCAGCGTGAGGCATTTCCTGTGAAAACATCGCACTGCTATCGGATTTAGAAAAACATGTGCTGCTTCATTTTGCATAAAGATAATTACTCATTTTTAAATGATGGGTGGGGTTTAAAGAATTATGAAGTAACATTGCATTCCACATGCCAGGAAAATGTTTCTGCCTGCTAGCTTGGGCTCCATAGGTTCCCCTCCCCGGTGGACTGTTCTGCCAGAAGATGCAGTAAATAAGTGAAATTGTCACATCCGTGATTTCCTATTTTGGGTTTTTTTTAGATTTCTGTGTCCTTCAAACGCTTAAAAGCAGTGCAAACAGGGTAATGCATTGACTTTTAGCAACTGATTATAATCTGTATGGTTTGGTAGGGAGATTGAAAGGAGCTTTGAAATGTGGAATCTGACTTGAATTGAAATAAGTGATTGTTAGTAACTTACATTGATCTAAATATTTAACAAATACTGAATTATTACTGAATGGTAATATTGTTTTGTCTCAAGTCATCATCGACATCTAGTCAAGAGGAAGAAAAGACTCCCCAGCCAGAGGAAAGTGGAATAATTGGTATTTCATCTGAAAAGGTTGTACCATCTTCTTTGGCTATTGATTCATTGGAGGAAGAATTTGATTTCAACCATGCTCAAACTCTCAACAAGTCCAGCTCCTCTCCAGAGCTTCAGAACCTCCCAGAAATAGGTGAACTGAATGTGAAGGAAGGAATGGCTGTGAAACCTGCCACTGAAGTGAAGCCCAGGGGCCATGCTGAAAGTATTGAAGAGGAAGGCTCTTCCAATGGTAAACTGGAGACTAGTGATGGTAGCAAGCAGGAGGCTCTGCCTCCAGCGGAACGGAAGGAACCACCTCAGTCACCAAGCCGTTACAGACCCAGGGGCCACACCATCTCAGATTCTGCCCCGTCAAGGAGGGGGCGGAGAGCACAGCGGGATGGGGTCCACAAGAGATCAGCGGCCACTAATGCAGAGAAGATTAGTGGGATAAGCCCAAGGTAGGTCAAATCTTATGAGTTGCATGATTGCTTTTCACTATATCCCAAAGCACTTTACAGCTTAATGCAGTATGACATAGGAGAAGTGATATAGGAAAGGCAACAGTTAAGCAGGTAGGCTGCAAGTTCTCAAAACATTAAAATAGTGAAGTACTTTCTCAAAGAGTGCTGAAAGCTGATCATGAATGCTTTTAAGATTCTTGCTGAGCAGTAAAGAAATGGGAGAGATTATCCGTGGTCTTATTAAATGGAGAAGCAGTCTCGAAGGCAAAATGATCTACTCTTTGTGTCCGACACTTGTTGATCCCTGCTAATCAAGATCCTGAATACCCCTCTCAGTCCCAGCTGCTTTGACAATGCCAAGTGTTGGCAATGCTCTGGCAAAACATCTTGGAACATTTCCTCACGTTGGTGGTACTATATAAGTGCAGAATTTGTCTCTTTGCAGCTGAGAGACTGGCAGTTCCCCACATGCAGTATCATTGATGCTTTTTCCAGGAGACTGCCATTTAAAGAGAAATCAGCCTGGACTTTAATGTCAGTAGTAACATTCTCTTCTGACCTTTAAAACTCTCTGTCAAGGTCTAATAATGTGGTAAACTATTATCCAATGTCAGCTTCTGTCATACAGCAATTTTGGTGTCTTGTGGTTGAGATGACGTCAATCTGGCTGAGTAATCTCCCACTGAAGGATTTTAAATAAAACTCAGATTTTCTGAGCTAAATTTTAATCTTGGAATGAAGATTAGAACATAAGGTGGAACCTGAAATGTCATTCAAAAAATTAAAATATATTTTGAGATGCTTGTGAATTACTATTTCCCCATATTTTGATCAGATTAAAGCTAATGATTAGCTCTACTTCTCACATATTGAAACAAACATTGAAATTTGTTGTAATTTGTCAATGACCAACACAGTTAAAGGATGTGCTGGGGCAGCCTGCAAGTGTTGCCATACTTCCAGTGGCACTATAGCATGCCCAACAACTTGTTAACAGTAACCTGTATGCCTTCGGGATGTGGGATGAAACTGGAGCACCCAGAGAAGACCCGCGAGCAGTCATGGGCAGAACATACAAAACTTCTTATAGACAGCAGTGGTAATTGAATCCTAGCTGCCGTAAAGCTTCATGCTAACTGCTGCACTACTGTGCCAACCCTGTTTTGATTTAAAGGCTGAGTTTGTGAAACAATAATTAAAATTTACTACTTTAAAAAAAAATCCCAGATCCTCTAATATTTTCAAGATAACCCAGAAGTTAGAAGACCCAAGAGACTACAGTTTCTGTAATCCAGAGCAAAAAAAAACAAACTGCTGGAAGAACCCAGCATGTCAGGCAGCATCTATGGAGGGAAATGGACAGTTGACATTTCAGATCGCGATCCCATCCAGATGAAAGGTCTTGACCCAAAACATCAACAGGCCATTTCTCGAACATTTTCTGTACTCTGCCCCTGAAGTACGTAGGTGCAAGAGCCAGAACTTGCTAATCCCGACAGCTGATACTTCCGCTAGGTCTAGATGGAGATACTTAATAGTTGTTAGCATGGTCTGGCCCATTCTGTTCCAGAGTTATCGTCTGTACTGGAGAGGCAAGAGGCTATAAATGTTGAATTTCTAGAGCACAGTGAATCGGGCAGCATTTATGAAGTTTCTGGACTGATGAAGGGTCTCAATCTGAAATGTTCACTGTCCATTTCCCTCCATAGATGCTGCCTGACTCACAGTTCCTCCAGCTCCTTTGTGTGATGCTCCTCCTCTTTACGATCACCACACCAATAGCTTGCAGTGTTGCTGTGATTTTTTTTTTAAAAACAAAACAAGCCTTTGCTCTTGATAATTTCTGTCACTGTGTTGCTCTTTTAATTAACCTGATCTTTGAGAATGTGGAAAGAAAACTTTTTTTTTTTCTTTGAATCTTCCAGTTTTGTGTTTCTTCAACTCTACCATTCGCCTTTCTTTGGTAGTGAGTCAAACAAGCCTCTTCTGGTTCCCAACAATGAGGTAAGTAGCAGAAGTCGCTGATGCGTCTACAGTTTCGTTTATCACTGGTGATTGGAGTTGAGGAAGGCAATGATATGAATAACACAGACCTCATTGCTAACATCATAGTGAGTCACCACAACTGCTGTGTGGAAAACATGAGCATTCAGATATCCAATGAGACTCAGTTGTAAGAAAACTGCCTGCAAAGACAGATTTGGATTTGTGTATAGGTACTTAATACTTAGGAAGGGAAGTGGCCCATTTTAGAGATGAGGTTATTAAGTGGGGTAAAAAATGAACTAGCACAGTTCAGATTGGAATACTGCAGCATGGAAACAGGCCCTTTGGCCTGCCTTGGCCAAGCCTATCTATGTTAATCCCATTTGGCCAGCATCCCTTGAAACCAGGGGTTCCCAACCTTTTTTTTTATGCCATAGCTCAATGCCATTAAGCAAGGGATCCATGGATCCCAGGTTGGGAACTCCTGCTCTAAAACTTTCTTATCTATGTACCCACTCAAATGTCTTTTAAATGTACCTGCCTCAACCACTTTCTCCAGCAGCTCATTGCATACTGCACCACCCTCAGTGTGAAGTAGTGGCCTCTAGTTGCCAGTCTCAACTTAAGCCTGTGCCCTCTAACTTTTGATTTGCTCTCTGTGTGGCGGGGGTGGGGGGGGAGAAATTGCTTTATTTGTCGCTGTACATCAAAACACAGCGAAATGCATTGTTTTTGTCCCAGTGACCAAAACAGCTCAAAGATTGTGCTGGAGACAGCCCACAAGTGCCAGCCCGGTTCTGGGACCAAGATAGCATGTTCACAACTCACTGTATCCGAACTGTACATCTTTAAAATGTGAGAGGAAACCCATGAGATCACAGAAATCGTACAACCTCTTTATAGCTAGCTGAGGGGATTGAACCCCGGTGATTGCTGGCGCTGAAAAGTGATTGTGCCCCTCATATTTTATACGCCTGTACAAGATCACCCCTTATCTCCCATGCAAGGAATTATGTCCTAGCTTGCCCAACTTTTCTCTATATCACAAGGAGTCCTGGCAACATCCTTGTGAATCATCATCTTCTTGTTATAATTTGGCGCACATGCCGATAATAGAGTGGAAGAATAATTAGAAACTTTTCAAAGGGTAATGGATATTGGTGAAGTAAATACTTTCTAACCTTTAAAGAAGGAGTAAGGCTAATTGGCTAGTACAGCTATAATACAATAAATGGCTTCCGTTAGTACAGTTTAACATTAATTTGTTCTTGGGATGAAGCAAATGGGCCTTTTCAAATCACTACAGCTATTGTGTCTTGTAAAGGAAAAAAAAATTACAATTATGTCTCTGGTTCTGAATGACTTTCTCCAGATATATTAATCCAGATTAGCTGGCATGTTAGTGGCATAGATTATAGATAAGAGGTTCCAGTAGCACTACTCAGGCGGTGGTTGATCTGAGTCACTGTCTGCTTTTGAAGAGAGAATGCTGCCAAGGTAGGAAATGTAGTCAGCGGTTTTGTCAACTTTCATGGAGGGTTGGATAAGTGGCTGGTAGGGTGGTGGCTGATCGAGTTCCTGTGTGTCTCTTTAATATTCAAAACAAGACCCAGGGCTCTTTATGCCCTGGCAAAGCCATTCAGGATACATTGGAGGCAGTCTTTAGAGTGTACTGTGATAGCATTGGCATCCACATACTGAAGCTCTGATGGTGGTTCTGACCTTGTTCTTGCCCTTGAAGTGTTTAAGATTGAAAAGCCTGTTGTCCATTCTGTACACGATCGAGATTCCCTGTGGCAGGTCTTGGCCGATGAGGTGAAGGAAGGCCGCAATAAAGATGGCAAATAGTGTGGGCACATTGATACAAACCTGTTTGACTTCTGTCTTGATAGTGAAGGGCTCTTAATTCAGTGTCACTATTGCTGAGTACTATGGCTGACATACCATCAATCAGTAACCTCTATTTGTAAGTGCTTGTCAGGGCAACCATGTCTTGATAGTATATGCCAGAGAGCTTGCTGTCTACCATATCAAATGCCTTTGTCAAATCTATGAAAGCCAAGTACAAGGGTGCCTTTGTTCACGGCATTTTTCCTGTAATTGACATGCTGTGAAGATCACGTCTGTGGTACTTCTAGATGGGCAGAAACCACACTTGTATTTTGGGAGTATTTCTTCAGATAGCAGAAGGAATCGGTTGACAAGGATGCGTGCAAGCGCCTTGCCTCTTGTTAACAGGAGGGAGATGTTTCTGTAATTGTTTCAATCAGCCTTGTCTCCCTTCCTGAAGATGATCACTATTAGAGCATCCTTGATCTCTGAGGGCAGTTATTCCTTTTCCTAGACCTTTAGGAGCAAGGCATGTATGTGGCGCAGGATTTCTGGTCCACCTTCCAGCATTTAGGTTAAGAAAAGCCTAAGGAAAAAGTCTTTGAAGACCACAGCCTACAGGTCCTGACAAAACTTTCGGTCTATAGAGTAGTTGTCCTTTCTACATTACTGTATGGAGATGAATCATGGACTACCTACAGTAGGCACCTGAATGCTGTGGAACAATGCCACCAAAGAATCTTGTGAAAGATTTTGTGGATCAGCTGGAAGGGCAGATGCACTAACACCAGCATATTAGAGGAGGCCAACATGAACAGTACTTCCACCATGATAATACAATACCAACTCTGATGGATCATAGGTCATGTCATCTGGATGCCTAACTCGCATCTCCTTAAACAGAACATTTACTCCCATTTGAAGGAAAGTCAGTGAGACCCTGGTGGGAAAAGGAGACACTTCAAAGATGACATCAAAATCAGCCTGAAGAAATTCAACATTACATCTAAAAACTGGGAAGACATTGAACTTAATAGATGCACCTGGAGGAAATCTGTTCAAGAGGGAGCTGCACTACATGAGTGACCTCTGTTGTGACCTCCAAGTGGCAGCTAGAAAGGAGAGACTGAACAACCAAACGACCCAACCACTAACTGCAGCTACCACTTAGTCTTTCCCACACTTCACCAGACTATGTGGATCCCAGATCTGCCTCTGCAGCCACCTGAGGACCCACCAATAGACAACCCCTTAGGAGAGCATTGTACTTGACCCAAGTGATTGCAAGGCAGAGGAAGATGAGAGGCATAGATTGAGAGACTTTTTCCTGGAGGCAGGGGGGAATGGCTAATACCAGAGACATTATTTTAGAAACACTTTGATAGGCACCTATATGATAAAAAAAATGGAGGGCCGCATAGGAGGTTAGATTGATTTTAGAGTAGGTCACACTGTTGGCGCAGTATCATAGGCCAAAGGGCCTGTACTGTCATGTAATCTTCAATGTCGTGGAATTTGTTGTTTTGATGCAGTAGTGCAGTGCAATACATAAAAATTATTGTAAGTTACAAAAATGAGTGCAAGTGAGAGCTAGTAAGGCTCAGGGACTTTCACGGTGGGTAGCACTGTCCAAGTATTAACTGCAAGTCTGGTTAATGTTTATTTTGTGTATCCTTGATCATTGAGAAACGTAACAAATAACTAATGGGGAGTTTTGTTAATCTTAGATCACAGAACGAGCCATTAAAGTCCTTGATCAGATGCCACCGTACGATACACACAAAATTGGAGTTGTGTACGTTGGGGAAGGACAGGTAAGGATATCTTCATGTCAGTAAGTAGGTACTGACCAACTTTCGCTAACCTTGTACCCCACATACAGCTCTTTACTTGAGTGCTGACCGATGTTGCTGGAATTGATGTTTCTCCCTTAGTAATTCCCCGCAGTTCAGAAATGACATTGCTGATTAGCATAGCACTGCTCGACTGTCTCTACAACAAGTGATAGGGTTTCTTATTTCCTCCATGCTCCTTTATCATTAACATCCTCCTTGATGGAATGACGGAACAGACTCGGTGGGCTGAATAGCCTGATTCTGCTCTGATATCTTGTGGTATGCTTGGTTAACTACATCATTGGACACTTTTGCACCGAGCCCTGATTCATATCCCTGAAGAATATGGGCCATAACAAGCCCTCTTTATTTGCACTGATATTATCCATGAGAACATTTCCCATTGTATGATTAGCAGAGGGCCCAGCATGTTGAAAGTTTGCTGGAGTAATATCTGAGTATATTGTACAAATTACAAAGATGTTATGTTACTGCAGAATCAGATATTTTTGGCTTGACGTTTTCCCTTGCCACATTTTGTTAGAGTCAGAGACAGGAGGATTTTTTTTGGGAACATTGCCGCACCCCTCCCTAGCCAATGAAACATGTTCTGCACAGAACTATTAGGTCATCGGATGATCTAACATTTGGTGTTTAGAGTGGGAAGGGAATTGTTATTTCATGAATATATAATTGCTTGCACAGATGTGCTTCCTTTAAGCTGGTCATTTTGTCTGGTTTGAAATAAACAATGCAAAAATCTGGTGTTTTAAGATTTTCAAGTTTTCGTAAAAACAGAGCTGGTATATTGACTTCTGGTTAAATGATACCAAGGTTTTAAAATTCTGTTTTTATATTTCATCCTATAACTCCTGGCTAATTAACGTAATCGTTCCTTTGTACGTTCAGCAGCCAAGATTCCAAGCTCTGGAACCCTCCTCTTCTCTCTACCTTTTCTCTATGTTTGAGATGCTCTGTAAAGTCACCTGCCTTTGCTCATCCATCCTAGAATCTCCTACCTGCCACTGCATCAGCATTAGTCGACGCTGCTGTAAAGCACTATGGAACATTTTGTTAGTTTGTCAGTCCCATGTTAATGGAAGGTCACTTGTTCCCCTTAGTGAAATGTTCACCGTTTATATTTTTAAAAATTGCAAAACATAAGCCCTTACAAATCACTATGGTAATAAAAATGCTCTTTTTTAAAAAAAATTCTGTTGGAGTTTTATATTCAAGTTAATTGAAGTTATTCCAGTGAGAGTTGGAAATTGGAATGATAGTTTAAAAACTGCATTGCTGCATAATGCTTTCAACACCTTTTGAGTGTTGGGTAGTTTCTGAAGTCTTTAAGCCACATGACATTGAAGAATTGCTTCTGATTATTACATATTACAGATGCTGGAAATCCAGTGCAACACACAGAATGCTGGAGGGACTCAACAGGTTAGGCAGCATCTATGGAGGGTAATAAACAGTCGATGTTTTTCTCCTGAGACCCTTATTACCGTCTATAGGTGGTGCCTAACCTGCTGAGTTCCTCCAGATTATGTGTATATTATGATATAGAGGGTTTGAAAATAATTAGGATCATATTCTTTTTAATTGTGTACTTGAAATTTCTGCAAGGATATGGTACCTAGACAGGCAGACTTGAAATTTCATCTTGTATTTTCACCCAGGTCAAAGTTTTCACTAAATATAAACAGATCTTCAGCTAATTCTGAGAGCTTTTGACCTAACTTTTAAGTAGTTTTTGCTTTGTTTCAGACTAATAATGAAGCTGAAATCCTGTCCAATGCATATGGATCATCCAGATATGCACAGTTCCTGACTGGCCTTGGTAAACTAATCTATCTCCAAGACTGCAACCCAGAACAAATTTTCCTTGGTGGCTTGGACACATATGGTGATGATGGGCAGTTTACATACTGTTGGCATGATGACATCATGCAAGGTAGGTGATCTTGTCTGTGTACAGGGATGGGAGTTATAAATGCAGGCTTTGTTTCAGGGATGCTTTAATTTTCATAACGCAAAATAAGTGATAATTCAATCACCCATTCTTTGCTGATTAAATTTTGAATATAAGGTGATCAAATAGTATTACAGGAATAAGCCCTTCAGCCTACAATGTTGTGCCAGAGTAATAAGACTTATGACACCAAATCCTTCCTGCCTGCACACAATGGAAATCCCTCCAATGTCTGCATATTAAAGCTTAAACACCTCCATCAGGTCTAACTGTACCACCACCATGAATGTTAGGTTCTGGCACCCACTATTGTTTTTAGAGAGAACTTGCCTCACAATCTGCTTTGAATTTTCCCCCTCTCATTATAAATGTATGCTACCTCCAGTATTTTTCACCTTTTCATTGATTTTGTTGGGAGAAAATTTGTCAAATGCACCAAATCTAGCCCCATCCATTAGCATGAGAAGAAGCTGCCAGAGGAGACCGTAAGACATAAAAGCAGAATTAGGCCATTTGGCCCATTGAGTCTGTTCCACCAATCCATCATGGCTGTTTTGTTGTGCCTCTCACACCCATACTTCTGCCTTCTCCCTGTAACCTTTACACCTACTAATCAAGAACCTGTCAATCTCTGCTTTAAATATACCCGATGACTTGGCCTCCACTGCCATCTGTGGCATTGAATTCCACAGATTCACCACCCTCTGGCTAAAGAAATTGCTCTCCATCTCTTTTCTAAAGGGATATCCTTCTATTCTGAGGCTGTGCCCTGGTAATGGGTGTTCGAGGGTAAATCTATATCTGGCATGTGAGTTGTTTAAAGACCAACTTGTTGGACTTCTGGGCCGGTGTGCTCTTATGAGGGTGGCAGTGATCAAATCTCCTTGTTTGCAAAGCCATTCTTCCTCCAGCTCCCTATCTTCCTTCAGTTTAGTGACAAGCTCTCATTCTCTCCTGTCCTATTAAAGCAATCTTTCACATTGCGACTCTGATGCCAAACAGAGAATCCGATCCAGCCTGTTGCGACAAGAAACGGCACATAGGCAATGACTATGTGGTGGTTGTATACAAGGACACAGAAGAAGAATACAAACTGGGAACAATAAAGGTAAATTTGAACGAGAAACTGCACTGTGATGGACAGTAAGACTCTATAACAGGTAGTCAGTATATCACTGTGTGTGTGTATATATACACCCCCTCCTCCCCCGCCCTCCCAGAAAAGGGTCTGTAACATCATGAAGGATCCCATCCACCCTGCTATTGGACTGTTTGTCCCAATAGCATCCTCACCAGTTTGTCCCAATGCTATGAAGCATCCACACCAGGAACACCAGACTCAAAAAGTTACTCTCCCCAAGCAGTAAGACTGATCAACACCTTCACCCATTAACCTACCCCACCACACCCCCAACACCACTACTTTATCACTTCCTTCAGATGCTTCTGTGCTTAGTGTTACTTTTTGGATGTACAGTATTGTGCAAAGGTTTTAGGCACATATGTATAGCTAGGGTGCCTAAGACTTTTGCACAGTACTATCATAATTTTGTTTTGCACTGTACTGCCGCCACAAAAAAAACATTTCATGATGTGAGTGATGGTTATCCTGATTCTGAAATGGGTCTCTATTGTAGACTGAGAGTGGGAGGGGACAGGGAGAGGGGAATCATGGTTGGCAAAAGGGGAAGGGAGGGGGGAGGGAATGAGAAACACCAGAGAGACATTCTATAACGATCAATAAACCATTTGTGAGGAATCAGACGAGTTGCATGGTGTCTCAGGACTGGGTGGGTCTGAACCTGCACCACTACTGCTGGTACTCCACCCCTGCTGCCCGTCCCTCATCCCTCCCGCGGCACTCCGCCCGTCCCTCATCCCTCCCGCGGCACTCTGCCCTCGCCATTCCCAATAAACTTTGCTCCTGCCAGATTTACATACTCTCACTGCTCCACGTTGACAAATGCAATATTGTGTGAATGTCCCTAGCTATATGTATATGTGCCTAAGACATTTGCACAGTACTGTACAATCAATGCATATAAGCTATATTTTTTATTATTGTGTTTTTATCTTATTGTGTAATTTATGTGCTGCATTGGATCTGGAGTAACAATTATTTCATTCTTTACACTTTGTGTACTGGAAATGACATGAAACCACCTTGAAACCTCTTGTTCTTTTTTGCACTTTTCCCTCATTCCTCGACTTTCTCAATCTTCTTACGTTTTTTGAATCTCTGTGGATTCTTTCAATGTATTTAACCATGGGTTTACAAAGAAGCACAGTGAAGTGGTGAGATACCTGCAGACACTGGGTCAGCAAACTCTCTGAAACTTCACCCAATTCTTCAGAGACTTGTGCAACTCCCGACCACAATTGTGGCTCTGTGGTGCTGAGTCATATTAATGAGATTTGCTGTATTTGAAGTATATCTTTAAGGATATGATTTCCTGTAATAGGTTTTGTGGGAGGATGGTTTTGTACAGTAAATCTCTTATGTTGTATTAGTCTGAGGCACTGAATTATTCCCCCCCTTCCTCCTTCCCTCTTCTTCCATTACCCACTCTGGCTCCCCTCTTTACCTCCCTATCACCTCTCCTGGTGTTCCTCCTTTCCTTTCCTTCGATGGTTCACTCTCCACTTATTAGATTCCTCCTTCAGCTCTATCTCTTCCACCTATCGCCTCCCAGCTTCTCACTTCAAACCCCTCCCTCACCTGTTGGCTTCACGTATCACCTAGCTTGTAGTCTTTCTCTCTCCCCACCCCTCCCTCACACCCAAACCTTATTCTGGCATCTTCACCCTTCCTTTCCAGACTCGATGAAGAGTCTCAGCCCGAAAGGTCGACTGTTTATTCCTTTACATAGATGATCCCTCTCTGTTGCTCTATGTGCTGCAGTCTCCTGTATCTCTGCAGCTCTTAAAGTACTGTGTTTGTTTCTGGCCATGGGTGAAGAAACTGCTCATTATTTGGATTAGCCCAAGACAAACCCGCTTGGTTCCCGAGTCAGTTTTCAAGTGGATAACCCATCCGTTGTATACCTAGATTAGGGTTTTTGCTGCCATTAGAAATCACCGGAAGGAACGTGTACTGAGTTGAAATTAGTAATCCTGCCAGGAACTGACTGTTCAGAAAATAAGCCAGCATGCTCTGCACTCTACAACTTTACGAATGTCCAGATCTATTAGCATATCTGACGGACTGGTGATCTTTTCTCTGGTAAAGTGGCAACTGGATAGACATTTTATGGAAGGGAATCAAGATTATTTAATGTCATTCATCAATACACAAGTGTAAATGTGAACAAAATGATTGTTACTTCAGATCTGATGCTGCTGAAAAAAAACACTAATTATGTGCCGTGTTGTATGATCATGGTCTTAGAAAAATTTGCCAAGATAATCATAGTCTAAGTGCAAAATAAATTTATTATCAAAGTACATATGTCACCATATACAACCATGCGATTCATTTTCTTGTGGGCTTACTCCATAAATCTGTGGAATAGTAACCATGACAGCATCAATGAAAGAGTACCCAACTTGGCCATTCAACCAGAGTGTGAAAGATTTCAAACTGTGCAAATTCAGAAAGAAAGAAATAATAAGTAAGCAAACACTTCTACAGAAGTGGTGTGGTATTGCCGCCTTCTGGGCAGTGTCTTTGTAAGGCGGTGACCCCTGCCATTATCAATACTCTTCAGAAATTTTCTATCTGGTGTGAGCAGTTGCATAACCAGGACTTGTGATAATGCACCAACTGCTCCTGTTGCTTCAGGATAAGCATAAAGAACACAGTAATAAAAAAAAAAAAAAAAAAAAAAAACACAAAGTATTGGTTGGAAGTAGAGAAGATATAAATACCAGAATTAGTTGCTAAAAAAAATCATCTTAGGAAATTAGAAAAACTGCTTCCCAAAAAGATGGTGAAGAGTATGAAACACCTTGGAGCTGTTGAAGTCATTAATGGAGAACTTGGGTCATTGTATTGGCAGAAAAGGAATAACAGTGTCCTGATAAAGAGAAGAAACCTGTTAGGAAGCGAAACAGCACTTAATTACGCCATTAGCCTGTTTCATTTTGTATCCGAATATCAATACCTCGTGTGGGATCATTAGAACATAATGGTAATTTTGGAATTATCTTCCCAGTGAAGATGACTGTTTTGTGATTGTTAACAATAAATGGATGGCATGGTGGTGTAGCGGTTAGTGTAAGGCTATTACAGTACCAGCAACCAGGGTTCAATTCCTGCTGCTGTCTGTATGAAGTCTGTATGTTCTTCACGTGGATTTCCTCTGGATACTCCAGTTTCCTCCTCCTTTCCAAAGATGTAATGGTTAGGTTAATTGGTCACATGGGTGTAACTGGGTGTGTGCTTGTTGGGCCAGAAGGGTCTGTTACTGCATTGATTCTCTAAATCTGATTCTAAACTATCTAGTGGGGGAGCTCAGTGAGATAGTAGCATCTGTGAAGGCAACAGGGTGGTCGATGTTTCAGGTCGAAATCCTGCATCAGCTCTGAGAGTAGAGAGGGGAGGTGTCTAGGTTAAAGAGGAGAGGAGGTCGACTTGATTGGTGGACTGAGGAGAGATGTAATATAACGGACAAATTGAGCCAGGTAGGGGAAGCAGAGAGTGGAGTTGAGGGGCAGAGGGTGGATTACAGAAAGAGGCAGACAAAAAAAAGGGGCAAATGGTGGGGAGAGGGTGAAGGTGGAGAAAGCTGAGGAAAGTTCCCAGCATTTGTAGCCTCTTGTATATCTCGATTATTCAATTGACTATCTGTTTACTTGCTGTCATCTCTATATGAGGTTTTCTTAGCTTTTAAGTTCCTGAATGTGCTGTTACTTGGGAGCCATGTTGAGGCACTTTAAGAAGGGATGTGGACAGGATATGTAAATGGATGAGGTCATGGTGGATGAAATATGTGACTAAAGATCTAGAAAATTAGAGCAAGTGGTTATTTTTTTTTACACAATGGTGACATGAGAAGCTGAAGTGTTGGTGTTCAGAGTTCCTGGGTGTCCTTTTATGCAAATTAGTGAAAGTTAGCATGCCTTTGCGTCAAATAATTAGAAAGCAGATGGTACATTGCAAGAGGATTTGAATGTCAAAGTAGAAGCATCCTATTTCAAACATGTATATAGGTCCCTGGTGAGACCTCATCTGGAACATTTGAGAAGGTCTGCCTTAGAAAGGAAGTTCTCAGAGTGCAGTGAGGTTCACCAGATTGGTTCCTGGAATGGGTGCTTGTTAGGAACCCTAGAGGCCCAGAATTAAATAGACTTGGCATTATTGTCTGGAGATCAGAATAATTTAAAATTAAGTCATTAAACCTTCCAGAATTCCTCTGCAGTTGGACTGTGTAGACACAGGGAAGTTCTTCCCTGGTTGGGGCATTGAGATCAAGGGTCAACCTCTATCGGCTATTCAGGTCAGTGATCAAAGACATTTCTTCAGTCAGTGGTGAATCTTTAACATCCTCTAACAAAGAAGGCGGTGTGGCTGAACATGTTCAAAGCTGAGATATAACCAAAATTCATTCTTTAGGGAACAGATGATGTAGACTAGTGGTAGGAAACAAAAGCACATGCCTAGGTCAGCTAGGTAGAGAAGACGAAAGCTTATCTAGTCCTATTTCAGTTTAGTTTTATGATTTGTACTGCATTTATAACATTCAGTTGTCTCATGGTATTCCCTTGTTGGATATTGTCGTATGAATCTATACATCTGCTTTTACAAAACCTTTAGCTCTGACAATTTTTTTTCTGTTGATTTTAATAGGGTCAGTTTAACTTTGTGGAAGTAATTATTAAACCTCTGGACTTTGAAAGCAACCTGGTAACCCTGCAAGCACGTAAAGGTAAAGATCAATGTGCGAGTGACTGCCATTTGCTTGGTACTCTGAGCCAGTTATGTATGTTCACTCATTAGAGTTGTCTAACACCTGGCATTACTTGGTTGCTAGCTCCTCCTGAATACATAATACCATGGGGCGTTACGGTAACATACCGGTTAGCACCACACTATTACACTTGGAGCGTCGGAGTTCGAAGTTCAATTCTGGCATTCTCTATACGTCCTCCCCATGGAATGGGAGGGTTTTCCCCGGGTGCACTGGTTTCCTCCCACAGTTCAAAAGCATACTGGGTAGGTGAATTGGTCATTGTAAATTGTCCCACAATTAGCTTGGGGTTAAATCAAGGTTGTTGGGAATTGCTGGAGCAGAGTTCCTCTAAGGGTCGGAAGTGGCTTTTCAATGCTGTATCTCTAAATAAAACAAAATTTCTGGTTACCTGTTTAAATTCAATGCATCTCAAATGTCTAAATTTTTCTATGGACATAATAAATTGAGTCCCTAAAAAGGTTCAGAGGTTCATTTATTATCAAAGTAATTATAAATGACATTATTCTTTGGATAGCTGCGAAACCAAGACAAAAGAATGGCAGCATGATCACCAGCCCCCAAATCCCCACTCCCCACACAAAAAAGCAAACGAGAATGGAACAGGCACATCAACCCCTTTCCCCAAAGTCTCCTTTCCGGCAGCAAAGTGATCCTACCAGCGATCAAAAGCCAGACTCCCCTCTCCAGTAGCAGAGCGATCCCACCAGCGATCAAAAGACAGGTGCGTGGCGCTCGCTCTCTGCGTTCGCCTTGATGTTTCAGTCTCCCCCATTGGTTTAATTTGTGAAATGGGGTTGAACATCAGCTCAACCTTACTTGGGTTTTGTCAATGTCCGTGTGCCTTAATGCCTCCGACGCCAGAAAAGCTGGAAGTCTCCTCGGGATATCCGAGTAGGTCCTGGAAAGGAGGTTCTGCAAACCAGGGGGGCAGATTCTGTGCTTGGCTGGTCTGGGATTCGAACCTACAACCCTTTCACCCTTGGCAATGTCTGTAATTGACACATTGAAAGTGTCAGTGAACACAGCCTGAGCAGAAGCGGAGTCATTTGCAACTTCACCTACATGGACGTACACAAGAAAATAGGAGCAGGTTATCTGGTACCTCAAACCTGCTGCACTAATGAGATTAAAATGCAAACAACAGGAATTCTGCAGATGCTGGAAATTCAAGCAACACACATAAAAATTGCTGGTGAACGCAGCAGGCCAGGCAGCATCTCTAGGAAGAGGTGCAGTCGACGTTTCAGGCCGAGGCCCTTCGTCAGGACTAACTGAAGGAAGAGTGAGTTAAGGGATTTGAAAGTTCAAATTTCAAAAGTCTCGGCCTGAAACGTCGACTGCACCTCTTCCTAGAGATGCTGCCTGGCCTGCTGCGTTCACCAGCAACTTTTATGTGTGTTGCACCAATGAGATATTTATTTATTGAGGTGCAGGGTGGAGCAAGCCCTTCTGGCCCCTCAAGCTGTGCCGTCTAGTACCCCTAATTGAACCCTACCTAATTATGGGACAAGTTACCAAAACCAATTACCCTATCAACCGAAACCCATGCAGTCACGAAGAGAGTGTCCATACTCCTTGCAGACAGCCGTGGGAACTGAACTCAGTTCGCTGCTGTGTAAAGTGCTGTGATACCCACTACATTACCATGCCGCCCCATCATGACTGATTTATGCTAGCCTCAACATTCCTGTTTCTGTTCCTCATAACCTACTCTTCTATCTTTAAAGTATGTATCTACCTCTTCCACACCGATCTCTAGTGATCTGGTCTCCATTACCCTTCCGGGCCAAGAATTCCATGGGTTCACTACCCAGAGAAAGTTCTACACACCTCAGTTTTAAGTGGCCAGCCTCTTATCTTGTAGCCATGTCCCCTTGTTTGTGACTAATCCATGAGTGAAAACATCTCAGTATTTCCCCTGTCATGCCCCCTTAGGTGTGTATGCTGTGGAAGCCAAGTAATTGCATGTATATAAAGCAAATATTGATAGTACTTAATTAGTAAGGAAGTCTAAGGTTATGGAGGAAAGCACGAGAATGGATTTGAGAGTGAAAATAAGTCGCCCATAATTGAATGGCGGAGCAGAATCTAGGCTGAATGGCTTAATTCTCCTCCTCGGTCTTGTGGTCTCAGGGTTTGATGGCTCTGGGCCTTTACCCCCCGGAGTTTACAAGCATGAGGAGAATTTTACTGAAATGAACCGAATATGTAAAGGCCTAGATAGTGGATAGGAGGAGGATGCTTCCTATAGCAGAGGAGCTGAGAGAGAGCATATTCTCAGAAGCCAGAGGGTGGTGAATTTGTGAAACTCATTGCCAGAGATAGCTGTGAAGGCCAAGTCATTTGGTACATTCAAAGTAGAGGTTGATAGCTTCTTGATTAATAAAGTCATCAAAGGTTGCGGGCAGGAGAATGGGGTTGAGAGGGATAATAAATCATCCATGATCAAATGACTGAGCAGACTGATGGGCAAAGTAGCTATTTCTGCTCCTATGTCTTATCGTCTTATTTGAATAAAACTACCCATTGATCTTATAAACGCCAAGAAACACAACCCAAACTTTTAACTGTCCAACCTCTCGATAGGATAACCCTTTCGTCCAGCAATTAGCCTACTGATTCACCTTTGAACTGTTTCCAATACTACTATATCTTTAGGTAAGCCAATGCAAACTGCTTGGTACTCCAGGTGCGACCTCCCCAGCTCCGTTACAACTGTAACAAAGACTTCCTATTCTTAAACTGCAGTCCTTTGCAAAGATGCAGACATGCCATTTGCTAGCTTAGCCACTTGCTGGAGCTGCCTGCTAACATTCTGAACTTCTTTGCATGATCATTTTTGTTGTTTTGCAAATGTGTAATTTCGTTGGGATTCGGTTGCTTGTGTGATAAAGATGAAGCGTTTTCTATGTGGCTTACAGATGTGTTTTTTTTTTAGACATGGAGGGTCTGGTTGACACAAGTGTGGCTCGGATTGTGTCGGACAAGAATCTACCTCTGTTGGTGCGTCAGATGGCATTGCATGCAAATGTAAGTCAAAGGACATCATTGAGTTTAGTTTCTTAGCAGAATGATATCACTAGTTTAGCACTGTTTTACCTATCTGAAAGTCTTTATAAATGTAGCAATTGTACATGTACCACCACTTCTGGCAGCACGTTCCATATACACACCACCCTCTGTGTGGAAAACCTTGCCTGTCAGGTTCACATTAAATCTTCTCCCTCACATTGAACCTCTGCCCTCTTGTTTTAGATTCCCCTACCTGAAGAAAATTGTGGTCTCTCTACCTCATCTATACTCCATAGGCATCTCTTCTATGAATCATTAGTCAAATTGTTCCTCAGTCTTCTAAATCCCATGGACTACTATCCTGTTTAGACCATAAGGCACAGGAGTTGAAGCAGGCAATTCAGCCCATTGAGTCTGCTCTTCCACTCCTCTCTGGGTGATTTATTTTCTTCTCAACCCCATTCTCCTGGCCTCTCCCTGCGACCCCTGATGCCCTTACCAATCAGCAACCTATCAACCTCCATTTTAACTGTACCCAGTGAACTGGCCTCCACAGTCAAATGTGGCAATGAATTCCACTGATTCACCACCCTCTGGCTGGAAAACTTCTTCCTCATCTCAATTTTAAAGGGCCCGAGGTCCTAGACTTCCCTACTATAGGAAACATCCTCTCCATGTCCGGTCTATCTAGGTGTTTCAACATTGGATCGCTTTCATTGAGATCCCCCCCCATTCTTCTAAACTCTAGCGAGTACAAACCCAGAGCCACCAAATGGTCCTCTTACTTTAACCCTTTCATTCGCAGAATCATTCTCATGAACCTCCTTTAGTTTAGTGTCATCTCTCCTCTGTTTCACCTTTAGAGTCCAGGCCATTCTGGTAAATATTGGCCTGCTGAGTTCCTCCAGCATTTTGTGTGTTGCTTGGATTTCTAGCATCTGTCGATTTCCTCATCTTTGTTAATGAGAGAGAGGTCAGGGGACAACGGACAGACTGGTTCAAGCTGACAGGAAGGCAACTGTAACACAAGTAACTACGAGCTTCAACAGTGGTGTGCAGAAGAGCATCTCTGAATGCACAGCATGTTGAACCTCGAAGTGGATGGGCTACAGCAACAGAAGATTGCAAACGTACACCTAGTAGCCACTTTACTAGGTACAAGAGGTAGATGATATAGTGGCCTCCGAGTGTATTTTTAAATTTGTATGTGTTTCAAGAAAACATGAAATGTAGTGTCGTCTTTACCTTTAGACACTGATATTGTGTCTCTACCAGGTCAATGTGAAACAGTTTTGAATGCTAATTACTGTTAAAGTGATTTATTTTCTTTGCTGTAGATGGCTTCACTTGTACATCACAAAAGTGCCGTTCCTTCAGAGGCGTATGCAAGCAAGTGGCTAGCAAGACTACGGCAGATCAAACGGCTTCGATCCAAGGTACTATCAACTGGACTCCATAAACATGAATATCAAACTGGAGTTCAGGGAAAAACTTGTATGCCCAAAATGTTTAGAGAATGGAGTTGACTGACCGTGAGCAGGGAGGCAAGTTGGAATAACATAGAAACTTCTAGAATTCAGCAAGTTGACCATAAGACATAGAATTAGCATTAGGCCATTCAGCCCATCAAGATTCTCCACCATTCTGTCATGGCTGATTTATTTTCCCTTAATCCCATTCTCTTGACTTTTCCCTGAAACCACTGATGCCCTGACTAATGACGAACCTATCAACTCTGCTTTAAATACATCCAGTGACCTGTGCTCCACAGACGGCTGAGTTCCCCAGATTTACCAATCTCTGGTCAAAGAAATTCCTCCACATGCTCTGTTCCAAAGCAATGTCCTTCTATTCTGAAGCTGTGCCCTCTGGCCCTATGCTTCCGCACTGTTAAAAACATCCTCTCTACGTCCACTCTTTCTAAGCCTTTTATTATTCAGCAGGTATCAATGTGATTTCCCCCCCCCATTCTTCTAAACTCCAGTGAGTACATGTCCAGGGCCACCCAAAGCTCCTCGTTCAGAACCCTTCCATTCGTGGGATCATTTTCGTGAACCTCCTCTTGACCCTCTCCAATACCAGCTCATTCTTTCTTTGATGAAGGGCCAAAGAATGGCAGGTGATAGGTGGGTCCAGGTGAGGAAGGTTAGTAGGCAATGGAGGAGGGAAGAGTGGAAATGGTGACAGAGGTTGGAGGTGGTGCATAGAATCCAGTGAGGAGGTGGGAAGAGTAGATGAATTAAAGTGGCTACAGCGACTCGGAGTCATGACAGACTGCAGCATCTAGTCTGTGCCAACCTATCAGTCTGCCTGCTCCCGTTGACCTTCATCCAGACCATAGCCCTCTGTACACCTCCATCCATGTACCTATCCAAATATCTCCTAGATGTTGAAATCAACCCCGCATCTGCCACTTGTGCTGGCAGCTCGTTCTACACTCTGACCACCACCTGAGTGAAGAATTTTTTCCTCATTTTTCCCTTTAAACATTTCACCTTTCACCCTTGGCTCATGACCTCTAGTATTCTCATCCCACCTCGGGGGGCAAAAAGCCTGCTTGCATATACCCCTCATAATTTTGCATATCTCTATCAAATCTCCTCTTGTTTTCCTACATTCCAGGAAATAAAGTCCTAACCTATTCAATGTTTCCTTATAACTCAGGTCCTCAAGGTCCTGGCAACATCTTTGTAAATTTTCTCTGCACTCTTTCAATTGTATTGATATCTTTCCTGTAGCTGTAGACACAGGAGCAATGGTAAAATGGGGTAAAATAAAGGATGGCATCCAATCTTGGGCATTTACCATTTGGGGTAAATATCAGTTGTGTGCTGCAACTTGTATGAGACCCCAGCATTCTTACCATCAAACCCACTGGGTTTTTGTGTTGTACTTGTGATAGAACACTTGATTGGTTAAGTAGAGCCGGGTATTTTTTGAACAAAGGGTTTTTTTTGTCTTGACCCAGGTGTGTGAAGATCTGCAGTATCGCCAGAGCGCTGGAATCTCCTTGATCCAGATGCACGCTGCCGGCCAAAGTAAGAGTTCTCACCACCACCCCCACCATCATCATCACCAGCCACAACAGCAGCATCTCCCCCACCACCATTACCAACCACAGCACGCACCGCCGCCGCCTGCTGGCGCTGAAATTGGCCAGCGGAAGAGGCTGATGTCCACCGTGGATGACTTCACAGACTTTGTTTAAAGCAGCCCCCTCGCCATTCTCGCACCCTGGCTGAAGTGTGCAATACCTCTGCCATACTGTGATAGAAGCCAGACGGTGCTTAGTTTACCGTGGGATGGGATTTGACTTGCACTGCACTGTTTTGTGAAGAAGAAAAGCTGCTCCTGCTGCCCTCTTCAGAGAGAGCACCCTGGTTCGACGCCAGTCCGCTTCAAGAATGAATGTGCAGATGGTTATGGCCTGAGCCACCTCTCTCTTCCCCCCCCCCCCCCCCCCCCCCCCCCGCACTGCCCCGGAATGACACCAGTGGACTGGCGTATTGACCAAGTGACCATTTAGTTGCCCTTGTGTTGAGGAGTGATTGGAACAGCCTTCCCAAATGGATGTGGTGTTGGGGACAAGGGCACAAGTTCCATACTGATCTGGTAATAACTCTATTTTGTGCAATTACTTTGTAAAGGAAGGTGTGTTGTTAATCTTCACACAGTTTTTAAACACAGGTGTCAGTGTTGAAATGCTGTAATTATGTCTCCAGTAAAAGTGAATAAATTTCGTTTGAAAAGCTTTCCTCAGTTTCTCTCCAATTTTGCAACCCCAGAATCACTTTTCCTCAAGTCCTTCATTTGGTAATATTAATTTAAATTGCAACATTGCTTTTTTTATTAAACAGAAAGGGTTGGCTGGAGTTATTAATGTGTGCAGTTCTGCTTGCCTGACAGTTAGAAGAATGTCATTATGTTGGAAAGGTGCAGAAAAGATTCATAATATTACCAGGACTGGAGGGCTTGAATCATAAGGAGAGACTGGATAGGCTGATAAGCACTCATTCATCACAATTTCCATCATTTTTGACAGGATCCTACCACCAAACACATCTTTATCTCTTCCCCCCATGATTGTCCATTCATCCCTCCTCTACTAATTTTCATTTGGCACTTATCCCTGCAAGTGAAAGAAGTGCTACACCTACCCATTCACCTCCTCTCTCACCTCCACCCAGGGCCCCAAAAAATCCTTCTAGGTGAGGCAACACCGTCAGGGTCACCTACACCCAACACACCCAGCACAGCCTTCTCTCTAACGGTGAGCCATGCCATAGATTGTGGACCGCTTTATCAAGCATCTTTGCTCTGTCCACAGAAGGGTGGATTTCCGGTGGCCAACTATTTTATTCTACTTCCCATGTTCATTCTGACATGTCTGTCAGTGGCCATCTCTACTGCCAGGATGAGGCCACTCTACGATTGGAAGAACAATACCTCATATTCCGTCTTGGTAACCTTTAACATGATGGCATAAACTTTGATTTCTCCAACTTCCAGTAATTTCTCCCCCATTCCCCTTTCTCTCCTGTGCCATTCCTCATTCTGGTTCCACTCTTACCCCTTCTCACCTGCCTATTACCTCCCTGTAGTGCACCTCTCCTCCTTCCCCAGACTCCTATCAGGTGTCCTCTTCCACCCATCAGCTCCCAGCTTCTCACCTGGCTTCATCTGCCAGCTTGTAGTCCTTCGACTCGCGCCACCTTCTCATTCTGCCTTCTTCCCTCTTCCTTTCCAATCCTGGTTAAGGGTCCTGGCCTGAAATGACAACTCTTTATTCCTCTTCATAGATGCTGCCTGACCTGCTGTTTCCTCCAGAATCTTGTGTGTGTTACAGTGGATAGGCTGGATGTGTTTGCTTGGAGTGTAGGAGGCTGAGAGGTGACCTTATAGAAGCTTATAAAAAAAAATTCATGAGGGGTATAGAGAGGGTAAATGGTCATGGACCTTGTCATTGGTGGGGGAGCGTGAAACCAGAGGGCATCAAATGAGAGAAGTTTAAAGGGGACTTTGGGCAAATGGTAGAAAAGATTTAGAGCAAGCATTCCCAACCTCAGGCCGGGTCGATGGACTCCTTGCTTGGTGGTATTGGTCCATGGCATAAAAAGGGTTGGGAACCCCTAGTTTAGAGCAATATGGGATAACTATAGAAAAATTCAGGGAGGCAAATTGGTTGGTATGCCTAAATTTGGCTGAGGCTTACTTCATGCTGCTTAAGGAGGATGAGAGGAGGTTTGCTCAAGGTGTACAAGATAATGAGATCTACTGTAGATAGAGTGGACAGTCAGCATCTTCATCCCAGGCCAGAAATGGTTGACACTAGGGGGCATAATTTTAAGGTGATTGGCAGAAAGTATTGGGGGGGGGGGGGATGTGAGAGATGGGTTTTGTTTTAAACAGTGGTGAGTGCATGGAACACCCTGCCAGGGATGGTGGTAGAGGAAATACATTAGGGTTATTTAAGAAACTCTTAGACACATGGATGAAAAGAAAATGGAGGGCTATTTTGGGAGGGAAGGGTTTGTTTGATCTTGGAGTAGGTTCAATGTTTGGCACAACATCGTAGACTGAAGGTCCTGTACTGGGCTGTAGTGTGTTAAAACTCCTTGATTCAGTGCATTTCAGTGTAGTTACTCAAAGGATCAGGCTTCAGGGCATGGATTTTTGTACTAAAAGAATTGAGAATCTATAGCCAACAGCGAAGATGGATTAGCCCAGCGTAAGTGTCCCAGTAGACACTACAATCACCATCAACTTTGAGTGATGTCCTAATGGACGAAGATAGAAAGAAAGCATTCCTTTATGGGTGGGCCTAATTTTAATTTGGAGATGTGGCACGATAAAACAATTCTTCCAGCCAAGCTAGACCGCACTGCCTAATTAGACCCAATTAACCCGTACATATTTGGAATGTGGGAGGATACCTGAGCCCAGGGTTCCAAACCTTTTTGATGCCAAGGACCCATACCATTAATTGTTAACGTATTAGTGTTTGTGGGTCACAGGGAGAATATGCAAGCTCCTTATGGACAGCAGAGGGAATATGGCACCTTTTTAAATCACCTCTCTATAAAACCCTACATAAATCACCAATGGTATAGACATTTTGAACCCACTGTGGCTGATGCAGAGTCAAGGATCCAGAAGTTCAACACCAGTTCCTGTTTTGAAAAGGTTCAAAGTTCAATTACGTACTATGAAATTATACAGTATGCAACCTTGACAATAGTCCTCTTGCAGACAGCCAAACACCATAGAACCTGTTTAAAGAAAGTCTCCACACAAGACCATCCGACGTGCAAAAAAAAGAACAAATCATGCAAACAGCAAAAAGCAAACAAATAACATATTAAACTAGTCCCAAAAGTGAGCCATAGCCAAGAGGCATCGAGGTGAGGAAAGCCGGTCAAGGAGCTGAAGGCCATTGCCACAGCCAGCGAGTCAGTCAGTACTGCTTTAGGTCAATGGCTGCAGACCCAGTCCGCACTGAAGTGCCTCAAACAAATCTCGCAAACAGTGAAGCACGTTCAGCACTGAGGACGCTAACGATCAATCTGCAGCTGAAAGTGAATCCACAGCTGTGAGCAGCCAAGGTTTTTGACTTTAAGGACAAATTTAATTATTCCATCCACCACTCCCCCTCCACTATCAGTAGACTGTGTTAATGCAGGAGTAAACCAGGTGTAAATAATTGTAATCATTACATCAGAAACATATCTGATGCACTGGAAAACAATCTCTGAAGACAATTGGTAATGGCCAGGGTCACCTGTCTTATGAAGGCACTGCCCAGAAGAAGCAATGGCAAACCACTTATGTAGAAAAATTTGCCAAGAGCAACAACGGTCATGGAAAATCCATGATCGCCCACGTCATACTACACAGCACATAATGAGCAAACTGTGCTGCCACCAGAAAACAACAAATTTCATTACATACGTCAGTGATAATAAACCGGATTCTGGAATTGCTTTACTGGCAATGAAGAAGCTGTCCAGAGTTCATATTCCAAACCAGCAGTCTGCAGCAGAGATTCTGTGTGATGGGGGATCTGTGTTCTGCTGGCTGAAGTATAAATGTGAGTGAGAATACACTGAATATTTTCTATGCTAGAATTTATACAGAACATTTGCTGTTTAAAAATAAAATCAAATAATTCATTAGTCAATATCTAGCTTTTAATGCCAGGTTTACTTAACTAGATGCAATTTCCCTAGCTGTTGTCAAAAGGTTTAGTCCAGACCTTGCATTACCAGTTGAATAAGTAAGCAGCAACCTTATAAACAATCTTTAGTACTCTTTTAATCAGCATTTGGCACAAAAGCACATTATATGCATCTTATAATAAAACACTACATAACCTTTTAACAGGCCTATTTATCAGTTTAAGTGTTCATTGAATATCCTGCAGCATTTCCGTGAGAAATCTAAAAGCTTATGCTGAAACACGATTTATTCACAAAAATATAATTCAGTCATATGTTTTTGGGGTTGGGGAAAAGAAATGCCTTTGGTTAGCCCATTTGTGGTGCTGTTAGGAAGAGAAGCTGGGGGTTGGTAGAGTTCTGTAGGAGGCGAGGAACAAATTCAACAGCGAATCCTCCATGTTGATTCTCTTGGCTCTCACACCGTGAGCGAGTTGGTGTCACTTCATCTTTTTATTCCGTCTTCAGAGAAAGTAAACCACAGAAAATGAAAGGGGGCTTCAGGTTTACAGTCTGCCCAGATTTGTCTTTCCAAAGTTAAGTAGCAATAATGAATTGCTTTTGTGGCATCCCATCTCCTGGTTAAACTAAACCTGGGTAAACAGGGGACAAGACACAGGGCAAAAATGACTTATACGAAGCGGTCAACATTTTAAGGTGAATGGAGGAAAGTATAGGAGGGATGTCAGTGGTAATTTTCTTCACATGGTTGGGCAGAGTGTGGAATGTGCTTGCTAGGGCTTGTGGTAGAGGCAGATACGTTAGGGACATGGATGAAAGAGGATCTTAGGCATATGGATGAAAGAAAAATGGAGGCCTATATAAGAGGGAAGAGTTAGATTGATCTTGGAGCAGGTTAACAGGCATAGCCCTGTGGTTTGAAGGGCCTGTTCTATGTTGTTCATAATGAAGATGGGCCCATTCATCAATAAAGCATTGACCATCACTGTGCCTGATCAAAGTTGATCAATGCTTACCCAGCGGGAAAAATAATGTGATTTTATGACCAGCATATTCATGAGAAATTTAATCTTCACTCCAATACTCTATGGTTTCACACCCCTGATTACATGGGACCAAAAAATTACCATTTTGTACATTTACATAGTGAATGTTTTAACTCGCTAAAAAAATCAAATTTTTTTTTGTTTCATCCATACAAATACTTACTCCAGCAATGCATAAGGGTGGTGAGCCACATTGTTTCTTGGAACTTGTTTGAATGTGGTGATATTTATTTTCCCTGTAATTATTACGTGCACTCGTAAATTTTCATTTCTACCCCCGCGCCCCCCCCCCCACAGCCACTTGCTTCAGTAATGGGTTCTCAGTTTAATGTGCATTTTACAATACTTTTGTCCATACAACAAAGGAGCAGAATTAGGCCATTCAGCCCATTGTGGTCTACTAATTCATAATGGTTGATCCATTTCCATTCTCCTGCCTCATCGCAGTGCTGGGACTGTTTTAATGAAACGTTCTAATTTCAGTGTTAAAATAACACTCACCTGACCTTTGAAAATTCCGTAACAGAATTGTCACTACCACAACGTAGGCAAAAATACTGTCCTGTAAAGTTAATTGTGTACACTTGTTTCCTCTTCACTGATCAAATGAATGCAGTTCAAAAGTAAATGATTAAAACGGCATTTTTTTAAATAAGTGCATCCTTCTGATGCATGGCTAAAGCAAGTTTATACAATCTCTCCTTCTGAACAATCCTCAGTTTAAAGTGCTTGTTAATGTATATAAAGTAAACGATTTTCATCTTTAAAAAATATCTGTCCTTTAAGAAAAAAATTTCATTTTTAAAAATATGTCCTTTTTGAAACTTTTTATCTCTTAAAAATATCTGTCCTTTAAGGCTTGTTCTGACCCGTTTAGTTAATAATGTCACATGCCTCCACCTACAATGATATTGAATGCATTTTGTGACTTTTTTTTTTCTTGCAGCCATTTGTGCTGAACAGACCCTTCACAACAATATGACAGCAGTTGGATAATGTGCTTGGTTTTAGCTACTAACGATTGTATTAAATTCTAGTGAAGGGAGGGGGAGATAGATTTCCCATAGTTGACTGAGTCCAGGACAAGGAACTGCACTGTTTAATACAAAACTAGAGCTTTCATAGATGAAGTCCGTTCTGGTGGCAGGAGGTGTCCATTCATCATCACCATGCTGAATCATTTCAGCCTTTAGGTGGTGGGGAGGGGGAGAGGATTTTAAAAGAAGTAAGGGGATAATCCAAAATCCATCCTCTTACTGCTCAAACAAGTTGGGCCAATGCCAAAAGAGATAGATTAGCTATTACTTTTTTAAAAGAACTCAAGGCCACTGGTTTCAATAGCAATATACGAAGTCCCCAGGGGAACGCGGCAGGTCAGGCAGCATTTCCAGAGGGATGTGACCAGCCAACATTTCGGGTCGAGACCCTTCATCAGGACTGGGAAGAAAGTGGGACGTTAGCCAGTATAAGAAGATTGTGGAGATGAGGGGAAGGGTTCGAACAAAGCCTGGCAGGTGATAAGTGGATCTGGGTGGGAGGGAAGAGAGTGGGCACAATATAATAAGCCGGCAGGTGATAGGTGCATCTGGGGGTGGGAGGGGGCTAGAAAGTGGGTACAATGTGATAAGCTGGGAGGTGATAAGTGGAAATTCTCCCCGTGGTTTCCCTCTTTCCTTTTTATTTCATGGTCTATTGTCCTGTCAGAATCCTCCTTCAACACTTTGTTACTTCCACCTATCACCTCCCAACTTCTTGCATTATTCCCATCCTCCCCCTCCCTTATTTACCCATCAACCCCTCACCTAGATCCACCTATCTCCTGCCACCTCTTGCACTGCTCCCTTTTTTCCCAAACGGCCCATCTCCCCTCTTTCAAGCCCCAGAGAAGGGACTGGACCTGGAACGTCCATAGAAGGTGACCTGACCCACGGAGTTCCTTCAGCTCCTTTCCGTGCTGCTCCAGATGTCCAGCATCTGCAGAATTGCTTGTGGTGCCACCTTCTGGAGTGGAGTTAAAAAAGTCACTCTCTCACACTGAGAAAACTCATCTCAAGGTAGTATATGATGGCATATACATAGTTTGATAATAAATTTGCTTTGAACTTTTGTCTGCAACAACTATTCAGGGTTAGAGAGAACTTGGTGATCCCCTGGTACTTGTAGGCCCAACTTGTCTGCCATTTTAGTTTTTCTGCGAGGTGGCTTGGGTTCCTTGCCTTTGAGGGCTTCCTTTGTACAGGCTTCTAACGGGTTGTTTCCTAGCTGTACGTCTTTCATCCTCGCCTTGTCTGCCGGAGCTCGGATGGAAGAGCGGTGACTGCCACTCAGCCTTCTGCTGGCTCTCATCCGCCTATACGTTGCAACCAGCTCTTCTGCCTTTGTGCTAATTTTCCTCTGCTGTATCCTGTCCTGGGCGTGCTTGAGCTTGCACTCCACCTGGTAGACGTCCTCCGTCACGCTGTTCACCTTGTCGAACTGCTCCAGCAGGGCTTCGACCAACGGCACCAGCCGGTGGATGTTCACCTCTATCTGTGTTGCCTTGTTGGGGCTGGCCAGGGGGAGCGCATCCATTGGGGTGGACTCGCTAGACGAGGATGAGGACGAGGAGGAGATGTCTGAGATGGTGCTGGCGGTGTGGAGGCACGTCGACTTTGAATCTCGGGACGACTGCGAGGGCAAGGGAACCATTCCTTCAAACTTGACTTTATGGCGGAACTGCGAACATTTAAAAAAGAACATTGCATAACACAGGTAGGAAATGAGAATCCGCAAACTCTTACTGAAACCCAATCAAGTTCACATTCATGTCAGTCACCCATATGCATGTATACAGCCCAATGAAACATTGTTCCTCAGAGCCCAAGCTGCAAAACACAGTTCATATCGTCACACAGAGCACAATAGTCCCAATCTAGCACATACAGTAACAAAATATTAACAAGGTTTACAAGAATTAACCCAAGAATGAAAGGATTAAAGTGTGAGGAGTGTTTGGCTCTCGGTCTGTACTCATTGGAATTTAGAAGAATGGGGGGGGGAAGGGAGAGTTGCAACCTACTGAATATTGGAAGGTCTAGCTAAAGTGGATGCTTCCTCTAGTAGAGAAGTATAGGACCAGAGGGCACAGCCCCAGGATAGAAGGACACACATTTAGAACAGGGACGAGTTGGAATTTCGTCAGCCTGAGGGTGGTGATTCCACAGAATCCATTGCTACAGACAGCTGAGAAACTGAGTCATTGGGCGTGTTTAAAGCAGAGGTTGATAGTTTCTTCATCGGTAATGGTTAGGGAGAGAAGGCAGGAGAATTGGGTCGAGAGGGAAAATAGATCAGTCATGATGGAATTGTGGAGCAGACTTGATGAGCTGAATTCAAGCACACAGTAAAACGTGACTGTATGTCTCAAACTACATGTACCCCTCAACCTTGAACTAAAGGGGACAACTTCACTCAATTTCACTTGCCCCATCATTGAAGTGTACCCACAACCCACAAATGAAGAGTTTCAAGAAACTCTTCATCTCATGTTCTCAGTATTTGTTGCTTATTTATTTATTTATTATGATTTCTTTCCTTTTATATTTGCACATTTTGTTGTCTTCTGCACACTGGTTGAACGCCCAAGTTGAGCGGTCTTTCATTGATTCTATTATGGGTCATTATTCTATTATGGATTTATTGAGTATGCCTGCAAGAAAATGAATCTCAGGGTTGTATATGGTGACATATATATGTTCAGATAATAAATTTACTTTGAACTTGGAGCATGTGATGAATAAATGAATCTGAAATGAATCTATTGCACTTTTTTATTGTAAGTTATATACCATTTTAATGTCTTGCACTGATCTGCTGCCCCAAAACAACAAATTTAATGCCATGCTGTATGTCACTGATAATAAGCCCAATTCTGTACAGAACTGCTGCCCTGTAATGCAGCAGATTAATTTTATTGTGGAGTCAAGCAGCTGCAGTTTGTGTGATGTGCCTGCAGATGGCGCTGCTGGGACACAAAGCAGAGTTTCTCACCATCATTCATCCCCATGCACCGCCTGAGGCAGATGGCAAGGGTAAACTCCCCAACACGGAGGTTCTCACACAGACATCCACAGCCCGCTGCTGAGCTCAGACGCGACAAGGCCGATGACCTGGTGGTCCATAGGCGTTGCCCCACAAACAAACATTAGGATCAGGAGTAGGCCATTCTGGTCATTATGTTAGACAGTTATTTTACCTACTTCAAACAAATATCTCCTCAGCCTTCTCTGACTAAAGTGGTCAAGACAGAGAGACGCTACAGGGAAACAGGCACGTAACCCTGTAGTCCACACTGAATATCAATCACCCACTCACACCAGGAGGAGTCCTTCCATCGGTCGGGGTCAACCACGGACGTTACATCCAGGCAGTACACTATGGAGAGAAATCTGTTGCCCATGCAGTAGGCTCCCCCTCTCCATGCAACTGATGAATCCAAAGGAACGGCAGAGACCGATGCAGTTTGGTACCATTGGTGTTACAAGAGTTGCCAGTCAGCATTGAGCTCAACGTAGGACTGCCTTAGGATCTCCAGCCCCAGATTTCTCCTTGGGGTTTACTGCCAATGAGTTCCTCATGAATGGGTATAGCCACAAGGCAGCAGAGGTTTGAGATCAGAGTTCTCCTTCTCCTGGATGAGCCGCCATCTGCCCGAACTGACTGGTTTTAAGTGACCCAGTAACCCGCCTTTGCCTCTTCTCCTGTCGCTAGAAGCAGTTCTGCTATGCTACACGTGAAGGTCAGGAGCTGGACTTGGTTGTCAGAGACTATCTGAGATGCACACCATGGGGAGCATTTAATAGGTAGTGGGAGCTTAGCCCCACCACCTCCCCGCTGGCTATGACAACCTAAAGGATCCCACTCACACCAGTTCTCCTATTTTAACTCTCTACATTTTCATAGACTCTGCACAGATTCTAAACCTAGGGGCAATTACAAGGGACACCCATTTAAATTCTACTTCCTGTTTCATTCTGACATCGATCGATGCCATTATGCCACAATGGGGCCAGTCTCAGGCTGGAGGAGCAACAGCTCATATTCCAGTTAGGTAGCCTCCAACCTGATGGCGTAATCATTAATTACTCTAACTTCTGGGAGTTCTTCCCCCCACCGCCTTCTCTTTTCCTCTTGCTCCTTTTCTTCTCCTCAGCTGACCATCACCTCTCTCCAGTGCTCCTCCTCCTCCTCCTTTCTCCCATAGTCCACTCTTCTCTCCTTCTTCAGCCCTTTACGTCTGCTGCCTATCACCTCCCAGCTTCTCACTTCATCCCCCACCCACCCACCTTTCCCCACACCTGACAGCTTGTGCTCATTCCCTTTCCCCCAACTTTCTTATTCTGGCTTCCACCCCCTTCCTTTCCAGTCCTGACCAAGGTTTTCAGCCCAGAACATTTTTCTCCATGTATTCCTCCAGCATTTTGTGTGTGCTGTTACATTCTGTCCAGCTACAGTCAGGGGAAAATTCTGAACGAGAGCTGTGATCAATATTAATTTTCAAGAGCCTGAGAGGCTGATTGATAACGCCAGCTTTCTCATATAGCAGCATGGCGTTTCCAAAGGTTCAGAGTTGCTGGTGATAAAGTTAAACTTCTAGAGTCATAGAAAAGTACAGCACAGAAATAGGCCCTTCAGTCCATCTAGTCCATGCTGAACTGCCCAGTCCCATTGATCTGCACCCGGACCAGAGTCTTCCATAACCCAACTATCCATGTACCTATCCAAACTTGTTACTGGCTACTTGTTCCATGACCCTCTGAGCCAAGAAGGTTCCCCTTAAACATTTCACCTTTAACCCACGACCTCCATTTCTAGTCTCACCCCAACCTCAGTGGAAAAAGCCCGCTTGCCTTTACCCTATCAATACCCCTCATAATTTTGTATACCCCTATCAACTCTCCCCTCAACCTTCTATGTTCCAAAGAATTAAGTCCTAAGCTATTCAATCCTTCCTTATAACTCAGATCCTCCTGTCTCAGCAACATCCTTGTAAATTTAACACATTTTATTGCTCAACTTTTTGTTGTGATCAAGGAGCAGTCTCCAATTCTTAATGTAAGTTGCAAGCTTGAAGTTGGAGGCACAGGTTTGCAAAGTGAAGTGACCAGGAGTTTTCTTGTCAAACACAAGACAACGGGGTTATTGGGTTATGTCGCTTAGCACATCAAACATGGTTACAAGTTGGGATGTTTGTATACTCATTGGATCAGCCTTCACAGCATTAATTGTGGATGTTTGGAATCTGTGTCACCAGAAGCTTTTAAGACCATCTGTGTGAATTACTTTGTCTCTGCAAAAGTAACTGGAAAACATCACATGCAGATGATGTCATCTAGTAGAAAATAGTATAAATATCAAAAGCAATGGGGATTGTTAGGAACGTCGAGGAGAAATACAGAAAGACAGGGTGACAGAAAGAAGACAAGAATTCAATCCTCGGCCGTTGGTTTCTATGACAGACGAATCATTCATCTGCAACTTTTTGGCATGTTCTTCTTGTTAGTAAGAATTGTACTAGTGTTTGGAAATCCTTCGTAGTTTGTAAATCTGTTGTAATTTGGAAATCTTTTATAAACTGGAAATCCTCTGAATGTTAAATGTATGTGAAGACTTAGTTTATTTTATTTTTAATGATACACATTTAAATTCAGACAATTGTGTTTAAACTACATCATTAGTTGGATATATCCCCTCCTTGGCAGGAAAGGGTGACCCACTACTCAAGCAGTCGGTAACGGTAGCTAACCTCGCTGTTGAGGCCAGACAGGGAAGGAAGTTAGGCCTTGATGAGTGGGGTGGATACAGTATAACCTTACTTTAGAGAGGCTACTCGTAGAAATCTATATCGGATAGGAATTAAAATCTCCTTTTGAGTTTAGGGCTTTGTGGACAGGACACCCAATACCATCACAATCAGTTCCTGGTATCATTACTCCTACAAGACTGGACACTAGATGACGTCAGCCTGGCCAAGTAGATGACGATGTGCTGTCTACCTACTTCTTTCGCTTTGCTGACTCCCATCCACATCTTGAGTCTCCTGACGAACAGCTCCACCAGCTCATACTCCTGTGGCTCCACGGCCGGCCGGTGCAGCTCCAGCCTCATCGCCTGGTAGTTCTGGATCAGCACGGCCGCAAAGAGCCGCAGCAGCACCCAGATCTCCATGACGACGTAGCTGATGTAGTAGACGGAGCACAGGCTCGGGCCCTCGAAGGAACAGTGCCGGAGGGAGATCCCACGTTGGATCATGGCGAACAGAGAGAGCATGCTGTCTCCAAAGCTCTTGAAGTGATCAAAATTGGTGGAGAAGACCTGAAAAATCAAGTTTAACAGTTACAGATTGCATTGCCTGTTCATTGCCACAGATGTCTGTGGAGGCCCCGTCACTGGGGATTGATCTTATTGAAAACTAAATATTTAAAGGCCCCTAGATCAGGGGTTCCTAACCTGGGGTCCACAATGGCTAATTGTAGGGGTCCCCTGCCCTACATAGACTGGACGTGGAGAGGGGAGTCCAGGACCGGACATCACAGCCTCAGAACAGAAGGACGTCCCTTTATAATAGAGATGAGGAGGAATTTCTTTAGCCAGAGGGTGGTGAATCCGTGGAATTCATTGCCACAGACAGCTGTGGAGGCCAAGTCATTGGGTATATTTAAAATGGAGGTTGACAGGTCCTTAATTAGTAAGGGTGTCAAAGGTTATAGGGAGATGGCAGGGAAATGGGAAAATAAATCAGCCATGGAATGGTGGAGTAGACTCAGTGGGTTGAAAGGCCTAATTCTGCTCCTGTGTTTAGACTTGTAACATCATCTATGTTAAATATTAGTTTCTCTGGACTAGGCTCTCCATCCAGTGCAGTACTGGGAATTGGGGGGGGGGGTGGGGGGGAGGGGGCAGGACTATACTTGCTGAGTGAGAGGTGATGTTCATCATCTCACATGCCCTCTTAAAAGGGTATTAAAGAGCCCACTTCCTCAAGCTTTTTTTTGCCTCTGGGTAAGCAGCCATATTGGATTTGCCAGGCAAGGTCAAAGTTGTGTATATTGCCTTATGCACAGGAGCAATGAAAAACTTGCATGATGGGGCACATCATATCAGATACTCAAAATTCAAAAATACAAACATGAACATAAATTATATACAAGCTTTACACATAGAGCACAATTAGAAGAAAAAGAACCAAGCCCCATGTAGTGCGAATGGCCATAGAGTTGCTATACTGTTATGATTGGGATTTTGCTGGTTGGTTCAAGAACTGACCATTCTTGAAGGGAAAGTTGCTGTCCTTGAACGTGATGGGTTGGGACTTCAGGCCTCAGTACTTCCTGCCCCATAGAAGGTTGTGAGATGGCACGGCCCAGATAGTGGAGGTCTTCAATAATGATGATCATTACATGCTGTATTATATGATGTGGCCGAGCATGGCCTCATGACCATGATTGTTCCTGGCAAATATTTCTACAGAAGTGGTTTGCCATTGCCTTCTTCTGGGCAGTGCCTTTACAAGGTGGGTGACCCCAGCCATTATCAATGCTCTAAAGAGATTGTCTGCCTGGTGTCACATAACCAGGACCTGTGATATGCACCAGCTGTTCATACGACCACCCACCACCTGCTCCCATGGCTTCATTTAACCTTGATCTGTGGGGGAGGGGGTGTTAACAAGTGCTCCACCTTGCCCAAGGGTGACCTGCAGCTAGCAGAGGGAAAGGATCGCCTTACACCTCCTTTGTAAAGAAGCATCTCCGCCCAACTTTGCTGATAGATGTTGCCATAATGCAGATACTACAGATGGTGGGGAGGGATGATCCAGTAATGCACAGTAGTCCACAGCTCCCTGCAACTTCTTAAATTCCTGCCTACTTACTTATCTGGGTGGCATGATTAAAATTTATTCATATAATACTTTGAGTGCAATACAACTGAGCAATATTCCTATTGATGTTCTTTCTAGGAATATTCCAAGAAAAAAATGAGAAGTTATAGAAGATGACAAGAAGACTGATTACAGAGGAGCATCTTAAGGGAAGAATGAATATGGGAGGTGGAACAGGTCAAGCAGGCTTCCCTCCCCGGTAGCAATAACCAGAGTCAAACAACACAATGTAGTACTCACCAGATAGCCGAGGTGAGTATAGGCAAGAAGAAGTCCACCGGACATCACAACGACTGCAAACAACTCCTTTCCAGAATTATGTAAGGTCTTTCCAAAGATGGACCATTTCCTGACAAACCGCAGCTGTCGAGCAGCCTATCACACAGACAGGGAATAAGGCGGCGGATTATAATCAGGATTTAACAATAGCCAGTCGATTTAGAAGGGAGCAGGTTCCAATCCTGGACAGGAACCATTCAGACACCGCCCCTCACATTTGTAAACGAAAATCCTGACATCTCCGTCCACTAAAAATGCAAACCAAAATGCTCCTGATGATAAAAGTCCGAGATAAAAACAGAGAATACTGGAAGTACTCGTGAAGCCCAACAGCATCTGCGGAGAGAGAAATGGAGCAACCTTTCACTAGCACTATTACAATGATAGACCCAAAACATTGGTCCATTGGTACCTGAGTTGTGAAAGAGCTCCAGCGTTCTGATCTAATTTTCTATTAATAGAGTTATAGAGTCATACAGCAGGGAGACAGGCCCTTCAGCCCATCTGCTCCATGGCAACCAAGGTCCCCATCTTAACTCTTCCCAGCTGCCCATTCCCCTGAAAACCTTTCCTATCCATGTACCCCTATCCAAAAGCCTTTTAATCAGAATCAGATTTATAATCAAATTCCAGAGTTCAAATTTATTTTCAAAGTACATGGACGTCACCATGTAAAACGCAGAGATTCATTTTCTTGTGGGCATTCACAGTAAATACAAGAAACACAATGAAAGACTGCACCCAACAGGATGGACAAACAACCAGTGTATAAAAGACCATGCAAATACAAAAGAAATTTTAAAAAAAGAAACAATAAAATAATAATAAAAATATATAAACAATAAGCATTGAGAATATGAAATGAAGAGTTATTGAATGTGAGTCCATAGGCTGTGGGAACAGTTCAGTGAGGGGGTGGGTAAAGTTGAGTGAAGTTATCCCCTCTGGTTTAAGAGCCTGATGGTTGAGGGGTAATAACTGTTCCTGAACCTGGTGGTGTGGGTCCTGAGGCTCTTGCACCTTCTTCCTGATGACAGCAGTGAGAAGAGAGCATGATGAGGGTATTGGGGGTCCCTGATGATTAATACTGCCTTTCTATGACAGTGTCCCTGTAGATATGCTCAGTTTTGAGGAGGGCTTTACCAGTGATAGACTGGGCTGTATCCACGACATTTGTAGGCATTTCCATTCAAGGGCATTGGTATTTCTATATTTCCATACCAAACCATGATTCACCCAGTCAGGATGCTCTCCACTACACACCTATAGAAGTTTGTCAAAGGTTTCGATGACACGAAGACTAAGTTGCTTCCATGCCTCACCCTTTATCCCCCATGGAGCACTGGCTCCTGGATCTCCGGTTTCCTCCTTCTGAGGTCGAAAATCAGCTCCGTGATCTCGCTGACATTGAGTAAGAGGTTGTTGTTGTGGCACCACTCAGCCAGATTTTCAATCTCCCTCCTACATGCTGATTCATCACCCCCTTTGATCCTGCCAACGACAGGAGTGTCACCAGAAAACTTAAATATGACATTGAAGCTGTGCTTAGCCTTAGTCATAAGACCTTAAGAAATAGGAGCAGAATTAGGCCATTTGGCCCATCTAGTCTGCTCTGCTATTATATCACGGCTGATCCAATTTTCCTCTCAGCCCCAGTCTCCTGTCTTCTCCCTGTATCCTTTCATGCCCTGACTAATCAAGAATCTAACAACCTCTGCCTTACATCTACATACTGTTTTGACCTCCACAGCTGCCTGTGGCAATGAATTCCACGGATTCACCACTCTCTGGCTAAAGAAATTCCTCCTTATCTCCGTTCTATTCTAAGGTTGTATCCTCCGGTCTTATACTCTCCCACCATAGGAAACATCCTCTCCACATGCACTCTATCAAGTCCTTTCACCATTCAATAGCTTTCAATGAAGTCACCCATCATTCTTCTGAATTTCAGTGAATACAGGCCCAGAGCAGTCAACTGCTCTTCATATGGCAAGCCATTCAAACCTGGTAAAGCAAGTACAGCAGGGGCTAAGCACAGAGCCTTGTGGTGCATGGCAAACCATCAATCTGCCTAGTGCCATCCATCTGCACTCTTCACTCAGAGGCTGGTGAGAGTACGACAACACTCAATACTCCTCATATCCATGTATCTATCTTAATTTCTCTTAAATGTTGAAATGGAACCCCTATCCACCACTTATGCTGGCAGCTCGTTCCATAACCCCACCACCCTCTAAGTGAAGAAGTTCCCCCTTAAACATTTCATCTTTCACCCTTAACCTATGACCTCTAGTTCTAGTCTCAGCCAACCTCAGTGGAAAAAGTCTGCTTGCATTTACCCTGTCTATAATTTTGTATACCTCTATCAAATCTCCCCTCATTCTCCTACACTCCAGGGAATAAAGTTCTAACCTGTTCAATCTTTCCTTATAACTAAGGTCCTCAAGTCCTGGCAACACCCTTGTAAATTGTCTCTGCACTTTTTCAGTCTTACTTACATCTTTTCTGTAGGTGAGTGCAGGGAAGTGCTGCTGCTGCAAAAAGCTAGTTTCCATGCCTTTTGTAGCCCAGTGTATGTCTGCCCATGATGATAAACTTGAACTTAATGGGACAAATGGCTTCCCTCAGGACTATGAGACCTTCCATGCAACATTGGGTTGATATCAATCTTGCATCCATTTTGGGAGCACCTGGATAATGTGAGATGCAGAGTGAACTTTGCTGATGACGAATTTATTTCTTTAGATGTAAAACATGCATTTGACTTGGAGTTTGCTGAGCATCCAGCAGCTAGCTATAGGAAACAAACAGGCAGCCACATTTTGGAGCACCGATAAAATTGGACGACAGACCTTCAGCAATGTACAGGGAGGGATCGGTTTTAGGCTCATGCTTCGCAGATCATACCTTAACCGTCAGCAGGAAAAGGAGGACAGCAGCCAGGTTGGTGAACACCTGACTCAGCTGCGCCATCTGGTAGAAGTTGGTGAAGCAGTCTCGGTTGGCAAGGTAATGCGCCCACTGCTTGTCGCCAATTTTGGCGCGCTTCAGATGCACAGCCACACAGCAGACACTGAGGACGATGACTGACCACTGCAGGTAGTTCCAGAACTGGAGGAAGTACGCTTTTCCCTCGTGACACATCAGGACCACTTCACTGATTGTGAAGTAGACGACAAACAGCAAGAGAAAGACCTGTAAGGAAGCAAATGGTCAATCCTTTCCTTTCTCTGGTTTACGCCAACAGAGGATCACTAATCCTCTTCAGCAGTTACATCAGGTGTGGCGAACATTCTTGAGACCTTGGCATAATCTTCTAAAAAAAACATCTTGAGTGTCATGGTAATTTTGAGCAGAGATTATCATTGATTAATAAATTAATAAAAATAATTATGGACTAAGGAAAAGGATGAGTCCTGTTGCTTATTTACATGGATTCATTGTTTTACCATGAATAAAAGTATAAGACATTGACATAAATGAAGCATTTTAGAAAACCTGTTCAAAATTAATACTAATCTTTCAAAAAGTCAATTTAACTTCTACATAGCATTGTTATTGTAACTATTTACCGCCTAAATGCTGATGTGTACACCAGGTCCACAAGGATTTTAAAACATATCATCGAACCTTGTGTGTTCTTGTTATTGTCTGGCTGGTGCCAAGTCAATGTGAGACCTTTCGTGTGAAAACATCTCATTACTCTTGGGTTGTAAAATATCATTTGCTGCTTCATTTGGCAGCAAAGATAATCATTATGTATCTTTTTTATTATGGGAGGATTAAATAACTGAGGGGCGGCATTGCATGCCATGTGCCAACTAAAGTTTTGTGTGTGCCATCTTGGGCACGTGTGCCATAGGCTCGCCACCCCTGAGTAATTTTAAGTCGACAACCATCTGGCTATTTGTCTATTTTCAATTTTGGGGCACATTTTGTGGCATATTCAAAATGAAAGTCAAAAGTCAAAATAAAATTTCTTATGAAAGGACATAAAGGACCTTGAGATTCATTTTCATGCAGGCATTTACAGGAAAATAAAGAAATATAATAGAATTTTCAAAATATCTATAGACAAACAAGGACTGACAAGCAACCAATGTGGGAAAGAGGACAAATTGTGCAAAAAAAAAAGTAATGCTGAGAGCACATGTTGTAGGATTGAATCCTGATTGATGACCACTGTCACTGTAAAGCTTTATGCTAAAGGATGTAACTATGAAAATGGACAAGGGAGAGCCAGTGGATGTAGTGTACCTGGACTTTCAGAAAGCTTTTGATAAAGTCCCACATAGGAGATTAGTGGGCAAAATTAGGGCACATGGTATTGGGGGCAGAGTACTGACATGGATTGAAAATTGGCTGGCTGACAGAAAACAAAGAGTAGCGATTGACGGGTCCCTTTCGGAATGGCAGGCGGTGACCAGAGGGGTACCGCAGGGTTCAGTGCTGGGACCGCAGCTGTTTACAATATACATTAATGATTTAGATGAGGGAATTAAAAGTAACATTAGCAAATTTGCCGATGACACAAAGCTGGGTGGCAGTGTGAAATGTGAGGAGGATGTTATGAGAATGCAGGGTGACTTGGACAGGCTGGGTGATTGGGCAGGTGCATGGCAGATGCAGTTTAATGTGGATAAATGTGAGGTTATCCACTTTGGTAAGAACGGGAAGGCAGATTATTATCTAAATGGAGTCAAGTTAGGAAAAGGGGAAGCACACTGAGATCTAGGTGTTCTTGTACATCAGTCACTGAAAGCAAGCATGCAAGTACAGCAGGCAGTGAAGAAAGCTAATGGCATGCTGGCCTTCATAACAAGGGGAATTGAGTCTAAGAGCAAAGAGGTCCTTCTGCAGCTGTACAGGGCCCTGGTGAGACCACACCTGGAGTACTGTGTGCAGTTTTGGTCTCCAAATTTGAGGAACGACATTCTTGCTATTGAGGGAGTGCAGCGTACGTTCACAAGGTTAATTCCTGGGATGGCGGGACTGTCATATGTCGAAAGATTGGAGCGACTGGGCTTGTATACTCTGGAATTTAGAAGGCTGAGAGGGGATCTTATTGAAACATATAAGATTATTAAGCGATTGGACACGCTGGAGGCAGGAAGCATGTTCCTGCTGATAGGTGAGTCCAGAACCAGAGGCCACAGTTTAAGAATAAGGGGAAGGCCATTTAGAACGGAGGCTTTTTCACCCAGAGAGTGGTGGATAATGGAATGCTCTGCCCCAGAAGGCTGTGGAGGCCAAGTCTCTGGATGCTTTCAAGAAAGAGATGGATAGAGCTCTTAAAGATAGCGGAATCAAAGTTTATGGGGATAAGGCAGGAACTGGATACTGATTGTGGATGATCAGCCATGATCACAGTGAATGGCGGTGCTGGCTCGAAGGGCCGAATGGCCTACTCCTGCACCTGTTGTCTATTGTCTATAACCACAATGCTGTCTGCCAGTGACATTGACAGCTGGACTGAAGGTAAAGTATGGCCGCCTGTGTTTAAACAGATGTATTATAGATTATAGAAAAGTGGAGGGCTATGTAGGAGGGAAGGATTAGATTGATCTTAGTAGGTTAAGAGGTCAGCACAGTGTCCTGGGCCAAAAGGCCTGTACTGCGCTGTATATCTTTAAATATATAAATAAACAGATGTCCACACTACAGTAACAGCAAAACAACATTATATTGTATATTAGTGTATTGCTGTGATAATTTAATTATCTGAATAAACTTTTGTAAAAAAAAGCATCCTATCGACAGTTGGAGCCTCACCATTAAGGTCACTTGACCAGGCAGGCAGCAGGGGTGGTGGGAGAAAACCAAATGCTAGATGTCTGCTGGTGTGGTGAGAACTTACCATCATGACAAGCAGAAAGTCCATGCCCGCACTCAGACGCAGCAGAGAGAACGGCTTGATGTCAATGGCGGTGAATGCTCCCCCCGACACGGGGAACTCTACCAACACACTGACCACGCTGAACAAATCCACATTGGGGCAATACTGGGTAAACTCAACAAAGACCACTCGGGTCCTGCCAACACAAAAGGACAAGACATTGTTTTAAAGTTTGCACAACGTATTGCTTTGCAAGTTTATCAGCAAGCAACCTACTGATCTCATTACATAGAATATAGAACGGTACAGCCTAGCATAGGCCCTTCAGCCCGCAATATTGTGCCGACCCTTTAACCTAGTCTAACGCTTCCCTCCTGGATAGCCCGTCATTCTTCTTTCATCTATGTGTCTATCTAAGAGTCTCCTAAATGTCCCTGATGTATCTGCCTCTAGCACCAATCTTCTCCGTGGATTGTCACCTTGTCGTGGTGGAGAGGCTTGTGTGGCCCTGTGATCCCGAGAGCAATGCCGTCTGGAGCTATGCTCCTGGTAGGGTCACCCATGGCAGTAAGGTCAAGGGTGAGGTCCCTGACAAAGAACAATCCAACCAAGACCTCAACGGTGGAACAGGTGGACGAAGTTACTTCAAACTCATCGGCTGTGAAGGCGGATGAAGGCTGCAACAAATCCATCAGCTCCAATCGTCGTGGTTTCCATGCCATTGGAATCAGTTGGTTGATTTGTGAAGTATCATGTGCTTCTTGGAGTGCAACATCAAGTACACGTTAAACAAATACACGCACAGGCGTCTTCACTCTGTGGGCCACTTCTTCAGAATGAAGACCATCATCCTCGACCTCGAGGGATAGCCACGACTACCACCATCCCTGGCAGCACATTTCACGCAGATGCCAATCTTTGTGTTAAAAATACTACCCTGACATCCCCCCCCATACTTCCCTCCAATCACCTTAAAATTATGCCCTGCGATAAACGGGAAGAGGCGAGAGCGAAGCGCCAACTCTTTTTTCTCTCCCCCCCCACCATCCCTTTCGCGAATCGGCCCGGACAGCAGGGCTCTCACAGCTAACGGTTTAAAAAGTTTGTCTGTTTGGCGAGGTAAGTGGGTGAGTGGACTTATTTTTCCTGTTTCATTCGTGTAGAATTAGATAGCATGCCTGCAGGGTTAGTGCTTTGTTCAGGGTGTCAGATGTGGGAATCCTGGGAGACCTCCAGCCTCCCTGATGGCCACATCTGCGCCAGATGCACCAAGATGCAGCTCCTCAGAGACCGTGTTAGGGATCTGGAGCTGCAGCTTGATGACCTACTGCTCATCAGGGCAAGTGAAGAGGTGATAGACAGGAGCTACAGGGAGGTAGTCATCCCTAGGCTACAGGGGTCAGAAAACTGGGTCACTGTCAAGAGAGGGAAGGGAAATGCCCGGATAGTGGAGAGCACCCCTGTGGCTGTCCCCCTCAGCAACAAATATCTTGTTCTGGATGCTGTTGAGAGGGATGACCTGACAGGGAACGCCCACGGTGACCGGGTCTCTGGCACTGAGCCTGGCGCTGTTGTGCAGGAGAGAAGGAGGGAGAAGAGAAATGCAGTAGTCGTGGGGGATTCCATAGTCAGGGGAACAGACAGGAGGTTCTGTGAGCCTGATAGAGATACCTGCATGGTGTGTTGCCTCCCAGGTGCCAGGGTACGGGATGTCTCGGATCAGGTCCTGAATATTCTAAAGGGGGAGGGTGAGCAGCCAGTTGTCTTGGTACACGTTGGTACCAATGACATAGATAGGACAAAGGAGGAGGTCCTGAAGAGAGATTTCCAGGAGTTAGGAAGGAAGCTGAGAAGCAGGATCTCCAGGGTAGTAATCTCAGGGTTGCTACCTGTGCCACGTGCTAGCGAGGGCAAGAGTAGTTGGATCAGGCAGATGAATGCCTGGCTGAGAGACTGGTGTAGGAGGCAGGGCTTCAGATTCTTGGATAATTGGGATCTCTTCTGGAGGAAGTATGACCTGTTCAAAAAGGACAGGTTACACCTGAACCCGAAGGGGACCAATATCCTGGCAGGAAAGTTTAATAGAGCTGTTAGGGAGGGTTTAAACTAATTTGGCAGGGGGATGGGAACCGGAATGATAGAGCGGAGGAAGAGGAAAACAGAAATAAATCTAAGATAGTGAGCAGTAAAGATGTCAGGAAAGACAGGCAGGTGATGGGGCAAATGTGTAGCCATTGGGATGAGTTGCAGTGCAATAAAGTTGCAGTGAAATCAAAGCAAAAAGTATCAAATACTGGTCTTAAGGTGTTATACTTAAATGCACGCAGCATAAGAAATAAGGTGGATGATCTTGTTGTACAGCTACAGATTGGCAGGTATGATATTGTGGCCATCACTGAGACCTGGCTGAAGGATGTATGTCTCTGGGAGCTGAACGTCCAAGGATACACGGTGTATCGGAAGGATAGGAAGGTAGACAGAGGGGGAGGCGTGGCTTTATTGGTAAGAAATGATATTAAATCATTAGAAAGAGGTGATATAGGATCGGAAGGTGCAGAATCTTTATGGGTTGAGCTAAGGAATAGCAGGGGTAAAAGGACCCTGATGGCAGTTATTTATAGGCCTCCAAACAACTGCAGGGATGTGGACTACAAATTACAACTGGAAATAGAAAAGGCTTGTCAGAAGGGCAGTGTTATGATAATTGTGGGGGATTTTAACATGCGAGTAGATTGGAAAAATCAGGTCGGCACTGGATCTCAAGAGAGAGAATTTGTAGAACGTCTGCGAGATGGCTTTTTAGAACAGCTTGTTGTTGAGCCCACTAGGGGATCGGCTGTACTGGATTGGGTGTTGTGTAATGAACCGGAGGTGATTGGAGAGATTGAGGTGAAGGAACCCTTAGGAGGCAGTGATCATAACATGATTGAGTTTACTGTGGTTAGCCCATTGCTTTGCTTTGCTTTTAAGTTAGTTGCATGGTGGGTTTTTTTGGGGGCTTTTTTTTTCCTTTTCTCTATTGATATATATATAAAAATTAGTATACTATTATGTTACCTTGGTACGTTATGTTTAAATTACATTGTTTGTATCTTTTTTTTGTATTAATATCTCCTGTAATTTTATTATATTCTAACAGTGTATTAGTGCCTATATGGTTTACCTTTTTGTATACTTATTTAATAAAAAGATTTAAAAAGAAAAAAGAAAGAGTTTTCTGTGAAATTAGAAAAAGAGAAGCCGAAATCTGATGTGTCGGTGTTTCAGTGGAGTAAAGGAAACTACAGTGGCATGAGAGAGGAACTGGTCAAAGTTGACTGGAAAGAGACACTGGCGGGAAAGACGGCAGAGCAGCAGTGGCTGGAGTTTATGCGAGAAATAAGGAATGTGCAAAACAGGTATATTCCAAAAAAGAAGAAATTTTCGAGTGGAAAAAGGATGCAACTGTGGTTGACAAGCCAAGTCAAAGCCAAAGTTAAAGCTAAGGAGAGGGCATATAAGGAAGCAAAAATTAGTGGGAAGACAGAGGATTGGGAAGTCTTTAAAACCTTACAAAAGGAAACCAAGAAGGTCATTAAGAGAGAAAAGATTAACTATGAAAGGAAACTAGCAAATAATATCGAAGAGGATACTAAAAGCTTTTTCAAGTATATAAAGAGTAAAAGACAGGTGAGAGTAGATATAGGACCGATAGAAAATGATACTGGAGAAATTGTAATGGGAGATGAGGAGATGGCAGAGGAACTGAACAAGTATTTTGCATCAGTCTTCACTGAGGAAGACAGCAGGATACCAGACACTCAAGGGTGGCAGGGAAGAGAAGTGTGCGCAGTCACAATTACGACAGAGAAAGTACTCAGGAAGCTGAATAGGCTAAAGGTCGATAAAACTCCTGGACCAGATGGAATGCACCCTCGTGTTCTGAAGGAAGTAGCTGTGGAGATTGCGGAGGCATTAGTGATGATCTTTCAAAAGTCGATAGATTCTGGCATGGTTCCGGAGGACTGGAAGATTGCAAATGTCACTCCGCTATTTAAGAAGGGGGCAAGGAAGCAAAAAGGAAATTATAGACCTGTTAGCTTGATGTCGATGGTTGGGAAGTTGTTGGAGTCGATTGTCAAGGATGAGGTTACAGAGAGGCATATGACAAGATAGGCAGAACTCAGCATGGATTCCTTGAAGGAAAATCCTGCCTGACAAACCTATTACAATTTTTTGAGGAAATTACCAGTAGGCTAGACAAGGGAGATGCAGTGGATGTTGTATATTTGGATTTTCAGAAGGCCTTTGACAAGGTGCCACACATGAGGCTGCTTAACAAGATAAGAGCCCATGGAATTACAGGAAAGTTACATACGTGGATAGAGCATTGGCTGATTGGCAGGAAACAGAGAGTGGGAATAAAGGGATCCTATTCTGCTTGGCTGCCGGTTACCAGTGGTGTTCCACAGGGATCAGTGTTGGGGCCGCTTCTTTTTACATTGTACATCAACGATTTGGATTATGGAATAGATGGCTTTGTGGCTAAGTTTGCTGACGATACGAAGATAGGTGGAGGGGCCGGTAGTGCTGAGGAAATGGAGAGTCTGCAGAGAGACTTGGATAGATTGGAAGAATGGGCAGAGAAGTGGCAAATGAAGTAAAATGTTGGAAAGTGTATGGTTATGCACTTTGGCAGAAAAAATAAACGGGCAGACTATTATTTAAATGGGGAAAGAATTCAAAGTTCTGAGATGCAACGGGACTTGGGAGTCCTCATACAGGATTCCCTTAAAGTTAACCTCCAGGTTGAGTCGGTGGTGAAGAAGGCGAATGCAATGTTGGCATTCATTTCTAGAGGAATAGAGTATAGGAGCAGGGATGTGATGTTGAGGCTCTATAAGGCGCTGGTGAGACCTCACTTGGAGTACTGTGGGCAGTTTTGGTCTCCTTATTTAAGAAAGGATGTGCTGACGTTGGAGAGGGTACAGAGAAGATTCACTAGAATGATTCCAGGAATGAGGGGGTTAACATATGAGGAACGTCTGTCCGCTCTTGGACTGTATTCCTTGGAGTTTAGAAGAATGAGGGGAGACCTCATAGAAACATTTCAAATGTTAAAAGGCATGGACAGAGTGGATGTGGCAAAGTTGTTTCCCATGATGGGAGAGTCTAGTATGAGAGGGCATGACTTCAGGATTGAAGGGCGCCCTTTCAGAACAGAAATGCGAAAAAATTTTTTTAGTCAGAGGGTGGTGAATCTATGGAATTTGTTGCCACGGGCAGCAGTGGAGGCCAACTCATTGGGTGTCTTTAAGGCAGAGATTGATAGGTATCTGAGTAGTCAGGGCATCAAAGGTTATGGTGAGAAGGTGGGGCAGTGGGACTAAATAGGATAAAATGGATTAGCTCATGATAAAATGGCGGAGCAGACTCGATGGGCCAAATGGCCTACTTCTGCTCCTTTGTCTTATGGTCTTATGGTCTTATGGTATATTACCCATTTCTATCCTGTGAGAAAGGGTCTGCATGTCCACCCTGTCAATGTCTCTTATCATCTTGTACACCTCTATCGAGTCAACTCTTATCCTCCTTTGCTGCTAAGAGAAAAGCCCTAGTTCACTCAACCTTTCCTCATAAGACATGCTCTCTAATCTATTCTGGTAAACCTCCTCTGCACCTTCTCTACAGCTTCCAGTATCTGTGAAAATCTCACAGATATGCCTTTAGAAAGCACTGCTTTTGAACTAGTATTGTACACAAAGCAAAACAGAGATAGGAACTTAAAATGTAATTTTATTAGAAAAATGCCCTATTGTTGCCTCTCATAATTTTATAAACTTTTACCCAGGTCTCCCCCCAGCCTCTGAGACACTAGAGAAAACAACCCACTCCAACTTCTTTCGTACAAATGACCTCAAATCCAGGCAGTATCCTGGTAAACTTCTCCTGCACTCTTTCCAAATCCTCTGTTTGTTTTCTGTAATGGAGTGACCAGAATCGTACACCAAAGTTTTCCTTCAACAAGAGAAAATCTGCAGACGCTGGAAATCTGAGCAACACACAAAAAATGCTGGAGGAACCCAGCAGGCCAGGCAGCATCAATGGAAAAAAGCACAGTTGGTGTTTTGGGCTGAAACGCTTGGGCAGGACGAAGCTTTCCTTCCTCGGCATAACTAGCTGCTGAGCTTTTGTAATGACATCTCCATTGCCAAGTGCTTGGGTCTCTACCAAACCAATGTCTGATGGCAACAGGAGTTCAGAAAGAGTAAGGTCTTGCCTCTGAGATGTGTCAGCGCTGAGGGTAAAATCCAAAGCTCTGGGACTGCAGTCAGTTGGATGAGTTAAAGCGTAATAGGGGGCCAAATTTAAAAAGGGTGATGAATACCAAGCTGAATGTATTGTATTTTAATGCACATGGTAAATGGAATAAGGTAGATGACTTTGTAACACAATTAGTGAATGGCAGTAATGAGAATTGCTGAATCGTGGCTGAAAGAAAATCGTAATTAGGATCTTAACACCCAAGGACACATATTGTATCGAAAGGGTAGGCAGGTAGGCAGAGGGGGTGGGGAGGCTCTTTTGGTAAAAAATGAAATCAAATTCTTAGAACAAGGTGACATAGGATTAGAAGATGGAGGATGCATGTGGGTAGAGATAAGAAACTGCAAAGGAAAAAGACCCTGATGGGAGTCGTGTACAGATACCCAAACAATAGCCATAATGTGGGATACAAATTTCAATGAGAGATAGAAAAGGCATGTAAAAAGAGCAATTATGCTATAAACATAGGGGATTTTAATATGCAGGTAGATTGGGAAAATCAGCTTGGTGCTGGATCCCAAAATAGGGAATTTGGAGAATGCCTATGAGGTGGCTTTTTTGAGCCCACTAGGGGAATGGCATTTCTGGATTAGGTGTTAGACATAGACATAGACATACTTTATTGATCCCGAGGGAAATTGAGTTTCGTTACAGCTGCACCAACCAAGAATAGAGCATAAATAAATCAATACAAAAACCACAAACAATCAAACAACAATATGCAAACTATGCCAGATGGAAGTAAGTCCAGGACCAGCCTATTGGCTCAGGGTGTCTGACTCTCCACGAGAGGAGCTGCAAAGTTTGGTTGCGACAGGCAGGAACAACCTCCCATGACGCCCAGTGTTGTATCTCGGTGGAATATGGCTGGAGTCCAACAGCAAAAAGTTCAATATCCGGTCTACAAACACGTTCCTCGATCGTAATATGACCAGGATTGCACCATCCGTTGCTAACCAGAACAGCAAGCCCCCAACTCCTTTACGTTTACCACTCTCAGTGCACTTCCGGTCAGCCCGAACAGTCTGGAAGCCCTCCATGGAAAAGTTTTGGTCGGGTATGTCCATGTGCAGCCACATTTCAGTAAAACACATAACACTGCTCTGGGTTATGTAGTGACCCAGATTTAAATAGGGAGCTTAAGGTAAAGGAGCCCTTAGGAGACAGTTATCATAATATAATATAATTCACCCTGCTGTTTGAGAAGGAGAGGATAAAGTTAGATGAGGAGGTATTTCTTTAGCCAGAAGGTGGTGAATCTATGGAACTCATTGCCATGAAAGGCTGTGCAGGCCAAGTCTTTGATATATTTAAGGCAAAGATGAATTGATTCTTGATTAATAAAAACACCAAAGATTACGGGGAGAAGGCAGGAGAATGAGGTCGAGAGGGATAATATATCAAGCATGGTGGAATGGTGGAGCAGAATTGATGGGCTAAATGACCTAATTCTGCTCATATGCCTTATGGTCTTATGCTTCTGAAAATCCAACTGTTCCAAAAAATGGAATGTTTATATATTTTTTGATAACACTCACCTTCTGTCCAGCCAGTTGCTCTCCTGTAACCGCCACAGAGTGGAGTTGCTCTGGTCCATTGTCCTGCCCAGTTTCTGCACGTATCCTCCGCTGTCCGCCACTGTTGTCTGGCCCCAGTACCACACCCTGGGGGAGATTGAGTCAGATGTGATAATACTCACTTCACTTTGCAGAAACATGGAATAGAACAGCATGATGCAGGCCTTTCGGCCTACAACATTGTGCCAACATCTTAACCTGCTCCACGATCAATCTAACCCTCCCCCTCCCACATTGTCCATAACATTCCATTTTTCTATCATCCATATGCCTATCCAAAAGTCTCTTAAATGTCCCTAATGATTCTGCCTCTAACACCAGCCCTGGTAGTGTTTCCAGACACCCCTCACTCTCTCTGTAAGTACCCAATGTCTAAATTCCTCCCACATTCCTAAAATGTAAGGTTAGGGTTACTTCCAGTATATCCATGGACTGTGTTGGGCATTGCTGCAAATGACACATTTCACTGTATGCTTCGATATTTTGATGTACATGTGACAAATAATGCTGATATTTATCTTTATTGGGCTTTCAGGAAATCAAGGGATGTGTGGCTGGTGCAGAAATAAAACAATCGTATTGAATACTGGATCCGAATAGCCTACTCTCTTGCAACTATGAGAGTCACAGAACACAGAAACAGGCCCTTTGTCCCATCAATCTCTGACCACACAGACCATCAATCTCCCAATTATAATCACCCTTCACAATTCCCTCTCACGTTCTGCCACTCACCCACACACTGAGCTGATTTACTGACAATAATTGACCCACCAACCCAGATGTGGGAGGAAATTGGAGCTCCTGGAGGAAGCCCACACAGTTACAGGGAGATCTCCGCAACAGAGATCAGGAGCGAACCCAGAACATTGGAGCTGCCAGGCTGCTGTACTCATGGAGTCATTGAGGACTACAGCACAAAACAGGCCCTTCGGCCCATCTAGTCCATGCCAACCTGTCCCATTGACCTGCACCTGCAGCATAGACCTCCATACATCTTTCATATACGTACTCAGCCAGATTTCTCTTAAATACTAAAATCAAATACACTGGCAACTCATTCCACACTCTCACCACCCTTTGAGTGAAGAGGTTCCCCCTCAGGTTCCCCTTAAATATTTCACCTTTTACACTTAACCCATGACTGTTAGTTGTAGTCTCACCCAACCTCAGTGGAAAAAGCCTGCTTGCTTTTACCCTATCTACGCCCCTCATAATTTTGTATACCTCTTTCAAATCTCCCCTCATTTTCCTAAGATCCAGGTTCTAACCTATTCAACCTTCCTCTATAACTCAGATCCTCAGTCAGTGGGAACTCTCAGAATCAAAGACTGCTCTCTCCCAGAGAACAGAAGGTTTGGAAATGGATGAGTCTAACCATTGGGGTTACCAGTCCAGTAAGACAGACACCATGCTGCCCAAACCAAGATTTCAGAATGCATCATTACTCTGCTAGATCAGGTGATGAGTACAGCCAGGCGTTGCTCCGATTCGTGACTGGGCTCTTCCATCCAACCTCGTAGTCACTGGTATCTTCAACCAAGGGGTAGTGTAAACATTGTCTGGTCACTGGAGATGGGGGAGCTTGCTGAAGGCATTGAACTGGGTGGGAGACAGAAAAGGAAACATGGCTAGCCTGATGTGTTTCATTAATGGTGGAAACATTCGAGACAGATATAAACCCAGCCAAGTATTCCAGCTAACTTCACCCTGAATAGGGTTTAACCAATCCTAACTGGAAAAGCCAAATTTCAAAGAATGATTTGGCAATGGTCCATCATACACTCTATAAGCCTCTGAAGAATTTACGATGGACATCACTATTTCAAGTAGGCTGTTACATTCAAACTAACAAAATAGAATTTATAAATAGAAGTAAGAATTTCTACCATCAAGAAGGAGATACAGGAGCCTGAAGGAGATACAGGAGCCTGAAGACACACAGTCAACAGTTTAAGAAGTGCTTTTCTGAATGCACGATGAACCCATGTACACTAGCTCACTATTTTTGCTCTTTTTTGCATTATTTACTTAATTTTATTTTCTTTATATATTTTTCCTATTGTAATTTATAGTTTTTATGTACTTCACTGTACTGCTGGTACAAAACAACAAACTTCACAAAACATGTCAGTGATATTAAAGCTGATTTTGATTCTAAAGGAAGGTTCTGTAGTTTAATCTCAATTTGAACAAATCCAGTAATTTTCAGTTCCCAGTGTATCCAACAGACTGAAAAACTGGGTAAGCAAAAGTCCCTGATGGTGATGTATGGGGGTAAACATCTTGTCAGCATCCTCAGAACAAATAAATTCAACTCTCAATCTTCTAAATGAAAATGAATAGAGGCCTGCATTACCCATAGATCATTCCTCACTCTATTTTTATACCGAGTTAACCTTTTATGAGCAGACTCCTATAGAAATGTCTCCTTCCTTGAATAAGGAGACTAAAACCGTAGGCATTTCTCTGTACTATTGAAGCAAGACTCCCCTACTTCAGTCTCCATTGTCCTGTGAAGTAAATTTTCCATCCACTTTCCTCAGTACCATCTGATTAGAGTCAGGGCCAAACAGAATGAAAGCAGGCCATGCCGACGATGTTGGCCAATGAGACAGACCCTCTGCCTGCATTTGTATTGTAGCCCTCTAAACTTCTCCTACTTATGTAATTATCTGGATAAGTACATGAATAGGACAAATTATACTTGTCTAGGGTTTTACATGTTGCTAATGTGTCTACCTCAACTGCCACTTAGACCAGGAGACCGTAAAATATAGGAGCAGAATTAGGCCATTTGGCCCATCAAGTTTGCCATGCCATGTCATCATGACTGATCCATTTTACCTCTCAGTTCCAATCTCCCACCTTCTCCCTGAATCCTTTCATGCCTTAATCAATCATGAATCTATCAACTTCTGCCTTAAATATATGTAAAGACTTGGCTTCCACTGCCCACCTATCGGGGCGGTGCTAAGGTGGTGCTAGCTGGTGCTATAGCCTCAGTAGAAATTACAATAGCACCACCAAGAAATTAACTGAAATTTCACATACAAATTGCAGCTGCTTTACTTTCTCTGTATAGTTTTGAATACAGCTTGTTTCTCTAGTTGATCTAGTGAAACAGTGCCCCCAACTACCATAGCACCCATGCAACAATAAAGTTATAAACTCTGTCAGATCCACTCTGTTCTTCTGCTTATTCGTTCGTTGTCAATGTCTTGCCGTTGCTGTCCATTGGTTAGATCAGTTAAGCTGATCTAAGATCACTTAAGGTGGTGATGTCACTCACGCGAGAGATTGATAGTATACATCCAGGCGCATATCCGTGGTCTCGCGAGACTAACGGATGCCACACACATACATTGTGCTTTTACAAACTAGCATGGGCCTGGCACGTGCATTATTTTGGCCAGCGTGAAAAATGTATCGACTCTTAGTGAGAAAATGACCTGATCCAGAGGAATCAGTGGTGTCTCAGTCTGAGCCTGTCTTAATTGAAAGTGACATGCAGAAAGAATTAAGTGGGGATGAGGATGACAGCAGTTCATCGAAGGAGTGTGAGGGCGAAGTAGAGGAACAAGAAATGGAGCGGGATTCGGAAGAGAACAAGGATGAAGCTGCTCTTAATGCTAGTGGGAATACTGTTAGCGACATTAGCCAGCAGCCTGAGGAAGTACCCCATCGGCCAGCATTGAAAAAGTACCCTTCGCTGCTCGCAACAGTTTGGCAATCAGCAAGGGAGTTTTATTCGTGGCTAGCTTGACTAACTGGAATGTTCGATCACGAAAGATACTACGTTCTGCTTCGCATGCAGGAATTTCCTGTGTGGAGGACATGTTTTCCATTCTGAGTCTACCTTCACTGTCACCGGTTACCGCAACTGGCGGAAAGCTACAACAGCTTTCAAAACCCACCAGATAAGTGCAGCTCATGAGTTTGCTATGGAGACACGGACCGAATTCAGATTGAGAGATCAAGACAGTTCGAGATTGGGAAATATGCTTGACAAAGGCCATGAAAAGATTGTCCAAAAAAATCGTGAGTATATGAGAGCAGTGGTTGAGTCTCTAGCAAGGACAGACAGTGAATGACACGGTGGAATTTCTAGCTCCAATGAGACCCAACTGCGATGCATTTATAGATTTATGCAAACTAATCTGCATACCGTTAACTCTAGCTGTGACATCTGCCTCATGCAAACAAAGTTTCTCTTGCCTCAGACGCCTCAAAAAATTGCTAAGGAATAGCAGCGGCGATGCTCGGAACAGCAACTTGCCCCTGTTGGCCATAAACAGCCAGAGGACCAAAGCACTTGATATCCAGAAAATAATTGATGCTTTCACTACCAATCACAACAGATGGATTGTGCTTCTCTGAAAACATCAATGGTGAGTGCAGTTGATTTAAAAAAAATTGATCCAAGACTAATGCTGATTATAATTATTATTTTGTGGTGGATACTCCATAGTCCTTATGTTTCCTGCAAATCCCAAAATATTACATTTACTGCTATTAACCCTACTGGTTTTGCTTATACTTCCAAGCGGTGATTCTGTTGATTTTTTTTTTAATTCAGTAGCCAAATTAATTGAGGTATTCCATGGTCAGAGTACGATTTGTCCAACTCCTGGTAAAGCCTTGGCTTATTTGACTTTAATAACGGTGTATCTTTTGACTTTGTCTGTCTATGTAATGCGAATAGCAGTGGACCTTGTTGTGTTTTTCAGTTGAAAAGCACACATTTGACACTGATTGCAGGATTGGTGCGCGATTCACGTTGTGCTCTGTTGGTTTGTTTGTTGATGCTCTGTGTAGCCCGGGTTGCCTCTGATGCTGTTGACACTGTCACAGTTCACTTCTATACTATATTTATCAATTGCTGTTGCTTGTGAATCAACAGAGGCATTTATAGTAGGCACATAATGCTTGAAACTGACTTTTGAACGCCACGCGTCTGGCCTTGCGAATACATATTACCACACAGTACATCCCTCAGCACCATCACTGAATAATTCAGCCCCACTGTAGCACCAGCAAGAAAAAAGCTCTGGCGCTGCCACTGCCACCTGTAGCAATGAGTTCCACAGATTCACCACTCTCTGGCTAAAGAAATTCCTCCTCATCTCCATTCTAAAAGGATGTCCCTCTATTCTGAGGCTGTGTCCTTTGGTCTTAGACGCCCCCACCAAATCATAGGAAACCTCTTCTCTAACTTGACTCTATTGCGGCCTTTCAACATTTGATAGGAGTCAATGAGGTCCCACCCCCCTCATTTCTGGCAGCTCATTCCAAACTTGCACTCTACTCCCGTGAAGAAGTTGCACCTGATGGCCATTTTAATCTCTCACCTCTGATCTTAAACCAGTGACCTCTTGTTTTTAGCAACCCATCCATGGGGAAAAATATCTCGCGCTGTCTATGCTTCTCATGATCTTATGTACCTCTATTAGGTCACTTCCACAATCTCCTACATTCTAGGTCTAGAGAATTAAGTCCTAGTCAATGCAACATCTCCTTATGACTCAGGCTCCCAAATCCAGACAAAAATCCTGGTAAATCTTTTCTGCAGCTCTTCCTAGTTCAATATCGTCTTTCCTGTAACACTAGACCTAAACTGTACACAGCACTCCAAGTGTGGCCTCATCAATGTCTTAGGTAACTACAACATAACTTCATAACTCCTAGACGCTTACTCCTTGTTGGATCTGACTGTTCAATTCTAGGGTTCAACTGTTCAATTGTTATTTTCTTTGCAGTTTAACAACTAATTATCTGCTTGTATTTTATATAATTACTTATATACAAGTAACTGATTACTATGATTCCTATAGTATGCATATAACCGTTTAATATAAAGTATAACTCTGGAAGCTTCTTTGTCCTGTATTAAGTGTATAAGTGTTTTCTCATTGGCTAATTTGGTACTGTAGTACTGTATTGGCAAAGTGCTCTCTAACTGGTGAATTATTATCTATGGATTTGAATGGAATTTTTCTTATCTCTCTGGGTATAAAATAGTTGTTGTGTTACAGTCGCCATATTCTTTTTCCTGTGCTTTCCCTGTCAAGTTTTCTTCTCTTCCATTAACTCTTCACAAAACGATTATATTGCAATGTTTGTCTTGATCCTGAATTTTGAAAGAACTGCCAATTTTAAAATTAGAATCCATCATCTGAAAGGCCTAGATAGGGTGGATGTGGAAAGATTGTTTCTGATCGTTGGGGAGTCAGAGATGAGAGGGCGTAGCCTCAAATCAGAGGGATGCCCATTTAGAACAGAGAGGAGGAGGAATTTTTTTTGGTCGGAGGATGGTGAATCTGTGGAACTCATTGCCACAGATGGCTATGGAGGCCAAGTTGTTGTGTATATTTAAAGCAGAGGTTGACAGGTTCTTGATTAATCATGGTGTCAAAGGTTACTGGGAGAAGGTAGGAGGTTAAGAGGGTTAGTAAATCGGCTACAACTGAATGGTAGAGCAGGTTCGATGGACCAAATAGCCAATTCTACTTCTATGTCTTATGATCTACTGTTTTGTACTTCATGTACATGATATCCGTCTCTCTCTAAGAAAAAAGTTATCTTTCATCTTTCTCCAGTTAAACATTGATTCTGTTTTTTCATTCCCCTGACCAAAGTGGGAAACCTCACATAGTTCCACGTCGTACGGCATCTGCCAAATATTTACTCTCGCCCCATCTAACTTATCTATCTCTCTTTGTGAACCATTCCTATTATTCTCACAGGGCACCTTTCATCAGTATCTTTGGCTACAACAAACTCAGTCCTTTTATCCAAGTCATTAATGTTGTCTGTAAATAGTTGGTGTCCCAGTTCAGTGGCACTCCACTAGTTGCAACTTAACAACTGAAAATGAGCCACTTATCCTGACTCTGTTTTCACTTAGTAAGCCAATCCTCTGTCTACGCCATCATGTGTGCGTGAATCTTTTATTAAATCAAATTTGGAAATCCAAATAGACCACAGCCAACAATCTTCTTTAAGCACACTGCTTGTTAAATTCTTATAGAACTCTGGTGAAAAAATATTTTCCTGTTATATATCTACAAGAAAGATATCAATAAGATCGAAAGAGTGCAGAGAAAATATACAATGATGTTATCGGGACTTGAGGACCTCCTCCATTATGTAACATTTCTACCCTGGGAGAAGGATTCTGACTCTCTACCATACGACATTGGAATAGAATTAGGCCATTTGGCCCATCAAGTCTGCTTTGCCATTCCATCATGTCTGAATGACTATCCCTCTCAACCTCATTCTCCTGCCTTCTCCCCATAACCTCTGATGCCCTGGTTAATCAAGAACCTATCAAGTTCCATTTTAAATATAGCCAATGACTATGCCTCCACAGCCATCTGTGGCACAGTTTCACCACCCTCCACCGAAAGAAATTCCTCCCCATCTCTGTTCTAAATGGACCTCCCCCTATACTGAGGCTGTGCCCTTAGTCCCAGACTCCCCCACTATGGAAAACATCCTCTCCATGTCCACTCTGTCTAGGCCTTTCAACGTTCGATAGGTTTCAATAAGATCCCCCCTCATTCTTCTACACTCCAGCGGGTACAAGCCGAGAACCATCAAACACTCCTCATACATTAATCATTTCATCCCCGGAATCATTCTTGTGATCCTCCTCTGGACTGTCTCCAATGCCATCACATCCGACTCTATTTATTGCTCTCACATTTCCATGTCTGCAATTTGCACTAAAACACCTCAAGGGCATGCAGGGTTCAATATAATTATAAGAACTTTTACCATGGTTTACTTTTGAACGAACTTGGCGTAGTCGTGCACAACCCAACAAAGTCCTGCTTCGGTTGTTGTAGAGATATGGCAGCAATGCCTCTGCCATCCACTTAAATAGTTCCCCTGATCTGAAAGAGACAGAGAATCAGATGGTCTCCAATGAAGCATGTGGTTCAATACCTTAAACAGGGGCAATATTAGGAACAGGCTTAGAATTGTCCTCTGATACCATAAGGGTCAACATATGGTGCATTGGCCTTCATTAGTTATCAACTGAGATCAAAATTCGCAAGGTAATGTTGCAGTTCTACATCCAGTGGCCACTATATAAGCTACCCCCTGCTACTCAACAAGTGGCCACTGACCTTCTGCTGTGTAGCCCATCCATTTCAAGATTTGACAGGATGTGTGTTCAGAGATACTCTTCTGCACACCACTATTGTAACACGTGATTATCTGAGTTACTGTCAGCTTGAAACAGTCTTGCCATTCTCCTCTGACCTCTCTTATTAACGAGGCATTTTTACCCAGAGAACTACTGCTCACTAGGTGTGTTTTGTTTCTCATGCCATTCTCTGTAATCTCTAGAGACTGGTGTGTATGAAAATCGCAGGCCAGCAGCTTCTGAGGTACAAATTTGGGACCAGTGATCATTCCGTGGTCAAAGTCACTTAGATCACATTTCTTCCCCATTCTGATGTTTGGTTTGAACAACAATTGAAACTCTTGACCTTGTCTGCATGCTTTTATACATTGAGTTGCTGCCACACAATTGGATTAGATATTTGTATTAACAAGGAGGTGTGCCTAACAAAGCGGTCACTAAGTGTACACACCACACCTGGAATATTGTGTTCAGCTCTGGCCGCCTCATTACAGAAAGGATTTGGAAGCTTTAGAAAGGGCGCAGAGGAGATCCACCAAGATATTGCCTGGATTAGAGAGCATGTCTTATAAGGAAATGTTGAGCAAGCTGGGGCATTTCTCCTTGAAGTGAAGGAGGATGAGAGGTGACTTGACAGAGGTGTATATGATGATAAGAGGCATTGATAGAGTGGACAGCCAGAGACTTTTTCCCAGGGCAGAAATGGTTAATACAAGAGAGCATGATTTTAAGGTGAATGGAGAAAGTATGGGGGGCGGGGGGGATGTCAGAGGTAGGTTTTTTTTATACAGAGTGGTAGTTGTGTGGGATCAAGGGTGATAGTAGAGGCAGCGATATAGAGACATTTAAGAAACTCTCAGATAGGCACATAGGTGAAAGGGAAATGGGGGGGCTACGTGTGAGGGAAGTATTGTTGATCTTGGAGTAGGTTAAAAGGTCAGCATAACATGATGGGCTGAAGAACCTTATTGTGCTCTATGTTCTGTCTTGCGTGAGCTGCTCAGTGATTCTGTCGAACCTCGTGCCCATGGAGAGTAGGCTGGTTACCGTGACGTGCTGAGATGCGTCCACGTCTCTCTGCTGTTTCTTGCGGCAGCTGCAACTTGCTCTTGTGTAGGGTAGTGGTACGGACTGGGAGGACAATAAGACCATAAGACATGGGAGCAGAATTAGGCCATTTGGCCCTTTGAGTCTGCTCCATCATTCTATCATGGCTGGTTGGTGTTCATTGGAATGTGGGCAGATTAATATGGCATTGGTGTATAATGGATTGTGGGTTCTGACAGTCAGTGGATTGGTCCTTGTGATTCTGATTCTGAAGCAGGTCTTGACTTAAACACTGACTCAGCACGCACGGTAAAGATAAGGTTTCAGATGATACTCGGTGTCCCACCTTTTGATTTTCTGCAACTCCACCCCTCTTCTTACTCCGACCAGACCCTGTCGAATCGAACTGTGCAGGAGCCGACTCTGGGCATCTCTGAACGAGTCTCCATAATTAATCAGCAAGACGACCAGCAGAAACAGCATGTAAATGATGAAGTTCTGGAAGAGAGGTTACAACGAGCCCCGTCAGTTACATCAAACATCAACGCAACCAAAACGGTCAAGAATCAGAGTCAAAATCAGGTTTATTATCACTCTCATGTGTCGTGAAACTTGCTAACTTAGCAGCAACAGTTCAATGCAATACATAATATAGAAGAGAAAATAATAATAATAAAAAATAAATCACAGTATATGTATATTGAATAGATTAAAAATTGTGCAAAAACAGAAATACTATATATTAAAACAGAGAGCCCAGCACACCAAAAGCTCCTGTCAAGAAAGTAATCATTTTAAGTTGAAGTGTCTCTTCAAGCTGAATAGTAATATCATAATATCGACCTGTGCCTCACTGGCATGTTGCACGGCAACACTTGGCGTTTCTTTAACAATTGTCTGTTTTTAAGAGGCCGAGTTGCTAGCTCGACGCTCAACCAGGCACGGATGCAAAGTGTGCAAGGAGATGGCCGACTTGAGCCTGGGACCACTCTCCAAAGTCCGGTGCGGATGCCACTGCACCACCGGCTGGCTAACATGAAGCTGAAGTGAAAGGTTAATTTATGAGGAGTGTTTGCTGGCTCTAGGCCTGTATTCACTGCAGTTTAGAAAAAGAGGGAGGGGGGGTCTCATTGAAACTTACCCAATATTGAAAGGATGTAGATAGAGTGAATGTAAAGATGATATTTCCTATAGTGGGGGAATCTGGGATTAAGGGCACTGCCTCAGAATAGAAGGGTGTCCATTTAGACCGGGGAACAGCCAGATGACTCAGTACATATTGGTACCAATGACATAGGAAGGAAAAGCAATGAGTTCCTGACAAGAAAATTTAGAGAGCTGGGTAGAAAGCTGAGAAGCAGGACCTCCTGGATAGTAATTTCTGAACAGCTGCCTGTGCCAGGCACCGGTGAGAGTAGAAACAGGATGATCTGGCAGATAAACGCGTGGCTGAGAAGCTGGTGCAGGGGGCAGGGCTTCAGGTTCTTGGATAATTGGGATTTCTTCTGGGGTAGTACGACCTGTTCAGAAGTGACAGATTGCACCTGGAGCCAAGGGGTCCAATATTCTTGTTAGAACTGTTGGGGAGGGTTTAAACTAACTTGGCTGGGGGGTGGGAACTGGAGTGAAGGGACTCAGGAAAGGACGGATGGTAAAAAAGTAAAGATAGCATGCAGTCAGATTGTCAGGAAGGGCAGACAGTTGATGGAACTTAGTTGCAGCCAACAGACTGAGTATGAAATCATTAAGGATGCAGAGTCAGAAAGGATAGAAAATACGGTACCCAAGGTGTTGTATCTAAATGCACGTAGTATAAGAAATAAGGTGGATGATCTTGTTGCAATATTACAGACTGCCAGGCATGATGTTGTGGCTATCACTGAATTGTGGCTGAAGGATGGTTGTAGTTGGGAGCTGAATGTCCAAGGTTACACATTATATCGGAGGGATAGGAAGGTAGGCAGAGGGGGTGGTGTGGTTCTACTGGTAAAGTATGGCATCAAATCAGTAGAAAGATGTGACATAGGACTGGAAGATGTTGAATACTTTTGGGTTGAGTTAAGAATCTGCAAGGGTAAAACAATGTAGATGGCAGTTATATACAGGCCTCCCAATAGTGGCTTGGAAGTGGGCCACAGGTTACAAAAGGAAATAGAAAAGGTGAATCAAAAGGGCAATGTTATGTAGTCATGGGAGATTTTAACATGCTGGTCGATTGGGAGAATCAGGTTGGTAATGGATCTCAGGAGAGTGAGTTTGTTGAATGCCTATGAGATAGCTTTGTAGAGCAGTTTATCATTGAGCCTACTAGATCAGCTATATCGGATTGGGTGTTACGTAATGAACCAGAGTCGATTAGGGAACTTAAGGTAAAAGAACCCTTAGGAACCAGTTATCACAATATGATTGTGTTCAACTTGAAATTTGATAGGGAGAAAGTAAAGTCTGATGTAGAAGTATTTCAGTGGAGTAAGGGAAATTACAGTGGCATTACAGAGGAGTTGGCCAAAGTAAATTGGAAGGTGCCACTGGCAGGGATGACAGCAGAGTAGTAATGGAGTGCATTTCTCAGAAAAATGAGGAAGGTGCAGGATAGATGTATTCTAAAAATGAAGAAATATTCAAATGCTAAAATAGTACAACCGTGGCTGACAAGGGAAGTCAAAGCTATTGTAAAAGCAAAAGAAAGGGCATACAACAAAGCAAAAGTTAGTGGGAAGATAGAGGATTGGGAAGTTTTTAAAAACCTACAGAAAGCAACTAAAAAAGTCATTAGAAGGGAAAAGATGAAATGTGAAAGCAAGCTAGGAAATAATATTAAGGTGGATAGTAAAAGTTTTCATGTATGTTAAAAATAAAAGAGAAATGAGAGTGGATATAGGACTGCTAGAAAATGAGGCAGGAGAAATAATAACAGGGGACAAGGAGACGGCTGATGAACTCAATGAGTATTTTGCGTCAGTCTTCACTGTGGAAGACACTAGCAGTATGCCTGATGTTGTAGTGTGTGAAGGAAGAGAAGTGGGTGCAGTCACTGTTACAAGAGAGAAGGTGCTCAAAAAAATTGAAAGACCTAAAGGCACGTAGGTCACCCAGATCAGAGAAACTGCACTCTAGGGTTCTGAAAGAGGTAGCATTAGAGATTGAGGTGGCATTAGAAATAATCTTTCACAAATCATTGGCATGGTTCCAGAAGACAGGAAATTGTAAATGTCACTTCACTCTTTAAGAAAGGAGGAAGGCAGCAGAAAGGTAATTATAGACCAGTTAGCCTGACCTCAATGGTCGGGAAGATGTTAATGTCAACTGAAGGATGAAGTAATGGAGTACGTGGTGACACAGGACAAGATAGTACAAAGTCAGCATGGTTTCTTTCAGGGAAAAACCTGCCTGACGAACCTGTTGGAATTCTTTGAGGAGATTACAAGTAGGATAGATAAAGGGGACGCAGTGGATGTTGTATATTTGGACTTTCGGAAGGTCTTTGACAAGGTGCCACACATGAGGCTGCTTACCAAGTTAAGAGCCCATGGTTTACAGGAAAGTTACTTAACATGGTTAGAGCAGTGGCTGATCGGTAGGAGGCAGCGAGTGGGAATAAAAGGATCCTTTCCTGGTTGGCTGCCAGTGACTAGTGGTGTTCTGTAGGGGTCGGTGCTGGGACCACTTCTTTTTATGCTGTATATAAATGATTCAGATAATGGAATAGATGGCTCTGTTGCCAAGTTTAGACATGATACAAATATTGGTGGAGAGGCAGGTAGTGTTGAGGAAACAGGTAAGATGCAGAAGGACTTATACAGATTAAGAGAATGGATAAGAAAGTGGCAAATCAAATACAATCAACACACACTAAATGCTGGTGGAACACAGCAGGCCAGGCAGCATCTGACGAAGGGTCTTGGCCCGAAACGTTGACTGTACCTCTTCCTATAAATGCTGCCTGACCTGCTGTGTTCAGGAATTTGTGGAATTTGTTGTCATATGCAGCTGTGGGGGCCAGGTTGTTGGGTGTATTTAAGGCAGAGATTGATAGGTTCTTGATTGAACATGGCATCAAAGGTTATGGGGAGAAAGCCAGGAACTGGGGATGAGGAGGAGATAGAAAAGAAGGATCAGCCATGATTGAATGGCAGAGCTGACTCGATGGGCCAGATGGCCTAATTCTGCTCCTATGTCTTATGTTCTGATGGTTTCACGGTCTTAATACAGAGATGAGTAAGAAGTTCTTTAGCCAGAGGGCTGTAAATCTGTGGAATTCATTGCCACATACAGGTGAGGAGGCCAAGTCATTAAGTGTATTTAAAGTGGATATTGATAGGATCTTGATTACTAAGGGAGTCAAAGGATACAGGAATAAGGTAGGAGACTGGGTTGACGGAATATAATTTAGCCATGGTTGAATCGCAGAATAGATTCGATGGGCTGAATTGCCTAATTCTGCTCCTTTCTCTTATGGTTTTCTGTCTACATTGGAAATGGATTTGGAATTGGTTGATTATTGTCACAGTGAAAAGCTTTTCTTGCATACTGTTCATACAGATCAGATCACTGAACCGAGCACTGAGGCAGCTCATGGTAAAACAGTAACATAATACAGAATGAAGTGTAACAGCTACAGAGAAAGCACAATGCAGGTAGACAATAAGGTATAAGGTCATAAAGAAATAGATTGTGAGGTCAGGAATCCAATTTATTATACTAGGGAACTACTTAATAATCATAAAAAGATCCTGAATAAGTTACGGAGAGTGGTGTGAAAAACAGAATGCATCCAGTGATCAGACGTCCTGTTGTTAAAAATGCCTTGTTAATGAGAGAGGTCAGAGGAGAATGGCCAGGTTGGTTCAAGCGGACAGGAACCCAAATAACCACACATTATTACAGTGGTGTGCAGAAGGTCAGCTCTGAACGCACAATGCATCGAGCCTTGAAGAGGTTGGACGCCAGCAGCAGAAGACCACCAAAGTACTTTGACAATAAATTTATTTTGACTTTTGACAGCCAGAGTTGGAGGAGCACGGAGATCTAAAAGAATTGGCGAAGGGTTATGGACCCAAGCACCAGTTACTATTCCTATAAATAGATCTACGATTTAAAATATACGGGAAAAAAAAAGATTGAAATAACGAGTGCTCACCTTTCACTCTAATTAAATTCGGAACTTTTGTAGGCAGACCTTCTCACAGAGCAAAACAGTGCAGATGCTAGCCCTTTGGTCCAAGCAGTGCCCACCCAGACAGTCCCAATTTCCTATGTTTGGCTCAAATCCCTCCAGGCCCCTCCTCTCCATGTACCTATCCAAGTGCCTCTTAAATGATACCATTGTACCTGCCTCAACCACTTCCGCTGGCAGCTCGTTCTAGGCACTCACCACCATCTGCATGAAAAAGTTACTTCTCGAGTCCCTTATGGCAGAGTTAAAATTTGGATTAGGTACTGTATATACAATTTTAAGGATCCAGGATCAACTTTATTCGTGTATACATTTACATGTGTTAGAAATTTGCTGTGCGTGTTGGCCAACATGCCACAAAATCAACATTCAACAATTATAAGAATAAAGAATTCTATAAAAAAATAAACTTAGAAGATAAAGTACGGATATGGAATAAAATGTGCATAGTTACTAGCATGTATTTACAATGTAAACAGATTATAAAAAGTGGTTTAAAATGTTTGGAGTGCAGTGACTGAGGTAATAAACACACGGGTTTCTGCAGATGCTGGAAGTCCAGAGTAACACACAGACACACAAAATGCTGAAGGAACTCAGCAGGTCAGTCAGCAACTATTAAAAGGATTAAGCAGTCAACATATTCGGGTCGAGACCTGATGAAGGGTCTCAACTCGAAACGTTGACCGTTTATTCCTTTCCATAGATGCTGCCTGACCTGCCGAGTTCCTCCAGCACTTCGACTAAGTTAGTAGACAGAGGGGGGTGTGGGGAAACTAACTACCCCCTCCCACCCATTACCTCAATCTTTTGCAATGCACATTTTTCTTAGCTTAAATAAAGTAAATATTTTCATTTTATTATTAAAAGTAAGTGTTTAGAATATGTGGTCAGATCCAGCTGAACAATTACCCCAATGTAAATACAATCTATCTCACACTGCACATCTGATTACAACGTGTTTTATTTATTGATTGATTGAGATATGGCGTGGAATAGGCCGTTTCGGCCCTTCGAGCCGCACTGACTAGCAACCCCCGATTTAACTGCCATCTAGTCATGGGACAATTTACAATGACTAATTAACCTACCAGCCGGAGAAGCTTCGGACTGTGTGAGGAAACCAGAGCACCCAGAAGAAATCGACGCGGTCACGGGGAGAAGGTACAAACTGCTTACAGACAGTGGTGGAAATTGAACCAGTGTTGCTGGTACTGTAAAGTGCTGCGCTAACCGTTATGCTACCGTAGAAATGCTGTTAGAAAGTTGACTAATTACATTGTTCCACACAAATACGGTAAAATGAAGAAGCATGGTGGCATTACGGCGGTTAGCGTAACGCCATTAGTGCTGGTGATCACCGACTGGGGTTCAACTCCCACCACATCCTGTCGGGAGTTTTTTCATTCTCCCCATGACCGTGTGGGTTTCCTCCAGGTGCTTTGGTTTCCTCACACATCCGAAAGGCGTACCGTCTGGGTTAGGATTAGTGAGTTATGGGCGTACAATGTTGATGCGGGAACTCTAGAGACGCCTGGAAGCTGCTCAACACTATCCTCATTGATCTCACCGCAAGGGCCCGGTGGGGAAGGACCACAGTATAGGTTTCTCCACCCGTGGGAGTGGGAGGGGTTGGTGGGCGGGGAGTATACCCCTCAACAATGATATGGTAAGCTGAACTACTGGAGTGCCACGTGGGTGGCTATAAATACGGATATGTACTGAGAAATGGAAACGTATGTAAAGGATGAAAAGTTATTGAATGGTTTATTGTATATATTTATTTTTGAATAAAGTATATTTTGAAATAAAAAAAAACACTATCCTCATTGATCTGATTTGACGCAAACGCCACCTCTCACTGTTTCTAAGTTCCGATGTGCATGTGACAAATAAAGCTTTGATCTTTAACGACTGAATAAGCATAATGAGCTGAAGCTGTGACCAGTAGTGCACTTGGCCTGGCTACTTTGATGGCTCCGTTGATGGATCAACTGCCGATTACCGCTGGCTTTGAAATTGGAAAAACTCACTAACGCAAACCATGAATCACTGCAGAACCATCTACTCTTGCCAAGTTCTCTCCCCCACCCCCTACCCCCATTTCAGTATTTATTTTGGCTACCGTTGGAAAATTAAACAACTACATCTTAGACCAAGCAATATGCAAACCCTGGTCTGTGGCTTTGGAAAAATACATTCTTCCTTCAGTGATAGCTTAAGTGAAGCATATTTCATTTTCCTAGCAATTATATAAGGCTTGAGCTGAGTCAGAGATTGCATTTTTGTTAAAAATACCCTAATTGCTAGAAATTTTGAAACAAAAACAACAGAACATACTGAAAAAGATGCCAGGCAGTTAGCTGAAAGTGAAATACAGAGGCAGTTTATCAGAATTCATATTTAATTTCTCCTCTGGGTACTGGGACATCTTTATTACATGCAGTTTAATCAACTTGTCATGTTTTGGTAAGTACAAAAAGTCTGGAGGTCAAACAAGATATGTAGTGGGGTGGTCCAAGATACGTAGTCCAATTTCCATGCATCCCAGTTCGGTTCTCAGGTCCATAAGACATAAGAGCAGAATTAGGCCATCTGGTGCATCGACTCTGCTCCATCATTCAATCATGGCTGATCTTTTTTTCGATCTCCTCCTCAACCCCAGTTCCCGGCCTTCTCCCCGTAATCTTTGATGCCATGTCCAATCAAGAACTTATCAATCTCTGCCTTAAATACACCCAGTGACATGGCCTCCACAGCTGCTCGTGGCAACAAATTCCGCACATTAACCACCCTTTGGCTAAAGAAATTTCTCTGCATCTCTGTTTCGAAAGGGCACCCCTCTATCCTGAGGCTGCTTTTTCTGCGCTGTGGTTGCATTTGGTTGCATGAAGTTATAACCAAACAGGAAACTATGGGCACAAAAGACTCTGCAGATGCTGGAAATCCAAAGCAACACACACAATACACTGGAGGAACTCAGCAGGTCAGGCAGTATCTATGGAAGTGAATAAACAGTCAACATTTGGGCTGGAACCCTTCATCTAGACTGGAAAGGAAGGGGCTAGAAGTGGAAGATGGGGTGGGGGGGGGAAGGAGGACAAGCTGGAAGGTGATAGGTGAAGCCAGAGTGGGTGGGGGAAGGGGGATGAAGTAAGAAGCTGGGAGGTGATAGGTGGAAAAGGTAAAAGAAGGAGAGAAGAAGGAATCTGATAGGAAAAAGGAGAAAGGGAAGGAGGAGAGGCACCAGGGGGAGGTGATAGGTAGATGAACAGAAGAAAATACGTAACAGGGAGCCCAGAATGAGGAACTGAAGTTGAGGGAAGGGAGGGGGGGTAAATACTTGCAGTTGGAGAAACTGATGCTCATGCCATCAGGTTGGAGGCTACCCAGATGGAATATAATGTGTTGCTCCTCCAACCTGAGATTGCCCCCATCGGGGCAGTAATCACATATGGATGTATCATGGCTTGGCATGGCAACTGCTCTGCCCATAACCACAAGAAACCACGGCAAGCTGTGGACGCAGTGCAGAAAATCACTAAAACCAGCCTCCCTTACATGGACTCTGCCTACGCTTCTCACTGGCTCGTTAAAGCAGGCAACATAATTAAAGATCCTACCTATTACAGGCATTCCTTCTTCATCCCCTCCACTCCCATCAGGCAGAAGATACAAAAGCCTGAAAGCTTGTACCACCAGGTTTGAGGACAGCTTCAATCCCTCTGAGACAACACCACTGAGCAAGTTCAGGTTCAGGTTTAATTGCCAGTCAACCCAACACAGACATAGCCAAATGAAACAGTGTTCCTCTGAAACACGTTACCAACGGCACACAGCACACTGCAAATAGCATGTAGTACAAGTAGAAAAAATACAATACAAAGAACAAAAAAAAAGCTCACGTCCCTGAGTAGCATGACTGCAGAATTGGGGGTAATTTTTCTACCAATGAGTGAACCCTGGAGGGGCCGGCCCCCTACCCAAGTACAGATTCTAGCGCACCCTGCAGGTGTTCCACAGCACTGCAATGGCACCTCCTGTCTTGGTCAGCTGCAAGAGCAAACCTGTGGCCTTGGCCTAGTCCTTACCGCATCCAAAACAATGCAGCTCCTCCCCCCCCCCCCCCCCCCCCCGCCACTGTCAATGAACCAGACTTGTAGTATTCTACATTACCAATGTTCAACAGGGTCTTGCGATCACAATAAAAATGCCCGAGAGAATCATTTGCACTTTGCACCATCCAACAGTACATGGCAAGTACAGACGACCATACACAACAATGTGCAGTAAACCCAGCTCCGCTGCTATCAAGCAACTCGCTGACGGGATCGTCCTGCAGTACTGGATGTCCTTTGTATCCAGCAGTGACTTGTGATCGTAAAAAAAGACATACAAGATGAACAAGTACACCTTTGATTGGCCCTGGAGTGGCCACTGCGTCCGAGCACACTGCCATCTTACCAGAACTATAGTTGTTATCAGACTAGTATAATAGGATATACTCTTGACCTCATAATCTACCTTTTTATGGCCTTACGCCTTATTAGTCTGCCTGTACTGCACCTTCTCTTTACACTGCATTCCCTTGCACGACCATTTTCATGAAATTAGCGATGTGGATGGAACGCAAAAATAACATTTCTCACTGTATCCCAGCACATGTGACAAAAATAAATCAGTTTGGTCCAAAGACGGTGTTTAACCCATTCCTGTTATGCTCCATGCAAAGCCTCCCACCTCTCTACAAACAGAATGATAGATAAAAGATTCAAAGGGGGTAAACTGAGGTAGAAATTATTCCTACAGTGGCCACTTTATTAGGAACCACCTGGATCATAAACCTCGGTACCCATTCCATCCATCTACCTTTCCAAATTTCTCTTTGACTTTGGATTCGAACCTGCATCCTCCACTTCTGTTGGCAGCTCGTTCCACACTTGCACCCTCTGAGTGAAGAAATTTCCCCTCAGCCTCCTCTTAAATATTTCACCGTTCACCCTTAACCTATGACCTCTAGTTCTAGTCTCACCCAACCAGAGTGGAACGAGGCCTGCTTGCATTTACCCTATAATTTGTCTAGCTCTATTAAATCTCCCCTCAATCTTCTGTGCTCCAGTCTCCCAAGCCCACAGCTGACTAACCTATACGTCAAAGCAAGAAGTATGCTGGATGCATTGCATTTCCTGCATACATTTATATGAATAAAGTACAGTACCGTGCAAAAGTCTTGGGCACATATATATAGCTAGGGTGCCTGTTTTTTTTGCACAGTACTGTAGTAATTTTACATATTGCACTGTACTGCTGCTACTGAAAAAACAAATTTCATAACATATGTGAGTGATGATAAACCTGATTCTGATATGGGTTCCTGTTGTGGACTGAGAGTGGGAAGGGGGACAGAGGGAGGGGAATCATGGTTGGGAAAAGGGGAAGGGAGAGGGGACGGAACAGGAAGCACCAGAGAGACATCCTGTAATGATCAGCAAATCAAATGTTTGAAATCAAATGACCTTGCTGGGTGTCTCAGGGCCGGGTATGTCGACAAATGCACCTCCTCCTGCCCCTGGCCTTCCTTCTGTGCCAGCTGTCCCACATCCCTCCTGTGGCGCTCCACCCTCACCAGTCCCAACATCCTTCGCTCCCGCCAGATTTACAAACTCGCACTCTGCTCCATGTTGACAAATAGAGTCCTGTGCAAAAGTGCTCGGCACCCTGCCTATTTATATGGCTAAGAACATTTGCATAGTTCTGTATATTTTTAGAATGAGTATGGACGGTTTCCCTTGATCTCTTGATTGCCAGCAGAGACCGTGTATTGGTTGGAGTTTCCCAATTCAGGACAGACCGTACCTTCAGCATCCTGTGAAGGATCTGGACCTTCCTGGCCTCCTCTCTAGCCTGCAGAAGGCCGTACCCTTGAGGGGGCCAGACCTTCCTGATTCTCTCCGAGACCTGTTCCACGCGTGGCCTCTCCACAAGGTTGTCGTTTTCGTCCGGGTGGACACGCTTGGCGACCAGTGCGAAATAAAGTGCTTCAAGCAGAACCTGTAATGCAAGCAAGCGGAACGTCAGAGCCATTTACAGCGGATCACAGCTATTACACCCAGAAAGTCATCCTCAGTTGGGGCTGCTAAACTCTCTGTATGTCACCGGCACTTGTTATATTCTGCCTCCGAATTTACATTCGGTGGCCACTTTATTACCTACCTCCTGCACTGAGTGAACATTCCTGGTCTTCTGATGCTGTAGCCCATCCGCTTCAAGTTTCAATGTGTTGAGTATTCAGAGATGCTCTTCTGCACACCACTGTTATAATGCATGGTTATTGCAGTTACTGCCCCATTCCTGTCAGGTTGAACCAGTCTGGCCATTTACCTTTGACCTCTCTCATTAACAAGGCATTTTGGCCCACATGATTATTGGTCACTAGATGTGTTTTGTTTTTCCCATCACTCTCTGTAAACTCTACAGACTGATATGCGTGAAAGTCCCAGGAGATCAGCAATTTCTAAGATATTCGAACCACCCCGTCTGGCACCAATAATCATTCTGTGAACAAAAGCACCTTATAAAACGAGAGAGGTCAAGGGAGAATGGCTAGGTTGGTTCAAACTGACAAAAGGTGACAGTAACTCCAATGATCACACATTACAACTATGGTGTGCAGAAGAACATCTCTGCGTGCACAACACGTCAAACCTTGAATTGGATGGGCTACAGCAGCATAAGATCACAAACACACAGAAATAGACTCAGTGACCACTTTATTAGTTACAGGATGTACCCAATAAAGTGGACACTGAATGTGGAGTGAAACAGTAAAGAAAGAGACCACTCTGTCTTTCAGTTTCATTGTGCCCCCTTGTAACTGATGACACCCTCTTATTTATACCCAACCCCTTCATTCTCTCACTTCTAAAAGTCTCAGGATCTACAGCAAGGACCAAGCTTTTTACAAGCACGTTGCTTTTTATGATCTCAATAAGCTTCGACTCACACTTCGACAAACCTACCTTCAAAGGTTCCAGGAGGAAGAATGAGGAGAGGACGCTGAAGATTCCTGAGATGAGCCACATGAGAGCGACCTGGGGAGTGAAGGAGACCCCGATCCAAAGTGACACGGTGATGGAGATGGTGAAGAGGAAGAAGCAGAGGGCATGGGCCATGTAACTGCACCAGAATGGAAACAGACATCGCTGTGGAGGGTCACTGAATGCTGTTGAGACACAAGAATACCAAGCAACGTTAGACAAACCCCAACCTAGGTTACAAGGACGGAAGCACACTGACAATTCACTAGTACTGAGAAGCTGGGATAATTGATCCAGTGGCTTCAAATTCCATAACAGCTGTTGGAAGATATGTTTAAATAATTAAGTACCAATAATCTGGTTACTGAAGAGTTTTCTGTCAGTAATGGTGTGTATGAATTTTCCAAGTTGTCATTTAAAAAGCAATCTAATTCAGACAAGGAAATCTGCTGTGGGCGTAGCCCTAGCCCAGTTAGGTGCCACGGTAGTGTAGCCATTAGCTCACCGCTATCACAGCTCGGGGCATCAGAGTTCAGAGATCAACTCCAGCGCCATCTGTAAGGAGTTCGTACGTTCTCCCTGGGACCGTCTGAGTTTCCTCTGGGTGCTCTGGTTTCCTCCCACACTTCAAAATGCATCAGTAAGTAGGTTAATTAGTTATTGAACAACATGTCCAATCTTGAAGTGGATGGGCTAGAGCAGAGAACACCATACTGGATTCCCACCTGTACCTAATAACGTGGCCGCTGAGTGCATGCTCGTGTTGTAAACTACAAATATCTACCTGTAATTCTCATGTATACAGTTAACACTCATTCAATACCAGAGCCATCATTTTGTTATTGAGTATCGATTTTCATTCACAATCTCAAATCACATGATACCTACAGTATACTTGTATAATTGATTCCTATTGAGATATTAGATATAGTCAAATATTTACTACATTTGTAGCAAGTGGATCCTTTCTTGGGTAAATCTATGTACATCAGCCTTATTCGAACTCCCAGAAGCCAACAATTTAGATTTGCACATTAACAGAGAGCAGCTGAACAAAGAGAATTGGTTAATTTCTGGACTGGGTATGTTTATAGCTTTTAAATAGTGTTGTTAGCGCTGCACTATTACAACTGTGCTGGAGTTCAGAGTTTGATTCTGGCATCCTCTGTAAGGAGTTTGTACTTTCCTTCCCATGAACCACGTGGGTTTCCTGCGGGTGCTCCGGTTTCCTCCCACAGTGTAAAGGTGTACCAGACGGTAGGTTAATTGGCGATTGTAAATTGTCCTGTGATTAAGCTAGGGTTAATAAGTTGGTCCAGAAAGGTCTGTACCACATAGTATAGATAGAACAGTGCAGCACAGGATCAGGTATTTGCTGAACCAGCTAAAAAGCAAATCAAAAACACCCAAGTACTAATCCGACCTAAACAATATTCATATCCCTCCATCTTCCTTACCTCCATGTGCCCATCCAAATGTCTCTCAAAAGCCTCTACCAGCATACTAAGCAGTAGATTCCAGACATCCACCACTCTCTGAGTGAAAAACTTACCCCTCACATCCCCTTTGAACCTGCCCCCTCTCACCTTTAATGCATATCCTCTGGTATTAAAACATCTCTATATAAAAAATAAATAAATAAACATGTAACCCATCAATGTGATTCACTTAACACACACAAAATGCTGGTGGAATGCAGCAGGCCAGGCAGCAACTATAGGAAGAGGTACAGTCGACATTTCAGGCCAAGACCCTTCGTCAGGACTAACTGAAAGAAGAGATAGTAAGAGATTTGAAAGTGGGAGGGGGAGCACCTTATATTCCGTCTGGGTAGCCTCCAACCTGATGGCATGAACATAGATTTCTCTAACTTCCGTTAATGCCCCTCCTCTCCTTCTTACCCCATCCCTTATTTACCTTCCCCTCCTTTTTTTCTCTCTCCCTATCCCTCTCACAATCACTCCTTGCCTGCTCTCCATCTTCCTCTGGGCTCCCCTTCCCCTTTCTTTCTCCCTAGGCCTCCCGTTCCATCATCCCCCCCCCGTCTCCAGCTCTGTATCCCTCCAGCTCTTGGCTCCATCCCTCCCCCTCCTGTCTTCTCCTATCATTTCAGATCTCCCCTTCCCCCTCCCACTTTCAAAGCTCTTACTATCTCTTCTTTCAGTTAGTCCTGACGAAGGGTCTCGGCCCGAAACGTCAACTGTACCTCTTCCTAGAGATGCTGCCTGGCCTGCTGCGTTCCACCAACATTTTGTGCGTGTTGCTTGAATTTCCAGCATCTGCAGATTTTCCTCGTGTTAATGTGATTCATTTATAAGGATCAACTTTATTTGCCAGGCACCTTGGGAATTTGCTGTGTGTACTGGTAGAACATGCATCGTTCATGAGTTATAAAGAATGATATTAAAATAAAATTAGAAGTTAAAGTACAGATATGGAATAAAATGTGAATAAATACATAAATACCAGCATGTATTTACAATGTAAACAGCATTATAAAAGTGGTTTAAAGAGTTTACAGTGCAGAGCAGTGACTTGAGGTAATAGATGGGGGAGGGGATGTAGGGTCTAACTAGAATGGTTAGTCAAATTAACTGCTTGGGGGAAGATATTATTAACATGGTGTGAGGTTTTTGTTTTAATAACCCTCTTTAACTACCCTCTGAAGTTCAATAAAGGGAGCTGGGGATTGGAAGTGGCCCGTAATGCCAGCAATGCCCACATCCTGTGGATAGATGAACTATTTAAAAATGTTATTTGCAATTATGTTTAAAAGGTCAACAACTTTAGTCACTTGCAGGAAACCTACATTAGATGCAGATATAGTGTCACACCATTGGCCTACCGAGTCTATGGCAATCATCAACCAGTTATCTTCTTGACGCTAATCCTATTCGACTCCATTTTATTCTTCTCTCCTTGCCTCCACACTAGCCACCCCCTTTGAAAATCCGCCAGGAGCATGGAGACACTTGTGAGCTGCCCCCAACACATCCTCAAACTGTGTATACATTGAAACATCGAAACAAATGCATCGTTTGCGCCTACAACCAGCACAGTCTGGCGCAAGTATAGCACGCTCATCACTTACTATCCCTATCCTATGAGTCTCTCGAATGTGGAAGGAAGCCAGACCACCCCGAGGAGATCCATGCAGTCACGGAGAAGAAGATGCAAAGTCCTTACAGACCATGGCGGGAATTGACCCATAATCGCTGGTGCTGTAAGGCATTATGCTAACCTCTACCCTATGGTGCCACAATGTGGAATGAGCTGCAGGAAAAAGTGGTGGAGGTGGGTACAGTACCAACTTTGACAAGGCAGTGGGACTGATATATGGATTGGAAAGGTTTAGAGAGATATTGGCCAAATGCGGGAAAATGGGACTAGCTTCCATTGGCACCTTGGTCAATAATGACCAGATGGGCTGAAGGGCCTATTTCCCTCCTGTATGACTCAATGAACGGAAGGCAAATTAGATATAGATTAAACACATTTACTTTATACCTAACCACTCTCTATTCACAGCATTATTCTAGGAAATTGAGGCCCCGTGTTGGTTGGGGTCAACCATAGATATTGCATCCTAGCTGCCATACATAAGTCAGTACGAAAACCTGGGCTGTGTGATTTGGAGAGCAAGCTGTTGTCCATGTGGCAGGCTGCCCCCGCTCCACGCAGGTGATGAATCCTAAGGATCAGCAGAGACCGATACAGTTTGGCACCAGCAGTGTCACAAGAGTTGCCAATCAGTGTTGAACTGCCTTAGGGACTCCAGGTTTGGATTGTTACTCAGGGTTTACTCCTGAAGCCTTCCTCATGAGTGCATATAACCGTAGGGCAGTGGAGATTTGAGATTAGAGTTTTCGTTCTCCGAGATGAGCTGCCAGCCACGCCTGATGAGCCACCGCTGCCCATAGTGACTGGTTTTAAGGTACCAGTGACCCACCTTTGCCACTTTTCCTGTGAGGAGAAACAGTTCTGCTGGGCTGAGTAGCTAAGCCACAGGTAAAGTCAGGACCTGGACTTGATTGTCGGAGGCTATTTGAGACACGCGCCATTGGGAGCATTTAATAGGTAGTGGGAGCTTGTCCCCATCACCAGCCCCAGCTATAACAACCTTATGGACAATGTTCCCTCTAATTTTTAGTAGTCAGTGTGCACAAAAATCTTATGCTGTGCATATTTTTTTTCCTGTGACAAAAGTATGTGCGCACTGAATGCACACATGGGACAGTTATACTGCCCGGCCTGCTGCGTTCACCAGCAACTTTGATGTGTGTTGCTTGAATTTCCAGCATCTGCAGAATTCCTGTTGTTTACATATTCAAGTCACTCAGTTACTTTTTCTCTCTCCTGCCTTTGGCATTTTCCCATTCTTTGTAAACTCTTATCTAGACTAATACGACTTCCATCCAGTTGAAAGCTTTTGATTCTCATTAACATATCCAAATGACATTCACCTAAACGGTTTCTCAGCTTGTTTTTGAGTTGATTCATTAGGCTAAAACCTCGTTCACAGTCCACACTAGACGCAAGAAAGATTCCCCCAATGTCCATCAACTGTGCAAGGTTGCATAACTGTTCATTTTGAAGTACAAATGCCACCATTTGAGCAAAGTTTGAAATCAGTTTGGATTTAATTTTTTCTTGCACAGAAAATTTGAAATCATTAAACTCTTACAGTTTTACAGTTAAACTATTACAGTATTTTCAGCTAGAAAATCATGATATTTTAGACATAAAGCATTAACTTGTTCATCGCCAAATGTGAAGTCACAATCTGCAAATGCGGAGAAATCAAAAGCTGACTATTCTTGTACCTCATCTTCAGGAAACCTTTCTTCTAAATGAACACAAGGACTATTTAAAAAAGTCAACAGCGAACTTGTATCTACTGTGATGTTTTCTTCACCTTGTTGGCTTAGCAAAACTTTAACTTTGTCACTCCATGAAACATTGTCTCCCAGATACTGCTTTCTTATCTTATCTTGTCCCAGCTGTCTGGGAGTTGAACATACTTTTCCATATGTTCATTAATGTGTTGAACTGAATGTAAAGAGTTATTCATTTTAACAGCTAACAACATACTGTCGATAAGAACTTTGATCTCTTCTGGGTTTGATTGTTTTCACTCTTGCTCATCTGCACTCAACCTTAACATGCGTAACACTCCTGTAACAGATAATGACGGGTTCTGTTGCCTGAGCTTTTGTACACCGTCCAAATGTGATTTACTTGCCAAATGATGCTTCAAAAAGTCAAGTTTCCAAATATCATCCCACTTCTTTCCACTAGCAAATTCTCCAGCAACTTTCGCATCACGACAATACAAACAGATAACTCCAGTTTCCGAATCATACATAAATATTTCTCGCAGCTGAACGTTCATGACCTCATGAGCTTTTGGTGTAGCAGTTTCTACTATTTTGTTAAGCCATTCAACTTTAAACAAATTTGCAGTTTTTTTGCGTTTCACGCCCTTCGCTTCTTTTGAATTCGACATAGTGAATCAATATTTTTTCCAATAAAAACTTAGTAAGCTATCGACAGGATTTGAAACAGATCTTTGTAAACTTTACGATATGAAAACTGTCTGCCAAAGATGGCTGCCGCTGTGATGCAGCTGTACAAACCGGAACATGGAGGGTGAGGTGACGTAAACTGGTGACATGCATTGTGGTATTTGAAAAACCGACTAACTAGTTAACAGAAACATTTAGTTAAAAGATTATTTTCAATAAGTGTAATTATTAATTACTACATTATTTTAGGTAACTAACCTTTTGTTTGTGCGCTGTCTGAAAAACGTGTGTGCGTGCACACACGCACACAACTTAGAGGGAACATAGCTTACGGACCAAGGAAATTTGACTGCTTTTAACAGCAAGAAGGTGCTGAAGTACCTGTTCCATGTCCTTTCTGTTTTCTGAGTAGCTCGAATTCTGTGACTAATGAAACCTTCCCCACCCCACCTCCAATTCTTGGCCGAAACAGTTTCACCACTGGCACGTTCTATTTTTATGCAAGTCAGTTCCTTGGACTCGGGAGTAGCAGTTGAGAATGAGGCTGAAATGTAATCTCTCCGCAGATGTTTCCTGAGTTGCAGAGAGTCCCAGTGTTTTCTGATTTAAATTTTTATATTTCTTTCACGTCTCCTGAGTGTAGATGCAAAGACCTTCACAAGTATTCAATGCCCCTCGTTGGAGACTCCATCTGGGGTGGGGTGGGGTGGGGTGTGCAGAGCCTCATCAACTGTCTGGGAGAGCCCTGAGGTGTTCCCAGTGCTGATGGACTCCCTGTGAGTGACTGCACCCTCTGCCCCTGCTGTTTAATTTAGAAATACCACACGGAACAGGCCCTTCTGGCCCTTTGAGCTGCATCGCTCAGAAACCCCCAACAACCCTGATTTAACCCTAACCGAACCATGGGGCGATTTACAATGACCGATTCACCTACCCGGTATGTCTTTGGATTGTAGGAGGAGCCGGAGGACCTGGACAAAATGCTCACATTTCATGGAGAGGACAGGCAGAGATTCTGTACAAAGGATTGAACTGTGATAGCGTCATGCTAACCACTCTGGCGATGGACCAGGTTCTGGCACAAGGACAGCGAATTTTAGGCCCAGATGATCAGCCCGTCGGACAATGGGAAAGGTTCCCCTTTGTTTCCTGGTCCAATTCCCTGTGAGAGTTCTAATCTGTGATATATGAGGAAGACATTTGACCCATTCAGTCTATATGGCAGCTCATATCCATTACACCACTATTTTTCCCTATCATCTCGTCTTCTCGTATCTCCATCAACTTCCCCTCCTCTCCCCATTCTAACACTCACCCACACACAGTGGGGGCAATTTACAGTGGGTAATTAACCGTTCAATCTGCACGTCGTTGGGATGTATTTAAAATGAGGGTTGATAGGTTCTTGATCAGTCAGGGCATGAGAGGTTACAGGAAAAGGCAGGGCAATGGGGTTGAGAGGGATAATAAATCAGCTATAATGCAATGGTGGAACAGATTTGATCCTATGTTTTAGGGTCTAATCCAAAAATATCTCGACTACTGAAAGTAGCTTTAGAATCTATTGCGGCGTGTGGGATTTGAAGTCATTTCTTTGGTTCAATGATCCAAACCTCTGGTTACAAAACCATTAACTTAACCACTGAAGAGAAGGACTATATTGCCAACTTGGATACACAGGATGGATGGGTGGCTGGAATTTGCACAGGTACTAGCTATACAAAATTATGAGGGGTATAGATAGGGTAAATGCAAGCAGGCTTTTTCCACTCAAGTTGGGTGGGACTACAACCTGAGGTCATGGCTTAAGGGTGAAAAGTGAGAAGTTTAAGGGGAACATGAGGGAAAACAGAGGGTTGGGAGAGTATAGAATGAGCTGCCAGCACAGGTGATCCATGTGACCTTGATTTCAACGTTTAAGAGAAGTTTGGATAGGTACGTGGATAGTAGGGGTATGGAGAGCTATTGTCCCAGTGTGGGTTGGTGGGAGTAGGCAGTTTAAATGGTTTCGGCATGGACTAGATGGGCCCAAGGGCCTGTTTCTGTATTGTTCTTCTCATTGACCTCCAGAGAAACAAAGTAGCCCTTTGCATGACTTGCTGAAGGATCGGTGGGTAGCACACTCAATCTTTCACTGGAGATCTGATGGGACTTCAGGAGAATCTGAAAGAAATTCTCCCCAATAACCAACTTCTGGAGGAGCTCAATGGGTCAAGTGGCATCTGTGGGGGGTGGGGGGGAATGAACCGTAGATACTTCGGACTTTATTTCATCTCTATCATTCACCAGCTCTTGCTTCACCCCTTTCCTCCTTACCTCTTTATACTGGCTAACTCCTCTCCAAAACAAGCGAAAATCTGCAGATGCTGGAAATCTGAGCAACACACACAAAATGCTGGAGGAACTCAGCAGGCCAGGCAGCATCTATGGGAAAGAGTAGACAGTCAACATTTTGGCCCGAAATGTCGACTGTACTCTTTCCCTAGGTGCTGCCTGGCCTGCTGAGTTCCTCCAGCATTTTGTGTGTGTAACTCCTCTCTAGCAGTAGTGCGATCACTCAAGCTAAGTACAATATTCTCCTAAGGGGTTGTCTATTGGTGGGTCTTCAGGTGTCTGTAGAGGCTGATCTGGGAACAAAAAGTTCTGATGGGCTCACAGTTCCAGATCTCACAGTCCTGCCCCCATCACCCCTGCTAATCGCAATGGGACTTAATCCAGGACGTTAGGGTGGATTCCCTTAATGGAACACAACGGTGCATGACTTTGCTTAACACGGGGAGGCTGATGCATGGGTTGCCACCACACAGTCCTTGACAGATCGGGCTGAGGGACCAGTGGCATGGAGTGAAAGTTGACTGGGGACCCCTCACCGTTATAGCCTTCCTCTGCCTTCGCTGCTGTAGTGATGTGAAATTATCTCCCGCCAGCTTCGCTGCTGTAGTGATGTGAAATTATCTCCCACCAGCTTCACTGCTGAGGTCTTGGCTGGATCGCTCTTGGTCTGGAACCTCCCCCTTGATATTACCGCCATGGGTGACCTTACCAGGAGCTAAGTGGCAGGCAGCTGAACTCTAGGCAGCATTGCTTTTGGGATTGTAGGAAGTCACAAGCCTCTCCAACAGGAACAAGGTGACAATCCTCAGAGAAGTCCCTTCTTCTCCTCCGATATTCCCCCTCTACTCTCATTGCAGATGAAGGGTCTCCACTTGAAAGGTCAACAGGCTCTTGGCCTACAGAGGCTGCCTGACACTCTGAATTCCTCCATTTTGTTCGATACTCCAGATTCCAACGTTCACACCCTCGCGACTTCAGGCTTCTTCCACATCGTTGGATTAGAGTGCAATTTTTATTTTTCTTGTGGTTTAATCTTTCTTATGTCTCATTGTATTCTACATAATTACCTATGTACCCTCAATGAACCACTTTATTAGGTACACCTGCTCATTAATGCAAATATCTAATCAGCCAATCATGTGGCAGCAACTCAATGCATAAGAGCATGCAGACATGGACAAGAGGTTCAGTTGTTGTTCAGACCAAACACCAGAATGGGGAAGAAATGTGATCTAAGTGACCTCGACCATGGAATGACTGTTGGAGCCAGGTGGGGTGGTTTCAGTATCTCAGAAACTGCTGATTTCCTGGGAGTTTCACAGACAACAGTCTCTAGAGTTTACAGAGAATGGGGCAAAAAAAAACCCCCCAAAAAATCCAATCAGCGGCAGTTCAGTGGGTGAAAATGCCTTGTTAATGAGAGAGGTCAGAGCAGAATGGTTAGACTGGTTGAACTGACAGGAAAGCTATAGTAACTCAAATAACCACACATTACAACAGTGACGTGTGGAAGAGCTTCCCTAAATGCACAACATGTCGAATCTTGAAGTGGTTGGGTTACAGCAGCAGAAGATCACAAACAGACACTCAGTGGCCACTTCATTAGGTTCAAGAGGTTCCTGATAAAGTGTCCATTAAGTGTAGCTGTAATTGTTCAATGAATTTTCCAGTTGTTGGAGTATAGTTGCTTCTGTATTTTTTTAGAAATTTAGTTTTTCTGCAGCAAGTGTTACACTTCTGCAATCTGGATGCATATCATCCCAGTGAAAACAAAAACCTATAATCTGAATTTTATAGGTTAATTGTTATTACTGGAACGCTGTGATCTTTTTAGTTCGAACTAGGTTTCGGATAAGATGCTCACTACTTCTTTGTTCTTCTTTCACTTTATCAACGACCGTAGCAACAAATTTTATGCCTCATTCTTGACTTCTGGAGAATCTCTGGATCACAAAATCAACAGACCCAACAACCATGCACAGCCAAGGTTAATGGAAGGGTTTTTTCTGCTCTGAAGATGGGATGGCACTAAGTACAACATCTACAACCACATACGATTGCATCTACCAATAGCTCTGGAGAAACCCTCACAGAGGATATGGGCTGCAACGGGAGATTTAGGGGAGTGGACGATGACATGGATACCTCGACCAAATTTCAGAGAGTAAAATTCCTTAAAATTAGGCGGCCTCTTTATTCTGGAGCAGGACACCTGCTTGGTGTACTTACCTATTCTTCTGGTGGTGGCCAGTCTTCCGATACCTTGAGTAGGTCGCATGACATGACCAAAGTCACCGGTCTTGTGCAAAATTGCTGCCTCTGTTGGCAGCTCTTCATTCCCACTGATTATCTCTGTTCTGAAGCAGAAAAAGATAACGGCGTTAAAAAAGAAAAATTAGCAAAACCACTCTGATCTCAGCAAATCCCAACACTAAGGCAAGGGTGTGAGTCCTCACTTCCGTACATGAACCTGTTCTAAGGATCTCCGGCATTGCATTTACAACTGGTGCTGTAGGCAGTGCCTCTGTTAATATCCATTTATACTGGGCTGGAGTTCAACCCGGAAAAGTGTGAAGGGATTCACTTTGAAAGGTTGAATTTGAAGGCAGAATACAGGGTTAATCGTGGGATTCATAGCAGTGTAGAGGAACAGAGGGATCTTGGACTCCGTGTCCACAGATCCCTCAAAGTTGTTGCACAAGTTGATAGGGTTTTTAAGAAGGTTGGTGTGTTGGCCTTTATCCTGGAACCCATCTATTTAACACTAATCTAATTGCAAGACAATTTGTAATGACCAATTAACCTATTAACTGGTACATCTTTGGAATGTGGGAGGAAACCGTTGCACCCAGAGAAAACCCACCCGGTCATGAGAAAAACGTACAAACTTCATACAGACAGATGCAGTGACCTACTTCATGGGTTTCTACACTAGGTAACGTTGTACAAGAATTGTGAGCAATCCGCTGGAGGAATCCAAGCTTGTCGAGCAGCATCTGTGCGATCTCTGGGAAGAAAGGATTCATCTCCAGAGGTTACAGTCTGCCTGTACTGGCCATGGATGGTCTCAAGCCTGACTGAATTAGTCTAGCAACCCCCTCCCGTAAAAACCCACAGCTTCAGAAATGGCAACAGAAGCTCCAAATACTTCATACCTGGGAGAGGAAGGATTCTCAAAAATGGGCAAACACCTGGGACAACACGAAAGACTGGCCAGGACAGAGGACACTGGTGAGTTACTGTCGGTGGTTATGTCCCAGTAGGCGTGACGGACTTGACTGCGTAAGTAAGTTGGATACCTGTCCCATAACTAAACTGCATCATTACTGCACTATTGCATTACATTAATGCATTGCTGCCTTAATTCATTATACAATAATTTTTAAACAAAGCCACTAAACTATTTAAAATAAGCAGCTTCACATCTACGTTTGAGGTGCTGAAATTACAGCTCTCAAGAAGAAACTGGATAGACGCAAGGGATTATATTATTAAGGACGCAAACATGAGGAAATTTGCAGATGCTGGAATTTCAAGCAACACACATAAAAGTTGCTGGTGAACACAGCAGGCCAGGCAGCATCTCTAGGAAGAGGTACAGTCGACGTTTCGGGCCAAGACCCTTCGTCAGGACTTTGGAGAAAGAAAGGGACTGATGGGATTGTTGGGACAGCATAGGCTGATGGGCTGAATTGCCTCTGTGCCGTAACAATTTTATATTGGGTTCATGTTCTTCTTTCTTGCAAATAATGAAAAGCAATGATATCCATATGAAAGAAAACCTAGTAGTCTTGAAGTCAGTTTTTGGACATTCATCAAAGAAGTTTTCATTTCAATTTTTGTCTCTCAATCTCCCGAGACTCTCAGCTATTGAAAACTTAACTGGGTCAGGACTAGTACAAGGGCAAACTTTCAGAACATACTTACAGATTAGATATTAGGTGACTCTCAACATCCAGAGAGACCCGTCCACTGTCGTGTGAGGTTGACACCTCATTATTCCCAGCAAAGCTCATTTGCTGTATCAGGTGCTCATCTGGTGGGAAAAATGCAAACAGATTGGAGTCGGTCAGGACTTCATATGCAGGTGTTAGCCCTCTAACTGCTTTGGGTCTTCTAGCCTTTCAAGACAACTTGACGCTCTCTAGTATTCTGCCCGAGGATAAATTAGGACTTCAGTGAGTTCTCAAATTCAGATTCATTTTACTTATCACATGTATATCAAAATGTACTCTGCAAAAGTCTCAGGTACGTATATATAACTAAGATGCCTAAGTCTTTTGCACAGAAGTGTATTTGTCAATGTGGAGCAGACAGCGAATTTATAAATCTGGTGGGAGCAAAGGATGTTGGGATTGGTGAGGGTGGAGCATTGTGGGAGGGGTGTGGGACAGGTGGCAGAGAAGGAATGCCAGGGGTGGGGTGGCATGTGTGCAAACACACCCAGCCCTGAAACACCAGGCAAGGTCATTTGATTCCAAACAATTGGTTTATTGATCATTACAGAATGTCTCTCTGGTACTTCCTGCCCCCTCCCCTCTCCTTTCCCCTTTTCCCATTATCATTGTCTACGGGAATGGTACCGGAGGATTGGAGGGAGGCGAATGTTGTCCCCTTGTTCAATAGTCCGGGTAATTATAGAACAGTGAGCCTTATGTCTGTGGTGGGAAAGCTGTTGGAAAAGATTCTTAGAGATAGAATCTATGGGCATTTAGAGAATCATGGTCTGATCAGGGACAGTCAGCATGGCTTTGTGAAGGGCAGATCGTGTCTAACAAGCCTGATAGAGTTCTTTGAGGAGGTGACCAGGCATATAGATGAGGGTAGTGCAGTGGATGTGATCTATATGGATTTTAGTAAGGCATTTGACAAGGTTCCACATGGTAGGCTTATTCAGAAAGTCAGAAGGCATGGGATCCAGGGAAGTTTGGCCAGGTGGATTCAGAATTGGCTTGCCTGCAGAAGGCAGAGGGTGGTGGTGGAGGGAGTACATTCAGATTGGAGGATTGTGACTAGTGGTGTCCCACAAGGATCTGTTCTGGGACCTCTACTTTTCGTGATTTTTATTAACAACCTGGATGTGGGGGGTAGAAGGATGGGTTGGCAAGTTTGCAGACAACACAAAGGTTGGTGGTGTTGTAGATAGTGTAGAGGATTGTCGAAGGTTGCAGAGAGACATTGATAGGATGCAGAAGTGGGCTGAGAAGTGGCAGCTGGAGTTCAACCCAGAGAAGTGTGAGGTGGTACACTTTGGAAGGACAAACTCCAAGGCAGAGTACAAAGTAAATGGCAGGATACTTAGTAGTGTGGAGGAGCAGAGGGATCTGGGGGTACATGTCCACAATCCCTGAAAGTTGCCTCACAGGTAGATAGGGTAGTTAAGAAAGCTTATGGGGTGTTAGCTTTCATAAGTCGAGGGATAGAGTTTAAGAGCCGCGATGTAATGATGCAGCTCTATAAAACTCTGGTTAGGCCACACTTGGAGTACTGTGTCCAGTTCTGGTCACCTCACTATAGGAAGGATGTGGAAGCCTTGGAAAGGGTACAGAGGAGATTTACCAGGATGCTGCCTGGTTTAGAGAGTATGCATTATGATCAGAGATTAAGGGAGCTAGGGCTTTACTCTTTGGAGAGAAGGAAGTTGACAGGAGACATGATAGAGGTGTACAAGATAATAAGAGGAATAGATAGAGTGGATAGCCAGCGCCTCTTCCCCAGGGCACCACTGCTCAATACAAGAGGACATGGCTTTAAGGTAAGGGGTGGGAAGTTCAAGGGGGATATTAGAAGAAGGTTTTTTACTCAGAGAGTGGTTGGTGCGTGGAATGCACTGCCTGAGTCAGTGGTGGAGGCAGATATACTTGTGAAGTTTAAGAGACTACTAGACAGGTATATGGAGGAATTTATGGTGGGGGCTTATATGGCAGGCAGGGTTTGAGGGTCGGCACAACATCATGGGCTGAAAGGCCTGTAATGTGCTGTACTATTCTATGTTCTATGTTCTATGATCCCACTCTCAGTCCACATCAGAGACCCACATCAGAATCAAGTTTATCATCACTCACAGCTGTCATGAAATTAGCTTTTTTTTTGCAGCAGCAGGACAGTGCAATACATAAAATTACTACGGTACTGTGTAAAAGTCTTAGGCACCCTAGCGATGTACTGTACTTGTGCCTTAGACTGTTGCACAGTACTGTATAGTGGAATATGTCAAATGGGTTAACAACCACTACAACTTAAAGATGCAATGGGGCAGCTCACAAGATTTGCCACACTTTCTGGCACCCACATAGCACGTCCACAACAAAAGCAGAGGACAATAAACAACAATAAGAAACCAAGACAACAGGAATTCTGCAGATGCTGGAAATTCAAGCAACACACATAAAAGTTGCTGGTGAATGCAGCAGGCCAGGCAGCATCTCTAGGAAGAGGTGCAGTCGACGTATCAGGCCAAGACCTTTCGTCAGGACTACCTGAAGGAAGAGTGAGTAAGGGATTTGAAAGTTGGAGGGGGAGGGGGAGATCCAAAATGATAGGAGAAGACAGGAGGGGGAGGGATGGAGCCAAGAGCTGGACAGGTGATAGGCAAAAGGGATACGAGAGGATCATGGGACAGGAGGTCCGGAAAGAAAGACAAGGAGGGCGGGGTGGCGGGGGCCCAGAGGATGGGCAAGGGGTATATTCAGAGGGACAGAGGGAGAAAAAGGAGAGTGAGAGAAAGAATGTGTGTATAAAAATAAGTAACAGATGGGGTACGAGGGGGAGGTGGGGCATTAGCGGAAGTTAGAGAAGTCGATGTTCATGCCATCAGGTTGGAGGCTACCCAGACGGAATATAAGGTGTTGTTCCTCCAACCTGAGTGTGGCTTCATCTACACAGTAGAGGAGGCCGTGGATAGACATGTCAGAATGGGAATGGGATGTGGAATTAAAATGTGTGGCCACTGGGAGACTGCACCCAGACGTCGACTGCACCTCTTCCTAGAGATGCTGCCTGGCCTGCTGCGTTCACCAGCAACTTTTATGTGTGTTGCGTTAATAGGAAACCAAGCCTTGTTCTTCCCTCCAACTCACACAAATACACAGCCCTCCACCCCCAGGAGATGCTGTCTCTGGCCTTCAGGTACTTGTGGATCAGCAGAGCCATGGGTCTCGACTTCCCCACTGGCCTCGCAGACTCAGGTGTCAACTATTGGGTCCCTACTCACGGATCTCCCTGGCTGGTTTATAGGCTCACCTGAAGCAGACAGGGCTTTGGCCCTGGCTTGATCATAGACAAGGGACAGTGGCTCATCGTCTGAAGTCAGCTGTGCCTCGAGTCCGAGGTGACGGGTTCCTCGGCCTCTCCTTAGCTTCGGAACGTTGCTTTCTATGATGGACTGATCGTTCAGCAGGTCTGGCCAATTCACCAAGCTGTTGTAAGCGGGCCAGCTGGGCAGGCTGTGGACAGATGAGGGACCAGGAATCAACTTTACTCAACACGTACATCTACAGGGATTAAGAAAACGCTGTGGTGTGTTGGGAAGGATGTGATTTGAAACAAAAACAATATTCTGCACTTACAATGAATAAAGAATTGTATAAGCACAGAGTATAAGCACAATTAGAAGCACAGAAATGGAATAAAGTGAGCATAAATACTTAAATACCAGCAGGTATTTACAATGTAAACAGCATTATAAAATGTGGTTTGAAGTGTTTACAGTGCAATGATGGGTGTAATGGATAGAGGGGGGTGGGGTGGCTAACTAGAATGGTTGATCAGATTAATTGCCTGGGTGAACTTTGAAGACGGTGTGAATTGTTTTGTTTTAATAGCCCTATAATGCTTTCTAGAAGGGAGCTCTGGGAAAAGGTAGCTTGCAATGTGGGTAGTGCCCGCAATGATTTTTCCTGCCTGCTACACATGCAAGTCCTGAAGGGACGGTAGACTGCAGCCAATCAGTTGTTTATGCTATCCTGATGGTTTTTGTATACTGCGAGAGGATGCTGCATTAAACCAGACAGTAATGGCTGATGAGAGGATGCTCTCTGTGGTGGCAGTGTCGAATTGCACCAGTGTGATCTGGAGAAGATAGAATTCTACCAACTGCCACAAGAAATACATCCTCTGCTGAGACTTCCTGCATCCATCATCAGAGAATCCCACCACCCAGTATATGATCTGCCATCGGGAAGGAGGTACAGGAGCCTCAAGATTCATGCCACCAGCTTCAGGAACAGTTATGGCTCCTCAACACAATCAAGAGAAAATCTGCAGATGCTGGAAATCCGAGCAACACACTCAAAATGCTGGAGGAACTCAGCAGGTCAGGCAGCATCTATGGAGAAGAGTACGGTCGACGTTTCGGGTCAAGACCCTTTATCAGGACTCAACCATCAGGCTCTTAATCCAAAGGAGATATCTTCACTCAATTTTACTTAACCTATCATTGAAATGTTCCCACAACCTATGGACTCTCTTTCAATCACTCTAATCCTCATGTTCTCAATATTTATTATTTACTTATTATCATTTCTTTCTTTTTGTATTTGTACAGTTTGTTGTTTTTTTGCACACTGGTTGAATGCCCAAGCTGGTGTAGTCCTTCATGGACCTTATTATGGTTATTATTCAATTAAGGATATATTGAGTATGCCTGCAAGAAAATGAATCTCAGGGTTGTATATGGTGACAAATATGTTCTTTGATAATAAATTTACTTTAGACTTTAATAAAGGAAATATGGTTCTCCCACATGAGGTCCTGCAAAACGATGATGTGAAGTGACAATATCAGGGCAGTGGTGAAGCTCCAAAAAAAATTGAACCTCCAGAGAAAGGGAGAGATTTGACATTGCAAATGATACCTGGTCAATGTCTGATTAGAAATTAAAGATGGATGGATCTAAGTTTGCCAAATATTTGAGGGCCCTTGGGAAATGGGGTTAGCTCATTGATTTCATGTTGGGCACATGGCCAAGTGGTTAAGGCGTTCGTCTAGTTATCTCAAGGTTGCTAGTTCGAGCCTCATGGCAATGTGTTTGCGCCCTTGAGCAAGGCACTTAATCACACATTGCTCTAGTGTCTGTGTGAGGAGTGGCGCCCCACACAGACTTCCAATCTGCGCCTTGTACGGCATGAAAATGCCCGATGCAGGCCTCTCATGGTCTGAGTCGACGTTCCCTCCCCCTCATTGATTAGTTGACTGGTGGATAGCCTCAAATTCAAAGTTCTAAGTAAATTTGTTATCAATAATTGTGTATTTTCGCTTTCTTGTGGCATTCACAGTAAATATAAAGAAACATGATGGTGTCAATGGAAAACTGTAGACCACAACATGGATAAACAACCAATGTGTAAAAGTCAACAAAGCAATAAATATTGAGGACATGAGATGAAGTCCTTGAAAGTAAGTCAATAGGTTGTGGGAACAGTTCAGTGATGGGTGACTGAAGTTTAGTGAAGGTATCCCCTATGGTACAGGAGTCTGGTGGTTGAGGGGTAATAACGCTAAGGGGCTGATTTTGTAATAACCCTCGGAAATGTAGGTGACATTCAGACTTGAAATCAGATGATTGGGAGGTATCCTCAAGGTGGGTTTGACTCTGTAAGAAACCAAAGTATTTGATTACGACAACAAATCAAGGTGTGGTTCAAGCCAGGAAAGGGAAAGTTTCACACAGATCTCAGCAAAGATAGATCAATGGTTAGTTCAGCTCCTTTATCCTAACTGAAAAAATGCGAGTAATATTCAGAAACAAGCAGTTGCCACGTACTCACCCCTTTGTACTTATGTCAGTCTTTAGCTTCTCTTTGTAATCCTACAAAGAGAAGAGAAATTGGATCTTTTAAACTGAAATTTTTATTTAGCGATACAGTGTGGAATAGGCTACGCCACCCAGCAACCCCCAATTTAACCCTGGCCTAACTACAGTCCTGTGATTAGCTCGTGTAAATATTCATTGCAGAACACACCCTGTTCTCACTCACCTCCTCCAGGTTGTCAGCGAAGGTCAGGAAGGAACTGCCGGCTGTCGAGGGATCGACATAGTCATCGATTTCCAGCACATTTGATTCAAGTGGATCCGAGTCAGTCATTGCTGCCTGCAGGAAAAACAAATTGCGGAAGTCCGTTGAATTTAGAATGGCTTCACTGTTGTCTTGAACCTTGATCTTGAGACTCCCTCCACTTGAGGCCCTTTTGTCTGATAAATGCTTGGTAACTTAGGAATGTTTTGGGGAGCAGGGACTGGGGTTACGTCAGTTACTAGTGGAATAATGCAATTAACTAGACAGGACTTGGTCACTGGTGAGACTTTAGACTGGAATTACGCACAAGGATTCAGAGAGTTCAGTTTTGTATTGAAGATTTAGTACTAATGGAAAACCAATGAAGATGATGACTTTTGCATTTGAATTCACCTAAGACTACACGTAGTCCTGGAGTTGGAGAACCGTCTGCGTGTGTGGGTGGGCGAGTCTGAGGATCGTGGCTTGTTTTACTGCAATTGGTTTCTTGCTTGCTGTGTTCTGTTTGTTGAGTTCTGTGTTGCCCTGCTGAACATTGTGGGCATACTATGTTGGTGTCGGAATGTGTGGTGGTACTTGCAAGCTGAGGCAGCTCTTACCAATAGTGGGGATGTTTGTGTCCATGATGCATTGGACAATGCCTGTTCCTGCTATCTGGGTAGCCATGATGCAGCCAGTCACAATGTTTTCAAAAGTACATCTTCCTGTTATTCCTCTCCACACCCGGTGCCAACTCTTTAGCATTTTGTCTGTTATTTACAAGGCCAAGTTGCGAGCTCAACCCTCAACGGATGGAAAGCGTGCAAGGAGCTGGCTGGATTTGAACCCGGGACCACTTGCCTCGAGACCAGCGCTGCTGCCACTACACCATCTGTTGCTACAGTATATCCTGTAGATGTGTTTTAAGAATGTTTGGGAAAAAGCCAAACCTCCTTAACCTTTTAAGGGAGCAAACAACTATAGGGCCTTCCTTGTGATTATATCTATGTGCTGGGCCCAGAATAGATTGTCCAACACCCAGGAACTTAAATCTGCTTTCTCCACCTTTGATCCCCCAATAAAGGTTGGCACATGCTTGCTCTCCTTCCTGTTCCTGAAGTCAACCATCAGCTCTTTAGTTTTACTGATGGCGAGCGAGAGGTTGTTGCTGTCCTATCCCACTCTTGCACACTGACTCATCACCACCTTTGATTCATCCAAACACAGTAAAGCGACAATTTAGAGCAACCAATTAACCTAGCAACTGGTGCACCTTTGTGGCGTGGTAGGAAACTGGAGCCGCTAGGGGAATACACACTGTCACAGGGAGATCATGCAAACTCCACACAGTCAGCACCCGAAGTCAGGATCGAACCTGTGGCTATGAAGCAGCTGCACTACCTGCTCTGCTGAGCCAGAAAGTGCCGTCTATTTATCTTTTCAAATTTCCTGCCACACTTTATCGCGATAGCAACAGACACGATTTGGGAGCTCAGTAATAAAGTTTATTCTTTACTTTGTTCGAGTACAAATATTGGTGTTTCTATTTTTTTCTCTATACTCAGTGGCCACTTTATTAGGTACACCTGTACACCTGCTCATGAATGCAATTATTTAGTCAGCCCATCATGTGGCAATAACTCAATGCATAAAAGCATGCAGACATCGTCAAGTGGTTCTGTTGTTGTTCAGACCAAACCTCAGAATGGGGAGGAAATGTGATCTCAGTGAATTTAACTGTGGAATGATTGTTGGTGCCAGACAGGGTGGTTTGAGTATCTCAGAAACTGCTGATCTCCTGGGATTTCCACGCATGACAGTCTCTAAAGTTTTCAGAGAATGGTGTAAGAAACAAAAAACACCCAGTGAGTGGCAGTTCTGTGGGCATAAATGCCTTGTTAACAAGAGAGGTCAGAGGTTGAGTGGCCTGACTGGTTCAAGCTGACAGGAAGGTGACAGTAACTCAGATAACCATGTGTTACAACAGCGGTGTAAAGAAGGACATTTCTGAGTGTACAACATGTGGAACCTTGAAATGGATAGGTTACAGCAGCAGAAGACCACACAGACATATGACGGCCACTTTATTGGGTACATGAGCTATATAAGTGGCCAGTGAGTGTATATTTCTGTGTTCCACATTCTTCAGTGGCTGTTTAGCAAAAGAAAGTTCTCCTTAGAGAAACAGAGAATGTTTTAGTTATTCAGGGAGGGAACTCCAGCCACTGAAGATTATGAAACAGCTTCAAGTTAAGAGGCTGTCACAAACTGACAGGTCACTCTGTAGTTTACAGTAGGATAAGTAACAGAAGGGTCAGTAACAGAAGGGTCAGTAATGGAGGGAGTAATAGAAGGGAAAATAACTGAAGGGTCAGTAATGGAAAAGGCTCAGTAACAGAAGGGTAAGTAACAGAAGGTACTGAGCTAAAGCAATAGACAAAAGTGTCAGAGGTGATATGGGGAAACATTAAGTTTTATTCAGGACAATGTTATTTTTGGAGCACACTTTGCCAGAGAGGGCGTTGGAACGAGATTCAGTAGAGAATTGAATAAATACTTGGAGGAAAAAATGTACAGGCTATGGGAAAAGGGCAGGGTGTGGAATTAATTGGAGCGTTCTGCCTTTCAATCATCCTATACGAATAGCAGCTTTTATTTACATACTATTTTTGAGAAGCAAACTGACCCCAGAATGCTTCTCGTAAGTGTTATCAAACTAATATAGGTTCCATGGGAGAGTAGTGGTTAGCTCGAGGTGTCAGAGTTCGTAGTTCAATTTCAACATCATCTGTGTGGGGTTTGTCTGTCCTTTCTGTGAAATGTGTGGGTTTTCTCTGGGTGCTCCGGTTTCCTCCCACAATCCAAAGACGTACCAGTTAATTGTTTAATAGGTCATTGTAAATTGTCCCATGATTAAGCTAGGGTTAAATTGGGGGTTACCAGTGTGGTGCGGCTCATAGGGCTGGGATGGCCTATTCCATGCTGTATCTCTAAATAAAATAAAATAGATGGTATAATAAGCCTATTAAAGTTGCTGGTGAACGCAGCAGGCCAGGCAGCATCTCTAGGAAGAGGTGCAGTCGATGTTTCAGGCCGAGACCCTTCGTCAGGACCCTTCTAGTCTCGAAGGGTCTCGGCCTGAAACGTCGACTGCACCTCTTCCTAGAGATGCTGCCTGGCCTGCTGTGTTCACCAGCAACTTTTATGTGTGTTGCTTGAATTTCCAGCATCTGCAGAATTCCTGTTGTTTGATATAATAAGCCACAAGGTGAACATTAATGTACAAATTTCTATAGGTGTACAGTGGTGTACACTATATACTGTGGTATAGGTGTACATTCTTTAAAGAGGAGCTTTATTTGTCAGATGTACATCAAATCGTACCATGAAATGCATTGTTTACGTTAAATCAGATCAGCAAAGAGTGAATTGGGCAGCCCAAATGTGGGGCCACACTTCTGGTGCCAACATAGTATGCCCACAGCTCACTAACCCTCGCCACGCATCTTTGCGATGTGGGAGGAAACCCAGACGGTGACGGGGAGAACGTACAGTCTCATTGCAGACAGTGGTGCGAATCAAACCCCGATCTACTCTAGAGTGGTGTGCGAACTGCAACGTTACTGTGCTGCCCTTGTTCTGACTGATTGCATCCCTGCCTGGCATGCAGGCTCAGGCACGGCTGTACGGAGTCACAAGATGCTGCAGAGGGTTGCAGAGTCAGTCAGCTTCATCACGGGCACAAATTTCCCCACCATCATGGTCATCTTTGAGAGGCAGAACCTAAAGATCATCATTATCAGGACCCTTACCAAATGGGACAGCCCCTCTTCTCATTTCTCCCATCAGCAAAGATGTACAGGGGCCTGGAGACCCACACCCAACCACACAGGAACAGCTTCTTCCCATCCACCTTCTGAATTTTTTTTATATATAAAAGGCATCCTTTAGTCTCGCGAGACCATTGATCTGCGCCTGGGAACTGCCAAGGTTGCCCAGGCGGTTGCCCAGGCTGCAAGTCTCCCCTCTCCATGACACCAGTGTTGTTCAATGGAAGGGCACTAGGGCCGATACAGCTCGGCACCAGTGTCGTCGCAGAGCACTGTGTGGTTAAGTGCCTTGCTCAAGGACACAACACGCTGCCTCGGCTGGGGCTCGAACTCACGATCTTCAGATTGCTAGTCAAATGCCTTAACCACTTGGCCACATGCCCGCATGACCTTCTGAATCTAAGACTTTATATATATGTATATCTAAAACTTTTGCATCAAACTGTAAACTGTATTTGTGATCGTGGAGCCGAGAGCGAGTTTGTAAATCTGCTGGGAGCAAAGGATGTTGGGAATGGCGAGGGTAGAGTGCTGTAGGAGGGGTGTGGACAGATGGCAGAGGAGTGCCGGGGGTGGGGGTGATGTGGGTGCAGACACATCCACCCCTTATACACCAGGCAAGGTCATTTGATTCCAAACAATTCGTTTATTGATCATTACAGAATGTCTCTCTGGTGCTTCCCACCCCCTCCCCTCCTTTTCCCAACCATGATTCCCCTCTCTCTGCCCCCTTCCCACTCTCAGGCCACAATAGAGACCCATATCAGAATCAGCTTTATCATCACTCACATATGTCACGAAATTTGGTGGTTTTTTTGCAGCAGCAGTACAGTGCAATACATAAGATTACTTCAGTACCGTGTAAAAGTCTTAAGCTCCCTAGCTATATATATTTGGCCTAAAAGTCTTAGATACAAAGGTCTTCCTGAATGGTATTGTTGTGGTGATATCACGTGTAATGATATGTCAGAATGTGATTGGAAAGAGTTCTGAGAAATGTTAGAATGATCTGGAACATGGCGCAGTAAAAAATGTGGTTTGGTTTTGTTGCTGTAAATAAAAGTTCAAATTCTTCCAGAATATGATTCTTTATTATTAACCCACGGTACGTATAAATATATAAAGAACACAACATGGTGTCAGAAGTCGTTCTGGAAGAATAATACGTTCGCTAACACAGGAGAAGCGAAGATAAGTTTCTGAAAAAAGAGCGTGAACTGTTTTGGCGCTTGCTAACCGTTTTACAAATGGAAGGTCTGCAGCCGCCACCGTCACTTCATTTATCTGGGAATGTAGTCGAGAACTGGAGGAAATCCAAGCAGTGTTTTGAAATCTATTTATCGGCGATCGGAGCACATAAAAAACCAGAAAAAACGAAAGCTGTGATTCTACTCCACGTAATAGGTGACGACGCAATTGAGGTATATAACCATTTTACTTTTGAAAGTGGAGATAATTTGAATCTAAAGGCGATAATGGATAAATTTGAAGCGTCTTGTATACCGAAGCGTAATGTGACATATGAACGGTACAAATTTTATACTTGTAAGCAGAAAGCTGGTCAAACGATTGCTCAATTCGTTATGGAGTTGAGACACCGTAGTAAAACATACGAGTTTGCAGAACTGACAGACCCTCTCATTAAAGACAGAATTGTTTGCGGTATTCTGGATAATGGTCCGAGAGAAAGACTGTTAAGAGAACAAGACTTAGACTTGGAAAAAGCTTTAATGCTCTGCAAAGCTTCAGAAACCATGACGTCACAGGCTAGTGAACTTTTCATTATAGACACTGTGAAAAAGCCTGAACATATTAGAAAAAAATAATAAAACGGCAACAAAACCCATAGGGAGCAAGACATTATCGAAGATAAAAAAGATGTGCGATCGCTGTGGGTGGCAGCATCGACCAAAAAAGTATCCAGTATATGGGAAAATGTGCAACAACTGCGATAAGAGTAATCATTTTTCACGCTGCTGCAGAAGTAGAAAGAAAATAAAACAAGTGCATACTTGAAAATGAACTTGAGGAGTTTTATATAGATGTGCCGATAACACAACCGTGGTGGGTCTCATCAGCAAGAATGATGAGTCAGTATAGAGAGAGGAGGTGCAGCGGCTAACGGACTGGTGCAGAGCCAACAACCTGTCTCTGAATATGAACAAAACAAGAGAGACGGTTGTTGACTTCAGGAGAACACGGAGCAACCACTCTTCCACTGAACATCGACGACTCCTCCGTAGAGATTGTTAAGAGCACCAAATTTCTTGGTGTTCACCTGGCGGAGAATCTCACCTGGTCCCGCAACACCAGCTCCATAGCCAAGAAAGCCCAGCAGCGTCTCTACTTTCTACGAAGGCTGAGAAAAGTCCATCTCCCACCCCCCATCCTCACCACATTCTGCAGAGGTTGTATTGAGAGCATCCTGAGCAGCTGCATCACTGCCTGGTTCGGAAATTGCACAATCTCGGATCGCAAGACCCTGCAGCGGATAGTGAGGTCAGCTGAGAAGATCATCAGGGTCTCTCTTCCCACTATTACAGACATTTACACCACATGCTGCATCAGTAAAGCAAACAGCATTATGAAGGACCCCACGCACCTCTCATACAAACTCTTCTCCCTCCTGCCATCTGGCAAAAGACACTGAAGTATTCGGGCTCTCATGATCAGACTATGTAACAGTTTCTTTCCCCAAGCCATCAGATTCCTCAATACCCAGAGCCTGGACTGACACCAACCTACTGCCCTCTACTGTGCCTATTGTCTTGTTTATTATTTATTGTAATGCCTGCACTGTTTTGTGCACTTCATGCAGTCCTGGGTAGGTCTGTAGTCTAGTGTAGTTTTGTGTTGTTTTACGTAGTTCAGTGTAGTTTTTGTATTATTCATGTAGCACCATGGTCCTGAAAAACATTATCTCATTTTTACTGTGTACTGTACCAGCAGTTATGGTCGAAATGACAGTAAAAAGTGACTTGACTTGACTTGTGAAAACAGACAAAATAAGAATGACTGGACTATTCCATTGCAAGTGAACCAAAACAATATTCTGGTTAAACTTGATACTGGAGCACAAGTAAATGTTCTTGCAGAATCTGAGTTTAATGCATAAAGCCAAGGCCAAAGTTACATAAGACAAATATAAAAATGACTGGGTATTCAGGTGCAAACATTCCAGTTAAAGGAACATGTGTGGCAAAAGTATCACACAAAAATATTGTGCACATGCTTTCATTTGTGGTCGTGCCAAAACATGTACAGTCAATACTGGGTCTATCTGCCTATGAGAGACTGAATTTGGTGAAAAGAGTCTTAGTCCTGGACAGTGACACAGTCAGATACAGTGACTTGATGAAAGAGTATGAAGTCATAAAGAAAGCTCCCAGACCCATCCCTTTGTTACCAGCATCTGACAAAGCATTGCCACCAAAACCAGGAGTTGCAATTTTTCCCTCTGGAAGTAATGTACATGCATCAATAGGCCATGCATTTCATCACAATCTCACATCTACAGGAGGACAGAGGCCAAACTTGTCGGTACAGTACTATGCTGATCTGAAGCCAAAGTGACAAGGATCAGGATACAATTAAAGAAGTGAAAGCACAAGTGAAGGAATTGAGAAGTTTTATTGAAATGATGAAGTCTCAGCATAAAAAAAAGATTACACAGTTAACGAATGAATTAGATGAAGAAAAGAAGATTCGTATTTCATTACCAACGGAAGTGGAAGGAATTAAGAAAGCTACAGTACTTGAAAAAGTACAACCCAGACCATACATGGTTCAATCAGAAGGAGCAGTGTTAAGATGAAATCGTAAAGACCTCAAGAAGGAGCCAACTTCAGAGTTTCAGTTCACTGATGCAGACCGGATAAAACATGGAAATAACAATGAAACACAAGAACTGTGTGAACAACTTAGAAGGTCTACTCGTGTTCGTAAACCCCCAGAGAGACTGATAGTGACATGTTAAATCATGCATTTGTTTTGGTTAATGATGCTAATTGTTTTTTTAAGGGAAGGAAGATGTGGTGATATCACGTGTCAGAACATGATTGGAAGGAGTTCTGAGCATGCGCAGAAATGTTATAATGATCTGGAACATAGTACAGTAAAAAAACATGGTTTGGTTTTGTTGCTGTAAATAAAATTCTTCCAGAATATGATTCTTTATTGTTAACCCACAGTATGTATAAATATATAAAGAACTCAACAATTGTAAATGAAGATTTGAGTTCACTTGAGAATGGAGGCTTGTCTGGAGTTGGAGGACTGTCCAAATATGTGGGTAGGAAGGAAGAAAGGGGCTTTTATATATGTGCCTAGGACTTTTGCACAGTACAGTTAAGTCAGTAATAACATATCTGATTCTGATCTGATCCACATTGTCCGGTAAAGAGATGAGCAAAGCTGCACGGATCATCTTAAATGGGAGAAGGGAATTAAGAGGTGCACTGAGGAACGCTGGCTTATGAACTTCATGGATTCCTTCTTGAAGGGCCATACAAAGGCTAGAGCAAAAAACAAATGGATCCATACCTCCCTCTCTACCAGAGCTATCTCATTAGATATACAAAATACGAGGGGTGATTGATAAGTTCGTGGCCTAAAGTAGAAGGAGTCAATTTTAGAAAACCTAGCACATTTATTTTTCAACATAGTCCCCTCCTACATTTACGCACTTAGTCCAGCGGTCGTGGAGCATATGGATCTTGGACCTCCAGAAAGTGTCCACAGCAGGGGTGATTGATAAGTTTGTGGCCTAAGGTAGAAGGAGGTGAATTATACAGCTCTCGTTACATGCACATGCAGTTCAACTCCGAGTGATTATGCAGAAAGTTTGAAGTTAATAACTCATCGGGGTGATTGATAAGTTCGTGGCCTAAGGTAGAAAGAGATGAGTTTGATTCTGGTGTCCACAGTCTTTGCACGTTGGCAGCCAGTCAGGGTGGCCCCACATGCCCGCTGCCCGTGACCCAGTTGCTGATCGCGGACCACTTGGCTGTGCGGAAGGGTTACCATGACAACGGCAGCAGGACTTTATTAGGGAGTCTGTCACGAGTCTCAGGAATAGGAAACCACAGCCCTGGCACTCATCCCCTCCATTTCCCTCCACTGACTCCATCTACACTTCCCACTCCCTCAGGGAAGTAGCCAACATAACCAAGCACCTCTCACAGACCAATCACTCTCTCTTCTCCCTGCTCCTGTCAGTCAAAAGATGGAAAAAACTGAGAGCCCTTACCACTGGACTCAAACTTCTATCCCACTATGATCAGACCCGAAAAGATCTCTCGTACCTTAAAAAATGAACTCCTGATCTCCCAATCCACCTCATTGCTGACCAAAATTTGCCTACCTGTGCTGCACTTTTCTCTGTAAACATATCACCAAATTCTGCATCACACACAAAGTGCTGGAGCAAAACTCAGGAGGTCAGGCAGCATCAATGGAGGGAAATAAACAGTCAAAGTTTCGGGGCCAAGACCTGAAACTTTATTCCTTGGTGCATGAACGTATGAGGGGAGATTTGATAGAGGAAGACAAAATTATGAGGAGTATAGATAGGGTTAATGCAAGCAGGTTTTTTTCACTGAGGTTTTGCGAGACTAGAATTAGAGTTCATGGGTTAAGGGTGAAAGGTGAAATCCTTAAGGGTAATCTGAGGGGGTATTTCTTCACCCAGAGGGTGGTGTGACTGTGAGACGATCTGCCAGTGGAACTGGTAGATGCAGGCTCGATTTCAACATGTAAAAGAAGTTTGAATAGGTACATGTATAGAAAGGATATGGGCGGCTATCGTCCAGGTGCAGGTCAATGGGACTAGGCAGAATAATAGCTTGGCACGGAATAAACAGGATGAAGCTTTGTTTCTGTGCTGTCGTTCTCTGTGACTCTATGCCCGTCCATCGGGCCTGTGTACATTGCTCAAGATTTCCAGTATCTAAAGAAACTCTTGTGTCTCTACTATATTCTGCTTCTCTTTGTACTAACTCAATGTACTGACGTACGACATGATCTGTCTGGAAGGCACGTAAATCAAAACCGTTTCACTGTATCTCAGTAAATGTGATGGTGATGATATTAACAAACTATCTCTACATTACAGTCTAGCACAGGTAGTCAAGAAGCAACATGTCCTCTGGAATGTTCAATTATATGAATCTAAAATTCAAAAGTTCAGTTTTAAAATTTTTAACTTTGAAATCTACATTCAATAGCCACTTCATTAGGTACCTCTTTTACTTAACAAGGTGGCCACTGAGTGTATGTTCATGGTCTTTTGCTGCTGTGGCCCATCTATTTCAAAGTTTGATGTGTTGTGCATTCAGGGATGCTCTTCTGCACACCACTGTTGTAATGTGCGGTTATTTGAGATACTGTCACCTTCCTGTCCACTTGACCCCAACTGGCCATTTTCCTCTGACCTCTCTCGTTAACAAGGCATTTTCGCCCACAGAAATGCTGCTCACCGGCTGTGTTTTCGTTTCTCACATCATTCTCTGTAAGCTCTAGAGACAGTTGTGCACGAAAATTCCAGAAGATCAGCAGTTTTTGAAATACTCAAACCACCCCATCTGGCATCAACAATCATTCCACAATCAAATTCACTTAGCCTGGCCATGTTTTCATGCTTTTATACACTATGTTGCTGCAATAAGATTTGCTGATTAGATATTTGCATTAATGAGCAGATGTACAGGTGTACCTAATAAAGTGGCCACTGAGAGTATGATCATGGTCTTCTGCTGCTGTAGCCTATCCACTTCAAGGTGCAACATGTTGTGCGTTCAGAGATGCTATGCTGTACACCACTGCTGTAATGTGTAGTTTTTTGAGATACTGTCAGCTTGAACCAGTCTGGCCATTCTCCTCTGACCTTTCTCACTAACAAGGTTTTTTCGCCAACAGAACTGTCACCCATTGGATTTTTTTTTCCGCTTCTTTGCACCATTCTCTGTAAGCTCTAGAGACTGTTGCGTGTGAAAATCCCAAGACTTCTGCAGTTTCTGAGATACTCACATCACCCTGTCTGGCACCAACAATCGTTCCAAGGTCAAAGTCATTTAGATCACATCTCTTCCCCATTCTGATGTTTGGTCTGAACAACAACTGAATTTCTTTGCCATGTAGCTTTCATGCATTGAACTGCTGCCACATGATTAGTTATTTACATTAGCGACCAGGTATGCAAATGGACCTGATGAGTGAACTTGGGAGTTTGGAAAAGTGGGTAAAGAATTCCAAACAATGAAAGATAGGTGATAAACAGTCATTCTACACATGGAAAGGATTTCATTGCAGGTGTGGGATGCTTGAGCTTACCCTGCTCCGAGATTTGCGGAAGAGGAGAACCATGATCAGGTAGATCGGGTAGATGATTATACTGGAGACGATGCCGGCAGCCACACTCTCTCCACTCAGAGGGACCAGTGAAGAGACTGGAAGGTCACTGAGAAAAGTTAAAAGGAAAAGTTATATTTATGTATGACAACTGGATGAAGAAAGTTATGATACATTAGTCATGGACACTTTCCACCCTCCCCAAAATATTTGGTATGCTTCAGTGCTCTGTTGTGGATTTATATATTTCAATAGTATTTGAGTACTCTTGGATATATATACATACATTCTTTGAATAAGCATTTTTGTTCATTTATATTATAAATTATGAGTTATATGTAAAAATACATTAATTGCATACACCATCACGCTACCACCTGATATGTGTGCACCTCATTTAAATAAAGAGAAAGTTATGCCCGAATTTTTGGACTCCTGTGAGTTTCATTGAATTAGTTTAATGTTTTGAAGTTACAAAACATAACATGCTCCCTTCCAAAAACATTCATATTTAAATTCTCTGCTTTTAGGCCATAACACCATAAGACATAGGAGCAGAATTAGTCCATTTGGCCCATCGTGTCTGGTCTACCATCTCATCAAGGCTGATCCAATTTTCCTTTCAGACCCAGTCTCCTGCCTTCTCCCCGTATCCCTTCGTGCTCTGACCAATCAAGAATCTATCAACCTCTGCCTTAAATATTCATAAAGACTTGGCCTCCACAGCTACCTGAGGGAAAGAATTCCACAGATTCACCACTCTCTGGCTAAAGAAATCACTCCTCAATGCCATTCTAAAAGAACACCCCTGTATTCTGAGGCTGTGTCCTCTGGTTTGAGACTCTCCCAACATAGGAAACATCCTCTCCACATCAACTCTCTCAAGGCTTTTTACCATTTGATAGGTTTCAATGAGGGCACCACTCATTCTTCTGAATTCTAGTGAACAGAGGCCCTGAGTCATCAAACGCTCTTCATATGACAAGCCATTCAATCCAGGAGTCATTTTTGTGAACTTCCTTTGAGCTCTCTCCGGCTTCAGCACATCCTTTCTAAGATAAGGGGCCCAAAACTGCTTACAATACGTCCAAGTGAGGCCTTACCAGTGCTCTATAACGTCTCAACATTACATCCTTGCTTTCATATTCTAATCTTCTTGAGATTAATGCTAACATTGCATTTGCCTTCCTCACCACAGAACCAACCTGCCAGTTAACCTTTAGGGAATCCTGCACAAGGGCTCCCAAATTCCTCTGGGTCTGAGTTTTTTGTATTTTCTCTCCATTTAACAAATTGTCAACCTTTTCACTTCCTCCAACAAAATGCATGGCCATACAATTCCTGACTCTGTATTCCATCTGCCACTTCTTTGTCCATACTCCAAATCTGTCCAAGTCCTTCTATAGCCTCTCTACTTCCTCAAAACTACCTACCCATCCACCTACCTTCATATTGTCTGCAAACTTTGCAACAAAACCATCAGTTCTGTCATCCCAAATCATTTATATATAATGTAAAAATAATCGGTCCCAACACAGACCACTGTGGAACACCACTAGTCACTGGTAGCCAACCAGAAATGCTCCCTTTATTCCCTCCCTTTGCCTCCTGCCAATCAGCCACTGCTTTATCCATGTTAGAATCTTTCCCATAATACCCTGGGCTCATAGCTTGTTACGTAGCCTCATGTGTGGCACCTGGTCTAAGATCTTCTGAAAACCCAAGTACAAAACATCAACCAATTCTCCTTTGTCTATCCTGCTTGTTAATTCTTCAAAGAGTGCCAAAAGATTTGTCAGGCAAGATTTTCCCTTGAGGAAACCATGCTAAGGTCTATTTAATCACGTGCTTCCAAGTACCCTGAGACCTCATCCTTAATATTCAACTTCAACATCTTCCCAACCACTGACGTCAGACTAATTGGCTTATAGTTTCTTTTCTTCTACCTCTCTCCCTTCTTGAAGAGTGGAGTGACATTTGCAATTTTCCAGTCTTCCAAAACCATTCCAGAATCTAGTGATTCTTGAAAGATCATTACTAAAGCCTTCTTAATCTCTTCAGCCACCTCTTTCAGAATCCTGGGGTGTACACCATCTGGTCCAGGAGGCTTATCTTCCTTCAGACCTTTCAGTTTCACAAGAACCTTCTCTTTAGTTATGGTAATTTCACACACTTCATGACCCTTAAATCCCAGAACTTCCACAATATTGCTAGCGTCTTCTACAGTGAAGACTGATACAAGATACTTATTCAGTTCAGCTGCCATTTCATTGTCCCCCATTACGACCTCTCCAACATCCTTTTCCAGTGGTCCGATATCCACTCTCGCCTCTCTTTTAAACTTTATGTATCTGAAGAAACTTTTAGTATCCTATTTAATATTGTTGGCTAGCTTACTTTCTCATTCCATCTTTACCTTGTTAGTAACTTTTTTAGTTGCCTTCTGTTGGTTTTTAAATACACCCCAATCCTCTAACTTTCCACTAATTTTTGCTCTATTATATGCCCTTTCTTTGGCTTTTCTGTTGGCTTTGACTTCACTTGTTAGCCACAATTGTGTAATTTTGGTTTAAGAATGCCTCTTCCCCTTTGGGATGTATATATCCCGTGTCTTCTGAATTGTTCCCAGAAATTCCGGCCATTGCTTCTCTGCTGTCATCCCTGCCAGTGTTCTTTTCCAATTAATTCTGACTAACTCCTCTCTCATACCTCCATAATTCCCTTTACTCCACTGTTATACTGATACATCTGACTTTAGCTTCTCCTTCTCAAATTTCAAGGTGAATTCAATCACATTATGATCAGTTTCCCCCAAGGGTTTTTTTACCTTAAGCTCTCTAATCAATTCTGGTCCATTGCACAGCACCCAATCCAGAATAGCTGACTCTCTCGTGGGTTCAACCACACGTTGTTCCAATAAGCCATCTCGTAGGCACTCTAGAAATTCCCTCTGCTGGATTCCAGCACAAACCTGATTTTCCCGATCTACCTGCATATTGAAATTCCCCGTGACTATTGTAACATTGCCCTTTTGGCATGTATTTTCTATATCCTGTTTTAATTTGTAAACTACATCCTTACTACTGTTTGGGTGTGTGTATACAACTCCCATCAGTGTCTTTTTGCCCTTGCCATTCCTTAGCTCTATTCACAATGATTCAATACCTTCCAATCCTATGTCACCTTTTTCTAATAATTTAATTTCATTTTTTACCAACAGAGCTACACCAACTCCTCTGCCCATCTGCCTGTCCTTTCGATTCAGATCCTTGGATATTAAGCTCCCAGCTATAACCTTCTTTAGCCATGATTCAGTGATGCCTACAACATACCTGCCAATCTGCAACTGCCCTGCAGGTTCATCTACTGCATTCAAATACAACACCTTCAGTCTTGTATTCACCCTTCTTGATTTTGCCCGTCTTTTATGTTGCATCTCATCCTGTTGACTGCAATCCTGTCCTATCAACAGTCTCTCCTCATTACACATTGCCTCTGTTTGTAAACCGGCCACGTCATCGTCAGCACTATCATCTGTCTTTTCTATGATAACTTTTGCAATGAAATATATGCAGCTCAGGACCCTAGTCACACCATGCTCAACCTTTTGATTCCTGACTTTGTCTGAGGTCTTATCAACGTCTGCCTCCACAACCTCTCCACTAACTGTTCTGGCTTTCTGGTTCTCAACCCCCCGCAACTCTAGTATTAACCCCACCATGCAGCATCAACAAACCTTCCCACTAGGATATTAGTCTCCCTCCAATTCAGATGCAAACTATCCCATCTGTACTGGCCCCACCTTCCCTGGAAGAGAGCTCAATGATCCAAAAATCTTATGCCCTCCCTCCTACATCTACTCCTTAGCCACGTATTAGACTGTATAATCTTCCTAGTTCTGGCCTCACTAGCTCATGGCATGGGTATCAATCCTGAAATCACAACCCTGGAGGTTCCTCCCTTTAACTTAGCACCCAACTCCCTTTGCAGAACCTCATCACTCATCCTACCCATGTCACTGGTACCCACATGGACCATCACTTCTGGCATTTCATCCTCCCACTTAAGAATGCTGAAGACTTGATCTGAGATATCCCATGCCCCGGCACCCGGGAGGCAACATACCATCTGGGAACCTCATTCTCACCCTCCTGTTCATTCCACTAACTAATAAATTCCCTATCACCGCAGTGAGCCTTTTCTCCCCGCTTCCCTTCTGAATCAAGGAGGCAAACTCAATGCCAGAGACCCGACCACTGTGACTCTCCTCTGTTTGATTATCCCCTCGGACAGTATCCAAAGTGATATACCTGTTGTTGAGGGCGATGGCCACAGGGATACTCTGCAATGGCTCCTTAACCCTCTTCCACTTCCTGACTGTCACCTAGTTTCCTGTATCTTGCACCTTGGGTGTAACTACCTCTCTATATGTCCTATCTGTCACCCCCTCAGCCTGAGGATATTTGGCATGCCATCAAATACTCTAGCAGATTTCGACACAAATACCATGGAAAGCATTCTGACTGGTTGCATCGCTGTCAGGTATGGAAGCTCCAATGCACAGAACCTGAAAAAGCTGCAGAGGGTTGTAAACTCAGCCAGCTCCATGGCGGGCACCAGCCCATGGACATCTTCAAAATGTGATGCCTCAAAAAGACGGCATCCATCATTACGTACCCCAACCGCCCAGGACAAGATCTCTCCTAATTACTACCATCAGGGAGCCTGAAGACACACGCTCGATGTTTCAGTCACAGCTTCTTCCCCTCTGTCATTAGATTTCTGAATGGGCAATGAACCAACCCATAAACACTACCTCACTATTTTTGCCCTCTTTATACTATTTTTATTACACTGCACTGCTGCTGCGAAGAAAGAAATTTCATGACAGGTCAGTGATAATAAAGCTGATTCTGATGCTGAGCTGTTGTACCATCTACAGGATGCTCTGCGGCCATTCACCAAAGTCCAAAGTTCAAAATAAATTCTATTATCAAAGTACTACAACAACCCTGAGATTCATTTTCCTGCAGGCATGCTCAGCAAATCTATAGAATAGTAACTATAACAAGATTGATGAAAGATCACCCAGAGTGCAGAAGACAAATTGTGCAAATGCAAATATAAATAAATAGCAATAAATTACATGAACATGAGATAATGAGATAAAGAGTGCTTAAAGTGAGATCTTTGGTTGTGAGAACATTTCAATGACGGGACAGGTGAGTGTAGAGATCCTCTTTTATGCAAGAGCCTGGTGGTTGAGGGGTAATAACTGTTCTTGAACCTGGTGCTGTGAGTCCTGAAGGTTTGGTACCTTTTACCTGATGGCAACAGCAAAAAGAGAGCATGGCTTGGCTGGTGGGGATCTCTGATGATGGATGCTGCTTTCCTGCAACAGCATTTCTTGCAAATGTGCTCAAGTGTTGGGAGTCCTTTGATAGAATCTTCCAAACCTACCAAGTTGACTAGCCAGAAGGACAAGAGCATCAAAAGCACGGGGAATATCACAATCTGGCAAAGGCCCTCCAAGACTCATACCATCCTGACTTGGAAATATATTACTGTAACTTCACTATCACTAGGTCAAATTCCTGGATCTCCCGTTGTAATAATATTGTCAGTCTACCCACACCTCGTTGTCCAGAGAGTTTCAAGAAGACAGCTCACCAGCATCTTCTCAGGGACAAATATGGACTGGCAAATAAGGTGAGAGGGGAACGTTTACAGAGGATGTGCTGGGCAATTTTTTTTTTCTTAACACAAAGACAGTGGTGGGTACCCAGAATAAGCTGCCAAGGGAGGGAGTGGAAGCAAATAAGGCTTTTAGACAAGAACAAGAATATGCAGAGAGCAGTGGGATATAGATGTGTAGGTAGAGGGATCAGTTTAATTTGGCAACGTGATCAGTATGGAGATGATGGGCCGAGCAGCCTGTTCCAGTTCTGTATTGTTCTACGTTCTATAATTGAGATTGTACCTACCTCAAAGCAATGGTTTAATTTATTTGGAGCAGTTACAAGTATGCTGAGAATGAAGTTCAATATGTTCCCAATATTAATCAGAAACAGACCACTTGGTTATCGCCACTTTCCCAATTTGTGGCAGCTTGCTATGCACAACACGGTAGGGGGGAGTGGGGGAGGAACCTCTTCACTCAGAGGGTGGGGAGAGTGTGGAACGAGCTGCTGGTGCAAATGGCAAATACAATTTTGATTTCAACGTTTAAGGGAAGTTTGGATAGGTACATGGATGGGAGGGGTATGGAGGGCTTTGGTCTGGATTGATGGGACTAGGGGCATTAAATGGTTCAGCATGAACTAGATGGGCCAAAGGGCCTGCTTCTGTGCTGTAGTTTTCTATGACTCTATAGCCTTGATAACAGTGGTGGCTGTGAATTGTCTGGGATATTCTAGGTGGGGTGTGTGAGGTCACTATCGAAATACAAAATTATCTGTAGAAACTCAGGAGTTATAAATTTGTTTTTCCACACAGCTCAGGTGAACTTGACATCTGCTTCATTAGCAGGGGTGTGTATGGCTGGTCTCCTGTGCAGTGCTAGTCTACATCTAGTGAAGCTGAACTTATTTAAATCTTACATCCACCCCACAACGTGAGGGAGTAAAAACCTTTGTGTTATGACTCTGTCTCAATGTACAGACATGTGAATTTATAAGTCTAATGGCTTGTAGAAAGAATCTGTCCCGTAGATTGTTTGTCTTGGCTCTAATGCTGTGGTACTGTTTGTCAAACGGAGGCAGCTGAAACAGTTTATGTTTGGGGTGACCGGTGTCCCTAATGATCTTCCAGGGCTTCTTTATGCACCTACTGCTGTAAATGTCCTCAATGGAGGGAAGTTCACATCCACAGATGTGCTGGGCTGTCCATACCACTCTCTGCAGTACCCAGTGATCAAGGTTGATGCAATTCCCCTACCAGGCAGTGATAGAGCCAGTCAGCATGCTCTCAATGCTGCCCCTGTAGAAAATTTCGAGGATCTGGGGGCCCATGCTGAGCTTCTTCAGTCGCCTGAGGTGGAAGAGGCATTGTTGTGCTTTTTTTGCCACACAGCCAGTGTGTACAGTCCAGGTGAGATCTTTGGTGATGTGTATACTGAGGAACTTGAAACTATTCACCATCTCAAATGCAGACCCATTAATGTTGACTGGGATGAGCCTGTCTACGTTCCTCCTGTAATCCACGATTGCACTGGGGCATGCAAGGAGCAGTAGCGCCTCTGATGAAGGGGCTTGTGCTGTTCAATCTGGGGCAGCTCACTCACCTTTGGTCCCACCAGACATTCAGCTCTTACCCATGGTTCCAAGTAGCCGTTTGCATGCGACAGCAGCCACACAGGTAGGCTAAACCAGGTGAGGGTAGCTGGCAGGCCCCATATCCCGGTGAGACAGGGACATGTTTGTCCTAGCATGTGTAGTCAGCTCCAGCAGTCTGGGCGGATGAGATCTACAATGGGATCCAATGGGCAGGAAGGCGGTTCTATAACACTCTGTGGAGAGCAAAGGGCCAGACAAGGCACAGAAGACATCATGGTCATCCACTGCAACCAAGGAAGACTCCAGTCCTGCCGAAGGGTTTCGGCTTGAAACATCAACTGTACTTTTTTCCCATTGACGCTGCCTGGCCTGCGGAGTTCCTCCAGCATTTTGTGTGCGTTGCTCGGATTTCCAGCATCCGCAGGTTTTCTCTTGTTTGTGGTTTTGCCAGTTTGTGATGCTTGTTCGTACCACTGGAGCTGAACACCTGAGGTCGAGAGAGTGGAACTGCCCCATTGCAACAGCTTCTCCACTTTACAAACTCTTCTGCGCAGGCTTCCTGTCATTGTCTAATACCTCAATTCAGCTTGGAGAAAGACTGGGAATAAACATAATTCAGGTGCATAGACTTAGGGTAGTCAGTAAAAAGATTGGGAGGGGAGGGTAGGAGAAGAGAGGGTGGGGCTATTTCTTTCATCTGGACAGTGGCAGGGGCTTGGAACTCAGTACCCTAAAGAATGGTAAGGGGCCCCACAGTAGCATGGCAGTTGTTGCAAGCTATTGTAGCTCAGGACGTCAGAGTTCAATTCCAGTGCCGTCGGAGGGAGTTTGTACATTCTCTCCGTGACCGTGTGGGTTTCCTCCTGGTCCAAAGACCCACATTGGTCAGTTTAAATTGCCCTGTGATTAGGCTAGCGAGTTGCTGGACAGTGTGGCTCACTGGGCCAGAAGGGTCTGTTTCACCCTGTATCTCTAAATAAATACATAAATATCTCTAAACAAAGAAATAAATAAATCCTGAGTAGAGTTAGAGTATTTGGATCGAGGCAGAACCGAAAGAGTTAAGCTGGGGGCAGGGAGGGGGTGGGCTGGATAGTTCCTTTGCAGGCAGGTGAGACACGACGGGCCAAATGGCCTTCATCTGCATAATAAATTTCCAGGATCCAACATAAATGTTAAATCCAGACATTTGTACAGTATGTGAAACTATTTGCTTCAGTGCTTTCTTTATGTCCCTGCCAGGGTACCTCACAGCATATTGAGTGGAACAGTTTTCACACCTCTCTTGTTGGCCCAGTAATGAGTGACTGCAGAGAGAGAGTAACTACATTGGAATTTTTTTTTTCTGGAAAGGAGAATGCCAGAAGCAGGAATGTTTTCATTGTGGAAACACGTGCTGGTTAGAATTCCCAGAGTGAGTACTCTGGAATGTATCCAGATAAATGGTTCTCCAGGTTCCCGTGTGTCTGGAGATGGGAAGGTAAGGAGAGAACCTCTGGACAATTATGTGCTGATGGAATCAGAGATACCATTCAAGAGACAATTGGTCCACTGGGTCTAAGTTGTGTCCTGGTGGAGTCAACCCATCAGTCCTGTTTCCCATAGATTTTGAAATTAGATTCCCGCAGTCACGCTCTCTTGAAAATCTGAGTCAATTCTGTTTCATATTAGAACTTTCTTCAGACACCCAGCAGAGCTACTAAATTCAATCATGAAGGTAAACTTGCCTTGCACATCGCCAATAACTTAATGCTCTTTATCAAGCGGTCCTACAGAAGGGATTAATACGGATCTGGTTAGCATGGATGTGACGGACCGGACGGCCTATTGCCATGCTGTCTGATTCTACAAACATCAAGCTCCTGAACTGGCATGGATAACGTCTCCCATCTCAATTCTGAACTGATTCCACAACTTACAGGCTCACTTTCAGGGACTCTACAATCGTATTCGCAGCAATATTATTATTAGCTGACTTGTCAAGATATTGTTTCTGATGGTTTTATTTATTGAGACTGCAAGGAAAAGGCCTTTATGGGTCTTCAAGCTACACCATCCAGCGATCAACCCAAAATTGTGGGACAATTTACAATAACTAATTAACCTACCAACTGGTGCTCCTCCCCCTTCCCTTTCTCCCATGGTCTTCTACCCTCTCCTATCAGAATCCCTCTTCTCTTCCCCCCACCTTCTTGTTCTGACTTCTCATCTTTTACTCCAGTCCTGAAGAAGGGTCTTGGATGAAACGTCAACTGTACTCTTTTCCGTAGATGCTGCCTGGCCTGCTGGGTTCCTCCAGCATTTTGTGTGTGTACTCTACCAGCTGGTACGTCTTTGGTCTGTGGGAGGAAACCAAAGCACCCATTCATGTTCTGAGTGTTATCTTCTTTATTTGTGCAGTTGTTCTTCTTCTGTACGTTGGGTGTCTGTCAGTCTTTATGTATCATTTTTCAAAGGTCAAGGATCAGCTTTACTCTACATACATATTTACAGGCATTAGGGATTTCCTGTAGTGTGTTGGATGACAGACATGCAATAAAAAGACAAACATTCAATAAAGAATTCTATAAGAAATAAAGTTAGAGGTTAAAGCATGGATATAAAATATCCATAAATACCAACATGTATTTACAATGTGAACAGCATTATAAAACATGGTTTAAAGTGTTTACAGTGGGGTCCAGTGACATAGGTGAGGGTGAGTTCTAACTAGAACGACAAACAAGAGAAAATCTGCAGATGTTGGAAATCCGGGCAACACACACAAAATACCAGAGGAATTCAGCAGGCCAGACAGCATCTATGGAAAAGAGTACGGGCCGAAATGTCAGCAGTACTCTTTTCCATAGATGTGTCTGGCCTGCTGAGTTCCTCCAGCATTTTGTGTGTGTCACTCTCACTAGACATGATTAACTGCCTGGGCGAAGAAACTTTTCAGATGGTGTGAAGTTCTTATTTTAATAGCCCTAGAGCTTTTGGAAAAGAAAGTTTGCTGGGTGGGCGGTATCATATATTTTATATTATTTCTTTATTTTCCTGTAAATGCTGGCAAGAAAATGAATCTCAAGGTCGTATATGGTGACATAAACGTACTTTGATAATTAATTTACTTTGATTTTGACTCGGTGATTTGCTAACTGAAAATGTGACAAAGGCACCTCAAACCAGCAAAGAGCTCAGCCAATGAAGCAATGCTGGTTAAAATAAAGTTTGAACTGTACCTTATACTTCTGTCACTTATAACTCCATACCACACCGCAGTGGCGCAGAAGCAAAGATAAACCAGGGCGAGGCAACAGGTGACTCTCTGGACTCTGGTGAAGCAACTGCGGGGCGGCCGGTCCCAGATCGAAAGCCAGATGTGTCCCTCTGAGATCCCCCTCTGGATTTCTGCTGCGAAGATGCGGGAGAACTTCCTCAGTTTAGCTTCACCTGCGGGAGTGTGGGGAGGGGGATGGAAGTGTGGGAGGGTAGAGCGCAAATAACAATGAAGTGAGGAGTTGATCAGAGAAAAAGAGAACATCATGAAAGACATTCAAGAGCTGAATAAACACTGATTTACAGAGATTACATACAACATTACAGTGCAGTACATGTCCTTCAGCCTACGACATTGTGCTGAATTTCTAACCTACTCTAAGATCAATCTAACCACCCCCTCCTACATAGCTCTCCATTTTTCTATCATCCATGTTCCTATCTAAGGGTTTCTTAAATAACTTACCTCCAACATCACCCCCCCTCCCATACTTTCTTTAAAATTATGCTTAAAAATCTTGCCCCTGGTATTAACCATTTTGTCCTGGGAACAAGCCTTTGGCTCGCCACTCGATCAATGCCTCTCGCAAAAAGCTGGAGGAACTCAGCAAGTCAGGCAGCAGCCAAGGAGAGGGATTAACTGTCGATGTTTCGGGCCGACACCCTCCATCAGGACCTAATTTTTTGGCCTGAAACATTGACTGCCTGACCTGCTGAGTTCCTCCAACATTTTGAGCATATTACTCTGGATTTTCACCAACTGCAGAATCTCTTGTGTTTATGTTCTAAGCCTCTGATCATCTTGTACACCTCTATCACGTCTCCTTGAATCCTCCTTCACTTCGAAAGAGAAAATCCCTAGCCCACTCAAATTCATTAGCCAAAGAAGCAGAGGTGACAGGAGAGAAAAATATACGCATTGATGTCGGATTTGGAACACACTGACCGATAGGTTGATGGCTACAGATTCAACTAGTATTTTCTAAACGGACATTGGATTAGTATTGAGACAGAAAGTTCAGTGATATCAAAAGAGCTGCAGATTGGAACTAACCCGACTGCTGTGTGAAAAATGAGGTATGGACTCAGTGGCCTCCTTTCAGAACACATTTTTTTTTTGTTTCCGATGAACACATGAACAGTCCAGATGAATTGAATTGACTTTATTTCTTACATACTTCTCATACATGAGTAAAAATTTTTATGTTACATCTCCATCTGAATGTGCAATGTGCAAATGATAATAATTTGTAATAAATAGTATGTACAGTAAGATATACAACAGAACAGTAAATATAGCTTTGAAATACAATTGTGTCAGCGTGAATTAATCAGTCTGATGGCCTGGTGGAAGAAGCTGTCCCAGAGCCTGTTGGTCCTGGCTTTAATGCTGTGGTACTGTTTCCCAGATGATAGCATCTGGAACAGTTTGTGGTTGGAGTGACTCGAGTCACCAATGGTTCTACGGGCCTTTTTTTCACACCTGCCTTTGTAAATGTCCTGAATCATGGGAAGTTCACAACTACAGATGCGCTGGGCTGTCCACACCATTCTCTGCAGAGTCCTGCGACGGAGGGAGGTACAGTTCCCGTACCAGGCAGTGATGCAGCCAGTCAGGATGCTCTCAATGTGCCCCTGTAGAAAGTTCTTAGAATTTGGGAACTCATGCTGAACTTCTTCAACCGCCTGAGATGAAAGAGGTACTGTTGTGCTTTTTTCACCACACTGCCACTATGTATAGACAAAGTGATGTGTATACTGAGGAACTTAAAGCTGTTCACCCCATCAACTCCAGACCCATTGATGTCAATAGGGGAGAACCTGTCTGTTTGTCCTGTAGCCCACAACCAGTTCCTCTATTTTTGCGACATTGAGGGAGAGGTTGTTTTCTTGACACCACTGTGTCAGGGTGATAACAACTTCTCTGTAGGCTGCCTCATTATTATTTGAGATAAGGCCCACCAGCTGGTGGTGTAGTGGTATCAGCACTGGACTTCAAGGCAGGTGGACCTGAGTTCAAACCCAGCCAGGTCCCAACCTGGGCAGCAGCAGTATCTGCGCGGAAGAAAGGACTGGCAATCTACTTCTGTACCTTGCCACGAAAACCCTATGGTCCATGAGGTCACGAAGAGTCAGACTTGACTAAACAAATGAACAACAACAACAATCAATATAGTATCGTCGACAAACTAAATTAGCAGATTGGAGTTGTGGGTGGCTACAGAAGGTAAAGAAGGGGGCTTAGGACACAGCCCTGAGGGGCTCCTGTGTTGAGGGTCAGAGGGGCAGAGGTGAGGGAGCCCACTTTTACCACCTACTGGCAGAAGGGTCCCTCCTGAGATATCAACTGTCCATTTCCCTCCAAAGATGCTCCCAGACCCACGAGTTCCTCTGGCCTCTCTCATGTGTAGCAACGCCTGACAGACAGAAAACCTGCGTAATTCCTGTGTCGTTATTAGACAACTCTCATTGAGATTTGGTTTAATCATCTTTAGCATTTCCAGCAAAAGTTGCTCAGACCTCTCTGCACCCCAAGAGTTCATTGTGTTGGAACAATTCTGGGAGCTGGGCTTACAAATGTGAACCTTACAAAGATTCCACCCAATCCTAGGGCAGACATTATCAATGGCAGAGGCTTCATCTAGAATATTGAGGAGGTAGAAGACGAGAGTTATATCATTCAAAGATAAATAGACTTCTGGATATTATCATGACCAAGGCATACAAGGACAGTGTGGGAAAAAGGTAGAAGCTGAGGTAGAAGATCAAGGATCAGCTGCAATTGTAACGCAACTAGAAACAATCTCAAAGGCAAGTGGCCCTCCATGTTCTTATCCAAACTCCTCTTGAATGTTGAAATCAAACCCTCATCCACCACTTCCAATTAAACTCGTTCTACACTCGCACTACCCTCTGAGTGAAGAAATTCCCTCTCAGGTTCCCCTTAAATATTTCACCTTTCACCCTCATGGTAGTGCAGTGGTTAAGTGCGACACATTACAGCTGAAAAACAAGAGAAAATCTGCAGTTGCTGGAGATCCAAATCAACACACACAAAATGCCCGAGGAACTCAGCAGGCTTGGTGGCATTTGTGGAAAAGAGTACAGTTGATCTTTCAGGCCATGACCCTTCACCAGGAGTCCTGAAGAAGGGTCTCGGCCCAAAACATTGACTGTATAGTCTTTCCGTGTGTTGCTATTACAGATCAGGATGTCCCAGTGTTTGGAGTTCAAATCTGGCACCATCTGTAAGATGCTTGTGTGCTCTCCCTGTGAACTGAGTGGGTTTTCCCTGGGTTCTCTGGTTTGCTTCCACAGTTCAAACACATACGTTAATTGGTCACTGTGATTAGGCTACAGTTCAATAAATAGGTTGCTGGGCAGTGCAAATGTTTGTTCAGAGGGGCCTGTAATTAACCATAACTATAAATCAAAGTATTGAGTACAGGAGTGGGGAAGTTATGTTGAAATTGTACAAGATGTTGGTGAGGCCTAATTTGGAGTATTTCCAGCACTTTTGGTCACCTACCTACGGGAAAAATGTAAATAAGATTGAAAAAGTGCAGAAAAAAAATTACAAGCATGTTGCTGGGACTTGAGGACCTGAGTTATAGGAAAAGGATGACTAGGTTAGAATTTTAGTCCCTAGAACATAGAAGATTTGGGGGGAGATTTGATAGAGGTATCCAAAACTATGAGGGGTATAGTTAGTGCAAATGCAAGCAGGCTTGTTCCACTGAGGTTGAGTGAGACTGCAACTAGAGGTCATGGGTTAGGGGTGAAAGATGAAATATTTAAGGGGAACATGGAGGGAACTTCTTCACTCAGAGGGTGGTGAGAGTGTGGAACAAGCTGTCAGTGGAAGTGGTGGATGCAAGTTCGATTTCAACATTTAAGAGAAATTTGGATAGGTACGTGAATGGGAGGCAATGGAGGGCCATGGTCCGGGTGCAGGTCGATGGGACGAGGCAGCTGAATGGATCAGCATAGACTAGATGGGACAAAGGAGCTGTTTTTGTGCTGCAGTGTTCTATGACTCTATGACCTCTAGTTCTATTCAGTGGAAAAAGTCTGTTTGCGTTTACCCCACCTATACCCCTCATAGACATGTTCCATGTTTGGATGAACATCAATACCCACCAATACACCTGGGTCTCCATATGAGCCACCCATCCCAACCGACGGACTTACTTGCTGCGAGGACTTCCTTTTCCACTCGGCCTTCATTCCCATCCTTGTCGACAGCCAACCAGTCGTCCACCAGGAAGTAGTACATATTGTTGGTCTGTAGATCTTTGATGATTACATGCTGCAGGTACCATGAAGGGGTAAGGCCTGTTGAGATAAAGTCATGGACAATCAGCACACCGAGTCCTCCATTCTAGGATGAATGGGAAAGACAGCTCACATAGCTGGTGACATATCCTTTCATGACCCCACAGGCACAAGAATTGTCACAGTGCACACACAGCCCCATAAAATGCAAAGTGACAATGAACACTTAAATTGTTTTAGAAATATTGATTGAGAAATAAATATAAGACTATAAGACCATAAAACACAGGAGCAAAATTAGGCTATTTGGCCCATTGAGTCTGTTCTGCCATTGCAACATGACTGATTTATTATCCCTGTCAACCCCATTCTCCCGCCTTCTCCCCGTATCCTTTGACTCCCTTACTAATCAAGGACTTATCAACCTCCGCTTTAAATATACCCAAATGACTTGGGCTCCACAGCCATCTGTGACAATAAATTGAAATGATCCACCTACCTCAGGCTAAAGAAATTCCTCCTCACCTGTGAGTGAAAGGGACATCCTTTTACTCAGAGGCTGTGCCCTCTGGTCCTGGACTCCACACCTCCACTCTCTATAGGCCTTTCAGTATTCGATAGGTTTCAATGAGACCCCCCTCATTCTTCCAAATTCCAGCGAGTACAGGCACAAAGCTATCAAACACTCGTCATTAACCCTTTTATTCCCAGGACATATAGTATGGGGAAAGACACTGAAGCAACCCTAATTGCCCTTGGAATTGTATTAACTGGGTGCACTGCTAGGATCTTAGTTTTACATATTTTGGGAAAGACGGTACTTTTGAGAGGGAATTTCTTTAGCCAGAGGGTGGTGAATCTGTGGAATTCATTGCCACAGACGGCTTTGGAAGCCAGGTCATTGGGTATATTTAAAGCAGAGGTTGATAGGTTCTTGATTAGTAATAGAGTCAAAGGATTTGGGGAGAAGGCAGGAGAATGGGGTTGACAGGAATAATAAATCAGCCATGATGGAATGGTGGAAAAGACTTGATGTGCCAAATAGCATAATTCTGCTCCTATGTCTTATGGTCATTGACAGTGTAGAAATCCTTTGGCAAACTGAGCTGCCAGACTAGCATACTGTGCCTGTGTTGTGACTTGTATCTCCAACCTTCTGGCTGAGAGGTAAGTGCAGAAATAAGCAGCAAAGATGAAGGATCTCGATCCAAAACATTGGCTATCTATTTCCCTCTACAGATACTGTCTGACCCTCCGTGTTTCTCCAGTGTCTTTTGTGTTGCGCTTGACCTGCAATGCCTAACATAAACCTGCTTCCTTCACAGAATGTAGATCACGGAACACTGAAGCACAGTACAGGCCCTTTGGCCCAAAATGTTCTGCCAACCTTTTAACCTACTCTAGAATCAATCTTCAGAGGGCCTCTGCCCCTTCCCTCTTCAGTCCTGATGAAGGGTTCCGGCCCAAAACGTTGACTGATCTTTTCCACGGATGCTGCCAGATCTGCTGAGTTCCTCCAGCATGTTGTGAGCATTGCTAGGATCAATCTAACTCTCTCTTTCTACGTAGCCCTCCATTTTTCTGTCATCCATGTGCATATCCAAGAGTTTCGTAAATGTCTTCTAACCAACTCCCGGCAGGCTATTTCAAGCAAAAGATACCTCTGGCACCCTCCCCACCATGTTCTTTAAAATTATGTCCCATGGTACTAGCTATTTCTGCCCTGGGAAAAAGTCTCTGACTATCCATTTCATCTATACCTCTTATCATCCTGTACACCTCTTATCTTTCTTCACTCTAAAGAGAAAAGCCCTAGCTCGCTCAACCTCTCCTCAAAAGATATGTTCTCTAATCCCAACAACATCCTGGCAAACCACCTCTGCTCTTCTCTAGATCTGCAAACTTCCTCCTTTGATGCTGAGCTGTTACCTGTCTCCCTAGACTGTTCAGTGCTTTGATGTATCTCTGATATGTGTGCCAGTCTGTGTTCTGTTGTGTATATAGACACATCATCGGGCCAGACTTGAGAACGGTTGGCTACACAGGTTGATAGGACCATTAAGAAGCATTTGGCATGTTTGCTTTTATTAGTTGAAGCACTGAGTTCAAAAATCCGGAAGCTATCTTGCAGATTTATAAAACTCTACCGCATCTGGAGTCCAGGCTGCCCCATTATAGGAAGGATGTTGCCTGGATTAGAGAGCATGGGCTATAATGAGAAGACGGTCAAACTTGAGTTGTTTTCTCTGGAGTGGTGGAGTTTGAGGGGAGATCTGATAAGAGCTTTATAAGATTATGAGAGGCATAGATGGAGTAGATAGACAGTATCTTTTTCCGAGGATTGAAATGTCAAATACCAGAGGGCACGCATTTAAGGTGAGGGGGGTAATTTTAAAGGAGTTGTGGGGGGCAAGTTTCTTAACACAGAGAGTGGTGATTGTCTGGAATGCTCTGCCTGGGGGTTATGGTAGAGACAGATACATTAGGGTCTTTTAAGAGACCGTAAGACATACAAACAGATTTAGGCCATTTGGCACATCGAGTCTGCTCCAGCATTCAATCATGGCTGATCCTTTTTTGTCCTAAAGGGATGTTTAGATAGGCACACGAAAGTGAGAAAAATGGAAGGATATAGCATACATTACGTAGGCAGAAGAGATTAGTTAGCCATTTGATTACTAATTTAATTGGCTCAGTACAACATTGTGGGCCGGACAGCCTGATCCTGTGCTGTATTGTTCTATGTTCTAACACTTTTATGGAGATGAGATGTGTTTCATTACCTTTGTTGTCGTGCCAGACACGAATCTTCCAGATGTTGCCAAGGCTGTTGTCGGTCGCAATCTGGAAAATGTCCACACTGTTCCTGTGGAAAGCAGCCTTATTGTCCAGGTGCCGATGACCACTCTTGTCCTCTCTTCCATACAGGCTGATTCCCACGTGCGAGGAGGTCCCTGTATGTTCGAAGAAGTTCATTAGGTTCAAAGAAAATTTATTATCAAAGTGAATATATGTCACCCAATGCTACCCGTAAGTTTCACTTTCTTGTGAGCATTCACAGTGGAACAAAGTACAATAGAATCAATGAAAAACTACACACAAAGACTGACAAATAGTGCAAATACAAAAAGAAACAAGTAATAATAGTTAATATTGATTAATTAATTTTGAAAAACGGAGAACATGAGTCATACGGTCCCTGAAAGTGAGTCCAAAGATTGTGTTCATTGTCATGATGAGTGAAGATGTCCACGCTGGTTCAGAAGCCTTCTGGTTGAAGGATATTAACTGTTCCTGAACCTTGTGGCGTGGGACCAAAGGCTTCTGTACCCTCTTCCTGATGGTAACAGCGAGAAGACAACATGGCCTGGATGGTGGGAATGCTTGATGATGGATGTTGCTTTCTAGTGACAGCGCTCTTTGCAGATGTGCTCAATGGTGGGCCGGGGTTTTCCTGTCGTGAACCCGGCTGTGTGCACCACTTCCTTTCCACTTTTGGGCACTGGCGTTTCCATACCAGACCGTGATGCAACCAGTCAGCATACTCGTCACCATGCAGCTATTGATGTTATTCTGCCCTCGCTCAAAGGTTTTCCTGTTTTATTGAGCTAGACAGATACATAACTCCAGTCCCAGCATAGCTGTACTTGAAGGTGGTTGTATTATTCACCAACACGTTACAGTACGCAAGGAGCCAGTGTAAAAAGACAGTACTTCTCAGCATTCGAATGAAAGGCTCATTCAAGTATTGATTGAAATTCCTTCAACTTCTAACAAGTGCTTCTAATATTGAGTTGAAATGATCAACTGATACAAAATGGCCGACCTGATGATGAAAGCTAATTGCTTAGCAACGTGATAATGAGCAATCAACAACAGCTGTAAGTGCATAAAAGCAGACAGACATGGTCAAGAGATTGAGTTGCTGTTCAGACCAAACATCAGAATGGGGAAGAAATGCTTAGGGAACATTTGCATGGAGTTCTGCATAGGTATGTTCCATTGCGGCAGGAAAAGGATGGTAGGGTTAGAACCATGGTATACAGAGGATATAGAAAATCTAGTTAAGAAGAAAAGAAAAGCTTACGAAAGATTCAAGAAACTAGGTACTGTTCGAGCTCTAGAAAATTACAAGGCTGCTAGGAAGGTGCTTAAGAATAGAATTAGGAGAGCCAGAAGGGGCCATGAGAAGGCCTTGGTGAGCAAGATTAAGGGAAACCCCCAAGGCATTCTACAAGTAGGTGAACAGCAAGAGGATGAGCTGTGTGAGATTAAGACCAATCAGGTGCGGCAGTGGAAACGTGTGTATGGAGTTGGAGGAGGTGGCAGAGGTACTTCCCTTCAGTATTCACCAGGGAAAAAGACCTTGGCCATTCATGGGGATGACTTACAGTGGACTGAAATGCTTGAGCATATAGATATGAAGAAAGAGGATGTGCTGGAGCTTTTGAAAAACATTGTCTAAAGTCACTGGGACCGGATGAGATATAACCCAGGCCACTGTGAGAAGCGAAGGAGGAGATTGCTGAGCCTCTTGTGATGATCTGTTTAGTCATCAATAGGGACGGGAGAAGTATCAGGGGATTGGAGAGTGCAAATGTTGTTTCCTTGCTCAAGAAAGAGGATAGAGGTAACCCAGGAAATTATAGACCAGTGAGTCTGACTTCAGTCGTGGCCAAGTTGTTGGAGAAGATCCTGAGAGGCAGGATTTATGAGCATTTGGAGAGACATAATCCGATTAAGGATAGTCAGCATGGCTTTGTCAAGGGCAGCTCGTGCCTTACGAGCCTGATTGAATTCTTTGAGGATGTAACAAAACACATTGATAAAGGTAGAGAAGTGGATGTAGTGTATTTGGATTTCAGTGAGGCATTTGATAAGGATCCCCATGCAAGGCTCCTTCAGAAAGTAAGGAGGCATGGGATCCAAGGAGACCTTGCTTTGTGGATCCAGAATTGGCTTGCCCACAGAACGCAAAGGGTGGTTGTAGATGATTCTACATGGAGGTTGGTGACCAGTGGTGTTCCTCAGGGATCTGTTCTGGGACCCCTCCTCTCGTGATTTTTATAAATGACCTGGATGAGGAAATAGAAGGGTGGGTTAGTAAGTGTGCTGATGACACAAAGGTTGGGGGTGTTGTGGATAGTCTGGAGGACATCAAGAGGATGTGAAGTGGTTCATTTTGGTAGTTCAAATTTGAAGATAGAATATAATATTAATGACAAGACACTTGGTAGTGTGGAGGATCTGAGAGATCTTAGGGCCTGTGTCCATAAGACACTCAAAGCTGCTGCACAGGTTGACAGTGTTGTTAAGGCGGCGTATGGTGTGTTGTCATTCATCAACCGTGGGATTGAGTTCAAGAGCCGTGAGGTACAGTTACAGCTATATAAGACCTTGGTCAGACCCCATTTGGAGTATTGTGCTCCGTTCTGGTCACCTCACTACAGGAAGGATGTGGATACTATGGAGAGTGTGCAGAGGAGATTTACAAGGATGTTGCCTGGGTTGGAGGGCATACCTGATGAGAATAGGTTGAGTGAACTTGGCCTTTTCTCCTTGAAGTGACAGGGGATGAGAGGTGACCTAATAGAGGTGTATAAGATGATGAGCAGCACTGGTTGTGTGAATAGCCAGAGGCTTTTTCCCAGGGCTGAAACAGTTAACTTGAGGGGGCATAGTTTTAAGGTGCTTGGAAATAGGTACTGATGTCAGAGCTAAGTGTCACACAGAGAGTGCTGGGTGCGTGGAATGCACTGCCAGCAACAGTGGTGGAAGTGGATACAATAGAGTCTTTAAAGAGGCTCTTCGATAGGTACATGGAACTTAGAAAAATAGAGGGCTACGCAGTAGGGAAATTCTAGGCAGTTTCTAAGTTATATGGTCAGCACAACATTGTGGGCTGAAGGGCCTGTAATGTGCTGTAGATTTCTAAATGTGATTTTGACTGTGGTGTGATTGTTGGTGCCAGATGGAGTGGTTTGGGTATCTCAGAAACTGATCTCCTGGGATTTTCATGCACAGCATCTCTAGAGTTTACAGAGAATGGCGGGAAAACGAAAAAAACATTTAATAAGCAGCAGTTCTGTGGGTGAAAATGCCTTGTTAATGAGAGAGGTCAGAGGAGAATGGCCAGACTGGTTCAAGCTGACAGGAAGACGACAGTATCTCAAATAACCACGTGTTACAACAGTGGTGAACACACAACATGTAGAACGTTGAAGTGGGCTACAGCAGAAGATCACACCACGTCCCACTCCTGTACCTAATAAAGTGGCCACAGAGAGTAGATTCAAATACTATTGTGGAAATATATCTGTAACCCTGAAGTCTATATGAATTTATAACTTTTGTAAAATGTAATTGAATTGACTTTAAATCTTACAACCTTCACATACATGAGGAGTAAAAATCTTTACGTTATGTCTCCGTCTAAATGTGCAATATGTGATTATAGATTATATGTAGAGCAGTGGTCATTGCGTCGTTTGTCAATCAGTTGTGTTGATAGGCGAATTGTAGGAGGTTCAGTTTGGGTGGTAGCAAGCTTAACCAGCCTCTCAAAGCATTTGCTTATTGAGGTGAGTGTGACAGGACGCCAGTCGTTCAGGCATGTTACTTTGGTCTTTTTTGGTACAGGGATAATGGCGGATAATATGAAGTAGGAGGGCACTCTACACGGGGAAAGGGAAGAGATTAAAAATGTCTGTAAACACACCTGCCATTTGTGCTGCGCACATCCTGAGTACTCGCCCTGGGATGCCGTCTGTTCCCACAGCCTTGCGACTGTCCACTCATTGGAAACATCTGCGTATCTCAGCCCCAGAGATGATCGGGTTGCAGGTTGTGGCGGTGGCTTTCCTCGGAGGCTCAGAGTTAGCGACATCGAACCTAGTATAAAAGCCATTGAGCTCATCCAGGAGAGAGGCCACAATGTTGGCGGCACCACTGCATTTGGCTCTGAAGTCTGCGATGGTATGAAACCCTCGCCACAAGTCACGTGTACTATTCGTTGTGCACAATTCTGATTTGATGGAGACAGCCGTGAATGCACGGAGGAACATCTGGAGTAACATCTGAAATGCCCGGTTCGCTGCCGCTGCTACTGTGCAATCGAGAATCTCCGGAGGGGAGGCCCCAAAATCCTCGGCTTTGCCTGCTGCTGGTGACCAGGGTTGGGGTTGAAGCGTTCGGCAGAGATGGTGCTCGGTACTCGGTGTCGGAGGGCTGATCGGAGCTCGAAGTTTTCGGACGACTCAGAGTCGGACTGTGGTCGGGTGTGGCAGGGAGAGTTTTCTTCCTTCTCCTGTCTGCGTGAGATGTGGGACTTTCGAGAGACTTTGAACTTTTTTACCGTGCTCACGGCCTGTTCTTCATCAAGTTATGGTATTGTTGCACTGTTGTAACTATATGTTATAGTTATGTGGTTTTGTTAGTTTTTCAGTCTTGGTTTGTCCTGTGTTTCTGTGATAGCACACCGGAGGAACATTGTATCATTTCTTAATGCATGCATTACTAAATGACAATAAAAGAGGACTGCGTGTCCTCATAATCTAATCTAATCTTGACTCAATCTTGTCCCTGTATTGTTGCTTCACAGCCTTGATAGCTTTGCGCAGATCATGGCTGCTTTTCTTGAGCTCCTGATTGCCGGCAATGTAAGCTCAATGTCGCGCCATAAGTGCTGCTTGCACAGAACTATTGATCCAGGGTTTCTGGTTCAGGGCGACCCTGACCGACTTCTGAGGGACAACATCGTCGATGCACTTCCAGATGAAGCTGGTGACCCCATCAGTGAACTTGGAGACATCCTCATCATGGAAGACATTCCAGTCGACGTCATCAAAGCAGTCCTGCAGCATAGAGGCCAATTGGTTGGACCAACAGTGGACGGCTTTAACTATGGCCGCCTCTTGTTTCAGCTTCTGCCCGTACGTTGGCAAAAGCAGGATCAAAGAGTGATCTGATTTTCCAAACGCTGGGCGAAGAGAGCTTTGTAAGCATTACAGAAGAGAGTGTAGCAGTGGCCAAGTGTGTTATCTCCAGGAGTGCTCACCTGGATGTGCTGACAAACCTTCAGAGAGACTTTCGTCAGCAACGCTCAATTAAAGCACACCCTGTCACAAATTCATTGAAGACCCCAATCCTTGAAGTCAATGGAACTGAGCATCAGAAGGGTAAACTGCATGTTGGGGGGGCATTATGGAGTCAGTGCTCGTACTCGTTCAGTGCTAATGGAAGGATAAGGAAAATGTGGTGCAAAAGACATTAGGTATCATTAGCTCAATGATTGCTTCTCCATTGCGAGGTGATGGAATGATGATAATAGGAGGCATGGAAATTCAAACAATTTTTTTTTGCTGTATCTCAGTATATGTTACAATAATAAACAAATTACCGATTTTTAATTTGGACAGCACAACACAAGAGGGCTGAAAGGCCTGTTCCTGTGCTGTACTATTCTATGTTCTAAGGTCCAAAGACAAATTTCTATGAATGTCAACAAGCATATGGTGTGATTGTGATTAAGTCGTGGTCAACTGGTTAACACAGAGCGAGAAACAAATTATTGGCAGAAGGCAACGGGTTGAGCAGCATCATTGAACCTTGGGTGAGATGTGGGGGGAAGGAATTCTTGATATTTTGGGTCGAGACCCTACATCAGGACTGCTTTTTGCTCTAGATTCCAGCATCTGCCGTCTTGTGTGTCTCTGATTAATGTAGAGAACTGGATTACTGATCCTGCTGTGGTTCAAAAGCAACATTAATAGTTATGTAAGACCTTGGCATGACATGAACATTGATTTCTCTAACTTCTGGTAATTACTCCTCTTCCCTCTTCTCTCCTTTCCATTCCAGATTCTGGTTATCTTCTAACCTTTTCTCTTTTCCTCTCCTGCCCATCACTACCCTCTGGTCCCCATCCTCCTCCCCTTTCTTCCATGGTCATCTGTCCTCTTCTATGAGATTCCTTCTTCAGCCCTTCATCTCTTCCACTTATCAACCCCCAGCTTCTTACTTCATCCCCCTCTCCTACCCGCCCACCTTCCCCCTCCACCTGGTCTTACCAGTCACCTGCCAGACTTGTGCTCTTTCTTGCCCCTCCCACCTTCTTATTTGCCGCCTTCTCCCCTCCTTCTCAATATTGATGAAGGGTCTCAGCTCAAAACGTTGGCTATTTATTCTGCCCTGGACAGAATTCACCGTCTGTTATGGAAGCACCGATGTACAAGATTGGAACAAGCTGCAAAGTTGGTAAATGCAGCCAACTCCGTAATGGGCACAAGTCTCCGCACCATTGAGGACATATTCAAAAAGTGATGCCTCGAGAAAGTGACATCCACCATTAAGGAGCCTCACCATCCAGGACATGACCTCTTCTCATTACACCATACGGAAAGAGGTATGGCTAGGAGGACGGGCGCCAGGGGGAGGTGATAGGCAGTTGAGGAGAAGCGAAGAGGTGAGAGGGGAGCCAGAGGGAGGAATCGAAGAAGAGGGAAGGAGGTGGTGAAAATTACAACAGGTTAGAGAAATCAATTTTCATGTCATCAGCTTGGAGGCTACCCAGACGGGATATGAAGAATTGCTCCTCTAGTCTGAGAGTAGCCTCAGTGTGTCAGTGGAGGAGGGCAAGGACTGACACGTCAGAATGGGAATACAATTCACATACTAGAGGAAGGGCCAGCATAACCAGGCATGCATAAGATCTCAGTTCAAATTTCTTCTTTTTTTGCGTGTGCCTGCGTGCATGTGCATCTGTGCGTGTGCGTCTGCATGTCCGTGCGTGCGTCCGTGTTGATGTCTTTTTCATGGCTTTTTACAAGGCGTGGAGCGAGAGAGAGAGACTGTTGCACGCCACTCCTCACACAGACATTTCACAGTATTTTCTCTTTATTTTATGAGGTCAAGTTGCAATCTCGACACTCAACCCGGCACGGATGGAAAGCGTACTCGGGAGCGGACCCGACTGGTTTCGAACCCAGGAACCTCCGCTCCTGGGTCTGGCACCGATGTCATTGTTCCACTAGCCGGCCCTCAGATCAAATTTGAAGTTCAAGTTCAAAGTAAATTTATTATCAAATACGTATATGTCACCACAAACTACCCTAAGATTAATTTTCTTGCGTGCATTCGTGGTAGATATAAAGAAACCCTATAGAATCAATGAAAACCCACACACAAACAAAGGTGGACAAACAACCATAAACACGAGGAAATTTGCAGATGCTGGAAATCCAAAGCAACACGTACAAAATGCTGGAGGAACTCGGCAGGTCGGGCGTCATTAATGGCAGTGAATAAGCAGCTGATAGCTTAAGCCAAGACCCTTCTACAAGACAGGAACAAAGGTGGGAAGACTGCAGAATAAAAGGGTGGGTGGGGGCGAGGGGGGAGAGGCTTGCTGGAAGGTGATGGGCGAAGCCAGTGGGGTGGGAAAGGTAAAGGGCTGGAGAAGCAGAAATCTGAGAGAGGAGAGGAGAGTGGAACATAGGAGAAATTGATGAAGGATGGAACCCAGGGGGAAGTGACAGGCAGGTGAGAAGAGACAAAATGCCAGACTGGGGAATAGAAGAAGAGAGGGAAGGAATCTTTTTTTATCGGAAGGAGAAGTCAATATTCATGCCAACAGCCAATGTGGAAAAGACGACAAACTGTGTAAAAACAATAAAATACTAATAATAATGAATAAATAAACAATAAACAATGCTGAGAACTTGAGTTGTAGAGTCCTTGAAGATGAGTCCCTAGGTTGTGGATTAATTTCCTGTTGTAACCAGAGGCTGGTTACAGTGAACTTCTCACATTTTTCTTATCTAAACACAATTATTAATTTCAATACGCTCTCGGTCCACCTCACTGTGATTTTTACTAGCGGTTCCAAATGCCGCAACCTCACCAGCAGTAGCCTGCTAGAATGTCGAGACCCTTCATAAAGAAGAGTAACTGATGCAAAAAGTGCCACATCCTCCCTGGCAGGGCTACAAGTCGGCTGAAGTTATGGTGCAGCACGGATTCCGCTCACAATAAACAGCGCAGTGTTACTGCAGAATGACCCTGTTAAATATCTCCATGCCAACGATAACAGCTCGGGACTTTTAAGTGGGAAGTTAATGAGGTTTAGTGTAAACAAGGAGCATGCTCAGCTTTACCACAGACACGGGGGTGGGGTAGGATACTCTCAGTCTCTTTCAGGAGCGTGCTGCTATTTTGACAACATTTCACGGTCTGGTCCAACCACGTTGTGTCACCAGCCCTGCGCCCTTGCAGTAGAGTGTTGAACTCTACTTTTGGGTTCTTGAGCACTGGTAGTTAATAATTGTTATCCTGACTAGAGCCGTTAAGCATTTGTGCTTTTGGTTTAATCCTGTCGTTAATTGTGACTGGCACGGGTTTTCCATATTCTATGATTATTTAAAGAGGACTCTCGCTTGGTGCCTTAGCGGATCATTCTGTCACGGTGTGCGCCCGCAGGACTGGACCCAAGTGTGGAGAAACAGCAGGCTTTCTCTGTTACAGGGGTCGACCCAGGAGCAGTGGATAACAGGCTCACGACTTGACCTGAAGGTGGCAGATTTCCCGTGAAGGGATGGAAACAAGAGGTTACACATAGGAATACCAACAGAGGCTCAGGGGAGCAATGGAGCAATGCCACGGGACAATTATTTCTCTCCAGCACACCGAAACAGAGAAAGCCTGCCATTCGTTCGCACTTGGGTCTAGTCCTGTGAGTGTACACTGTGGTATGCTGACACCACAGCCAAGAAAGCTTACCCGTGCATCTACTTCCTCAGGAGGCTAAGGAATTTAGGCATTTCCTCTTTGATCCTCACCAGCTTTTATTGGTGCACCACAGAAAACATCCTATCTGGATACGTCATGATTGCAAAAATCTGCAGGGCATTGTGCACATCACAGAAATCAGCCTCCCCTGCATGGACTCTGTCTATACTTGTTGCTGCCTCAGTAAAACAGCCAGCATAATCAAAGACCCCACTCACCCTAGACCTGTTCACTTCTCTTCTTCTCCCACCCATCAGAGAAAAGATACAAAAGTGAAGTTCAAGTTCATGAAATCTGGCTGGATCTGTCCTCTTCTGCCACAATGAGGCAACTCTCAGGGTGAAGGGACAACATTTTACATTTGGTCTAGGTAGCCTCCAACCTGCTGGCATGAATATTAAGTTCTCCTTCTGGTAACTTTTTTCCACTTTCCCTTCCTTCTTCTTCTATTCCCCACTCTGACACCTGACCTCTTCTCCTCAACTGCATATCAGCTCCCCTGGTAGCCCTCCTCCTTCCCTTTCTCCTATGGTCCACTCTCCTCTCCTATCAGATCCCATCTTCTCCAGCCCTTTACCTTTCATTCACCTGGCTCACCTATCACCTTCCAGATATCCTCCTCCCTTTCCCCCACCTTTTTATTCTGGCATCTCCTGCCTTTTCAGTCCTGACGAAGGGTTTCAGCCTGAAATGTCAACTGTTTATTCATTTCCATAGACGCTACCTGAGCTGCACTTTGCATGCATTGCTCTAGAACTCTAGCATCTGCAGAACCTCTTATGTTTATGAAATCTGGCTTGGCCTGTATGTAACTCCAGACACACCAATAATGTTGGCTCTTTGCTGCTGAACTGCACAGTTCAAGGGTCAATAATGGATGAGGGACTAATATTGACCTAGTCTAGTGTACCCCCATGGCAAGAATGATTAATAATATAAAGCGTGTTCCCATTGGAGCCAAATATCTTGAACTTTGGGTTGTGTTGTACAGGAAAGATACTGAGGTCTAATATCTACAGTGCGGATGTGGATTGTGTTAATGTAGTAATCTGCAGCGGCGACACCCACGTTTCAGGAACTTTGTTAATTCCATTCTCGCGGCACCCATTGTGATAACAAAAAAAAGTGGATTCACTGTTAACTAAATTAGACTTGTGGATAATCATTTTGTTAGACCATAAGACAGGGGAGCAGAATTAGGCTATTTGACCCCTCAAGTCTGCTCCATCATTCGATCATGGCTGGTTTATTTTCCCTCTTAACCTCATTCTCCTGTCTTCTTCCCATAACCCTTGATGCCGCTGCTAAATAAGCACCTATCAATCTCTGCTTTAAATATACCCAACGACTTGGCCTCCACAGCAGTCTGTGGCAATGAATTCCACAAATTCACCACCCTCCGGCTAAAGATATTCCTTCTTATCTCTGTTCTAAAGGGACATGCTTGTATTCTGATTTGGTGCCCTCTGGTGCTAGACTCCCCCACTACTGGAAACATTCTCTGCACATACGCTCTATCTAGTGCTTTCAATATTCAATAGGTTTCAATGAGAAACCCCCTGATTCTTGTAAAGTCCAGTGAGTCCAGCGCCTTCAAATGCTCCTCATACTTTAACCCCTTCATTCCTGGGATAATTCTCAGAAACCTCCTCTGAACCCTCCCTAGTGCCAGCACATCTTAGATATGAGGCCCAAAACTGCTCACAATACTCCATATCTATAATCTTGATATCACCTGTAATTACTTAATTTAGTCTTTTTGCAAACACCCTGTGTTAGCAAAATCTAGTTTTACTGTCTTTGTGTAACCTCTTCAGTTGAGAACGTTAAAGCTGTTCAAAATTCCATCATCAGGACACCTGTCTTCCAGGCCATGCTCTCTTCTCACTACTAACCATCAGGTAGCAGGTTCAGGAGCCTTAGGCCCCACCCCACCAGGTTCAGGAACCGTTATTAAACCACCAGCCATCAGGCTGCTGAACCAGTGTGGATAACTTCACTCGCCTCAGCACTGAATGGACTCCACAACCTATACAACACACACACAGCGCTGAAGGGACTCAGCAGGCCAGGCAGCATCTATAGAAAAGAGTGAACAGTCAGCATTTCGTGCCGAGACCCTTCATCAGGATTTCCTTTATCTGCAGATTTTTTCCTGTTTCTGATTCCACAACCTATACACTCACTCACAAGGACACTACTGCTCATGTCTTCAATATTATTTATTTACTTATCTGTTATTTGCACTATTTGCCTTCTTGTGTACATTGGATGTTTGCCAGCCTTACTTCCAAAATAAAGAAATACAATAGAATTTATAA